>NC_138234.1:8713256-9045756 GCF_964197995.2 Scardinius erythrophthalmus
GCAATTAGTGACGTAAATGATTGAGTCTCCCTGGCAGAACTTGCGCTAGCTTTATTTCATGACCACAAGTCAGGGAATCCTATCATAAGATTAACAGAATAATAATAAAAAAGATTAAAATAATTTTCAAAGAATTTAAGACATAAATATTAGTAAAAATAATTATTAATAAATAAATTATATAAATAAATTATTATTTTAATAAAAACATATTATTACAATAATCAAATCATTTATTTTACGCTACAATTGCCATTTACAACTTTTTACATTATAATCAGAAATGCACTAAAACTGTATAAAAAAAATTAAAAAATAAACTATGGACATATAAAAGGAGAAAAAAAAGGACAAAATCCAAATTACTAAAATTTTAACTCAAATTAAAATGACAACATAAAATGTCAAATGTTGCATTTATTCACATTCTGTTATTAAAAGCAACAGTAAAAATGATACACTTACAGTACAAACTTGCAAATAAAGAGTAAAGGTGACAACCAGATTCAAGTATTTTTCCAATTCATTTTCTCCATAAAGATTTTAAATGGGTTCTAATGAACCAAATAAACCAGCTCTGCCTGAATCGCAAACGTTGTTTTTACATATACACTTTTCACATTGTATTATGCAAATACAGTGCATTGATAACAAGTCAAGTAAAAACTGACAGTACAAGATGTGTAGTGCAAATCTTCTTCATATTAGTGCATTTAATACATTTGTAAATGAAATAATGATGTTGACTGTGCCGAGAGCTCATGTCGGTTTGTCTTAAAGGTTTATGTTGTCACAGTGCAAATATAGTGTTAAATGTTGATTTGAGTGTTTCCATCTTCCTAAATATCATAAAGCATTTGTTCTATGGATGTATCAAGATAATAAGTAGGTTATTGTTGAACTGGATAATAATGAAGTAATACAGTGAATAAGCGCCGCCGAGTGTTTCCATTATAATGAGTCTCTATCAGAATCTTCACTTCAGAAACACTGAACTCCTTCTCAACCTTCAACAAACACCTAATCCATCGTCTCAAACAAGGCACTTATTATAATAAGCATGATAAATGATAAATGTTAATCTATTCCAGGTTTATAAGCTGCAACTATCAGATAATGTAAGTAAACGTTCATCTAAATTTCCTAAATGATATGTGCTTACAGTAACAGGTCGGTTAATATTTCCATGTAAAATGTGAAAAGAGCTTTATGATGATTATGTAAAGTATTTCAGAGTAAAGCTTAACAGCTGAAGTGTTTTTTTGATGATTCATCTCAATGAAAACAATGTAGCAGATTCACGACGATCCTGTTGGGATTCTCTCGGATCACGTGATCTTTCTCCGTCTGTGAGGAAACAATAAACTACAGATTTTAGAGTAAATTTTAGAAGAGTAAAAATTGAACAGCAGTAACAGAAACTCATGAGATCAGCACATCTGCCATCAATCAGTGAATAATATTCAGTCTGGAATGTTTATTTCGGGATCATTTTGATGGAAACGCCATTATGTGCCATTAACGTAATCAACGTTTTCATGGGAAAGTTTACAGCAGAAGAGCAGAAATGCTCAAATATTGAAGTATTTGAGAGCGTATGGTGATCGACTCGATTACGGCAATTGCTTCATTGAAGTGGGCGGAGCTAAAGAGATCTTTTGGCACATTTTTGCTTGTTTCGACTCCCTGATTGGTTGAATATTTTCTGTAAAGCATTATGGGTAATGTAGTTTTACCTTAACAAATTCCACAGTTAAAAATTATTATTTTCAAAATAATAAATAATAATAATGCAAGCTGACGGCTTCAACAAAAGCAAATATCATCATTGTAGCTCACAGTAGGGCTGTATTTTAAAGGTTTATAATCTATCATTAGAAATTTCCCAACGGACAAAATGAAAGGATTTTTGTTGCACTAGCACTCAACTGAGAATCTCATAAGATTTCTACAAAGACATAGCCTACTAGTACAGTATTTTACCTCATCATCTTTTTTTTTTCACAAACACACTTAATAAAGAAGAACAACATTTTCCTCTCACTATAATGTCTGTATGTGATACTTGCCTCTTCTAGAGCTCCTGTAACAACAGTAAATCACACCAGTAGTTATAACCAGGAGAAGAAGAACAGTGACAACTCCTAATATTCCTGCTGATATTCCTGCTGATATTTCTGCTGATATTCCTGCTGATATTTCTGCTGATATTCCCGCTGATATTTCTGCTGATATTCCCGCTGATATTTCTGCTTTTATTCCTGCTGTTACAGCAACTGAAAGCGGACCTGGAGCTGAAACACAAGAGTCACACACCAAAAACATATATATAATGACAACGATAAAGATACAGCTCTAACAATCATTGTAAATATAAAAGAATAACAGACTCCACAGCAAAGCTATAAAGATAAAAGCAAAATTAGCATAATCTATGCTAGATTATCCATAAGCTACAATAACGTGAAATACAGGTCTAACTACATTACACCACACTGCTTGTTTTGAAAGGAGAATTTTGTCTTTAAGTTTTCACCTTTTTGTTACAATAAAGTTCAAGTCTTGTTAAAAGATACTTTCCCTCACGGAAGTGGCTAAAGAAGGGAAGGAAGCCACTACATGTTTATTATATCAGTGACATTCAGAGCTTTTTCTCTTTATCTGCATCATTGAGCAGAACTGAATCACTTTCATCTGTTTTGTTTTTCCACTGACGATCCATTAGTTTTTACCAGTTAGTTTTGTTCTGTTCATTCCAGTTCTTTCCATCTGTTTAAATGCATTTATGTCATACTCGTTGTTTTTAGTTCACTGCAGAGTCCAAAGAAATTGTAAATGTGTAAAAATCTTGTTTGTTTTTTATCATTATGAATAGGTCAAAAAACTGTCTCCTTCCCCGTGTCCCTGGCCACATCACTTCCTGTTTAAGATGGCTAACTTCAGGAAAATACACAAAAGGGGTGCAATTCTTTCCCTTTACCACAGGGGCGAGTACAGACTACAGAGAAATAGTTACATAAAGCCATGACATAGAGTGCCGAAGTTATGACGTCACTTTGTAGGCCAACCCGGAAGTTAGCGGCGCATGGGTTCCCTCGATCAAAAAGCAATGAATTTTCCCCATAGACTTTTGGAAAATCGCAAAAAATAAGATCTGTGTTCAACAAAGAGTTGTGACCCTTACACGTTTTGTCTATCAAGATAATCTTTACAAGTTAATCCAAAATGTATACATTTTGAAGCCTAAATAAAGCCGTCGGATATAAAATGCTAACGGTAGGCTATCAACGGACTACAGCACACCATGGTCGCGGATCAACGTCATCATCAAGCTTCCTCAAACTCGCTCGCTCATTATGATCTGCGCTGTGTATGAACCTATTTTTTACAGTCTATGGTATGAACACTTATCCACTTTTTCATGAGAAATATTGCCCATTCTGTTTTTCAAAATTTTTTAGAAACTAATTTTGTTTATGCGTGCCTCTCTGAGATTTTTTTTATCTTTTGTTAATGTTTTATTTATTCGTTTATTATTTTGTTAGTTTATATAAACCTTAATATTATTTTCTTTGTGATTAAGATTATTATGCCTGATCATTGTGCCCCAAATAAACTTTAAAGATTATCTTTCACTGTATTATGTTTGATTGTATGTTTGCATACCATTTGCTAATTCGCCAGGAAAAAAAAAACGCGCTTTAACCATCTCAGAAGCATAACGTTAGCTATGGCCGTATCAATTTCCATGTCCTTTTTCTTAGACGATAGAAAAACCATAGATCGAAGAGAGAACAACTATAAATCTGGACATGAACAGTGCAGCTTAGATGCTGGTTTACTTGCCGGTATTGTAAGGGCCAGCATGAGGTACAAGGTTAATCGAGTAAGTAAAACTAGGGAGAGATAGAGGAGTTATAATAGTGTTCTATGTATTTAAGATAACTATACAAATAATCTCTGAACAAGCATAACACAGTTCAATTCCAAACATTTAATATAATAGTTGTATATAATTATATATGTTGAATTTAAAGAGAATTGTCAATAGCAAATGCTTATTATAATATATTATAATTAAACCATATATGTTCCCTAAATAAACCATATATACTCATTTTGTTAACATTTTCTATTTTTACCTGGTAA
The DNA here is from genome assembly GCF_964197995.2 of Scardinius erythrophthalmus. Taxonomy (NCBI): domain Eukaryota; kingdom Metazoa; phylum Chordata; class Actinopteri; order Cypriniformes; family Leuciscidae; genus Scardinius; species Scardinius erythrophthalmus. The sequence goes on from NC_138234.1 coordinate 8,717,406, forward strand.
TCCACAAGCCCCAATGTGAGAGCCTGTGTAGTAAATTTTATCTCACATTCACATTACTGTGAGCTGACTGGAGTGTAGTTACAATAGTATACAGGTAGTATGCAATAGTTTAACATTTAATTTGTGTATTTGTCAGACAGGCAACTTACAGTGCATTAAGGCTATACATATCAGCGTGTTCTCTGGGAATTGTCCACGTTTATATAGCACATTAAATATAGTTAACATTTACTACTAAAATAACAAAGATTAATATCATTGCCTGCTTTAACTACCGGCAATGCTGTTTACAAATACAATCATATTATTATAGGTGGGTAAAAGCCAAGTTCACAAGGTGCAGGACCCACCCTTTCTATAATTATATCCAAACAAGTTACAATAAAAGTCAATAAACCAGGTATTATTTTGAATATTTTAATTAAACACATTTCTCAACGTAACGTTAGCCTTTAATAAAACTGCAGCGGATCTAATCTATTAAACAGTGGCAAAGTAAACAAGCTTTTAGATATTTTAAGAAAAAGACAAAAGGTATTTTAGCTGTTGATTTGGTTATGAAAAACGTTTATTCTTGCTACTGCTAGCCTTTTTAACTCCATCTGGCACGAACCCAGAGTCTCCGCTGGATAACATCGGACGGAAAACAAACGAGATTTCATTCGATGACTTGTGGTTGCATCTCGGGACAAAACAAAAATAACGTTATGTAGGCTATATTAACTGAAAGGTAAACTTCTAAGAACGTGAAGCTGAAACGCGGGCTAGTGAGAGATTTCATGTTTGTCATGATGACGTCTAAAGTCCCCGCCAAAGGATGTAGTCCCTTTTAGCAACTTGTTAGCAACCACCGTTTTAAAGACACAATAAAGTTAAAAAAAAAATCACAAGCAGGTTATAACTGGTGTGTTTTATGTCATAGATCAAAACGTGAAAATATTTAGAGGCTTTGTTAACCACAGACCTTATTTCAGGCGATTTAGCAAAAACCCATTCAAAAAACCCATAGACTTTAGGGCGAGGGAACCCGTAGTGCTAAAATGCTAACTCACTTCCGCGTTTTGGCCTACAAAGTGACGTCATAACTTCGGCACTCTATTGAGTAACATTATTAAAGGGATAGTTCCCCCAAAAATGAAAATTCTGTTGTTTCAAACCTGTATGAATTTCTTTTTTTTCTGCTGAACACAAAAGAAGATATTTTGAAAAATGTCGGTAACCAAACAGTTGATGGACCTCATTGACTTCCATAGTAGGAAAAAAAATACTATGGAAGTCAATGGGGTCCATCAACTGTTTGGTTACCGACATTTTTCAAAATATCTTCATTTGTGTTCAGCAGAAAAAAGAAATTCATACAGGTTTGAAACAACTTGAGGGTGAGTAAATGATGACAGAATTTTCATTTTTGGGTGAACTATCCCTTTAATAGCCTTATGGCTCCTACACATGATGATATGATTTAAACATCATGACTCACCAGTAACAGAAACTTTGAACAGAATCTTTTCACTGTCGCTGTCGTTGTTGATCAGTATTGTATATTCCCCAGAGTCTGTGTTTCTGATGTTCATGATGGTCAGAGATCCAGTCTGACGACCCAGCTTCAGTCTGCCTCTGAATCTCTCATTATCTTTATTACACTGAACATCTGTACAGATATAACTGAGATCTCCATTGATTTGAGCGATGGGAGTCTTATTAAAATACCACTTTATCTTTTTTTGTTGGTTTGTTTTAACACTAGTGTTTAGAGTGACTGAATCTCCCTCCATCACTGACACTTCAACTGATCCAACACCAGACGCACCTGGAGAAGAAATGAACAGAAAATGATAAGTCATGTCTATGACAGACATGAGTAGGAATATATACAACAACAGGAAAGTGCTGTGAATGTTTCTCTACAGATCAAACAAGCAGCATAAAAACACAACTGATTCACACATTCACTCATCAGAAAAAATACATATTATAGGTTATAAGGTGTGTATTATACATCATATTATATACCATACAACACACATCTTGATTCACATATTGCATATTAATATTGCATATTTGCATATACACAACCAGTATCATTGCCTACTTTCATATACTATTCATCATATTTCAAAGCCTTCAGTTTTGCATGTATTCATCAGACCTGCACATGTCAACTTTACAGCAAAAGAATTCAAAATGATATTCTCAACTTCAGTGCACAATGCCTTTTAAAATAACTGCCCGGCCAGACTGGAAAACCAGTTTAAACACACCAGCAGATTGAGCCAGAGTTGGAGGCTTGATCTTGTGTGGTCTCAGGACATCTTCAAAATTTGCACGTAATTGCAGTTGAGATGGTGGAATAGATCGAGTAATACTGAGTGGATTTGACCAGTTTTACATATCAAAGAATCTGACCAAAGAATTACATATCAATTTGTAACTTATATTGTGATCTCACATAGCAGTAGCCTATATTTTAGTCCTTTTGAGAGACATGTTAATGTGACACACAGCCTACAACAAGCATGGACAGTATATATATATATATACATAATTTTTTAGAAAATGACCGATGGTTTGGCTAGATAAGACCCTTACTAAAAATTTGGACCTTCAACCCATTGGACCCCACTGAAGTTATATGGAGAAAAATCCTGGAATGTTTTTCCTGGAAAACCTTGATTTCTTTTTGACTAGAGAAAGAAAGGCATGACAATTCTGGATGAAATGGGGGTGAGTAAATTATCAGGAAAGTTTAATTCTGAAGTGAACTAGTGGTTCTCAACTCCAATCCTCAGGACCCACTGCTCTGCACATTTTGTATGTCTCCCTTATTTAACACACCTGTACCTGATCATCAGCTCGTCAGGAGAGACTCCATGAACTGATCTGAGTGTGTCAGATAAGAGAGACATACAAAATGTGCAGAGCATCGGGTCCCGAGGACTGGAGTTGAGAACCACTGAATCCTTTAAGACAAAGAAACTCGAAGTTTGGTTAATTTGATTTGCATTGACATAAAAACTTTACATGTACTACACAACACTTTTATGTTGGCTAGTTATTTTATTTTTTTAACTTGAAACTAATAAAATGTTTGTTAGCTGTCTTGTTGCTCTTTGTTTAGTTAAGAAAAATAGCCTAACTGAAAAATCATTGAACAATATTTTGGTTTCTTTAATATTTAGGTTATTTGTTCTATTCGGACGAGACTGAGATCTCTTATCCCGTGCGAATTGATGGCCATTATTATTACAGACGTCCTGTGGTAAAATTACATTACTCCATCTACCCTTATAAAACTGATTCTGTCCGAATAGGGCTGTCTCTGGATCTTGATCTTGACTAGACCTCTTGTTTGAGCGATAAACAAATTTTTTCGTTGACCGATATATAACATAGGATAAATTAGATAAAATAGATTAGCTATGTCTTACCGTGCACGAGGAATGCAGAAACCGCGAACAAATAAACGAAAAACGTATTTGTCTCCATGTTTGGCTACTTTGAATGAATGGAACAGAACTGCTTAAAAACTGCGATATTCATTTATCCTGAAGAGTGTCGTTGTCAGAGACTACGTGATCCTTATATGCCAAATGCCTCCAGCTGTGAGAAGAAGAGAAGGTTGCAGTGAGGAGAGAGAGAAAAACAGTGCAGTAAAGAGTTCTCTCTACAGGGCTGAGTTTAACCTCAAACTGATTGGTCAAATGTAGCCTACATCATGTGGGTGTGGTTAACCTCCTACTCAAGCGCTGGATTGTCGAAGAGAAATGAAGAGCTGGAGAAATGTTGGCAAAACATGATAATTCTGCGTTAAAAGGGAGGATGATTCACACACACACACACACAGCCATGTTTATGTGATTTGTGAGGACATTCCATAGGCGTAATGGTTTTTATACTGTACAAACTGTATATTCTATCCCCTTACACTGCCCCTATCCCTAAACCTACCCATCACAGGAAACATTCTGCATTTTTACATCTTTAAAAAAACACTGCTTAGTATGTTTTTAAAGCCATTTGAAAAATGAGGACCCCCAAAATGTCCTCATAAATCACGTATTTTCCCGAGTGTCCTCATTTGCAGGTGTGTTATCATAAAAATGTCCTCAGTTGTCATGAAAACAAGTACACACACACACACACACACACACACACACACACACACACACACACACACACACACACACTCACTCACACTCTCTTGCGTTCAAAGGGAGGGTTACTATACACAACATCGTTTACTTTAAAGGGGAAAGTAGCCCTATAGACCTTCTTACCTGAATAATTCCCAAGAAACAGAATCGGATGAGATTTTTATCCAAAAATTCCCACCGACTCTGTATTCCCTGGTTGGCTGTGCTTGCACCTTCTATGTAGCAGTTGTTGTGGCAAAAACAATAATTAACAAACAGCATCAAGGCATAAGAAACATTCCGAGTCAAATTGTATTAAAGAGAAGAAGTTTTATTCTCTTCAAGAGGCTTGGTCACAAAATCACCACAGCTACCCAGTGAGAGGAGCAAGACCTAATCACACAGAAAACAGACAGCCTTCTTATACCCCTTTCTTCAGAGTCTCTTCTCCTGTAATTTTCCACTCACCCCAGTAAACCAGATCTAGCTGGTTTTAGAAATACAATGGTCCTTCTAACCCGGCTTTACTGTGCTCACACCTATGAGGTCAAAAGGTCTTTATTTGTGGCTAAATAACCCCTCTGTCTTTCCTGACTAAATTACCCGCACTAAAGAGTTCAAAGGCTCTTTCTGACCATTTGTTTTACTATGTGTGTGTGTGTGTGTGTGTCATGCCAGGTGAAAAAAATTATGGAAAAAAAGTGATTTTAATAGTGAAATTACGTAGACTGGAATGCATGTCACGGACCACATGCAATGCCGCCGTGGACTACCAGGGGGCCGCGGACCACCGGTTGAAAACCCCTAGAGTATAAAGGTTATTAAGTGTCGATCGGAAGACGCTATGGGTGGGTTCGAATTGTGATTTCATCTTTGTGGGGGTCTCTTTAAAAAAAGAAAAAAAAGTAGCATATGAGCAGGCGCAGTGTAGCTTACTAATGTAAATAAATAAAAATGTTTAATAAAAAAAGCGTTGCTAACACAATTCAATTTAAATGGTAGGCCTAGCCTACATTTGGTTTAATTTGTCGTTTAATGAGCTAATATTTGTTGTTTGTGGTGAGAATTTTCACGTGAATAAATACATAGATCCGACAAATTAAAGCGTGTATCCAGTGGTAGAACTTTTGCCATGCGTGTCAGAGGTTCTGGGTTCTAATCCGCACTCGTATAGTTTTTTTTTTCTTTTTTTTTTTTTTTTCTCATCAAAAACGATTATGTTCATCAGTGGTTGTATATCAGGCAAGGACATGTTTGTGTGCATTTTGTAATTTCACCGAAACGAATAGAGAGTCTCCACAATAGATTGAAGCGCGCGTCCGAGTGAAGACAGTGCGGCGTGTGCGCGAGCCACAAGAGAACACAGTATCCGCGCCACTGATCGCAGCGGCAACGAGCACTTTGATCACTTTATTTAAAAAACAACTTATTTCAGCGCTAGATCGCCTCTTATTTAACAAACGAACTAAATGAATGCTCTGCTAGTTAACTGGAGATGTTTTATTTATTTGTATTGGTATATTAGTGCCGCGAGATGTTTCAAAAGTGATGGGGACATGTCACAAAAAAAAGAAAACCTTAAAGATGAATCAATTGCATTGATCGCGATCATTATAAAGGTGTTTGAACAACAAAACACATCCACTTGCACATATTTGACAATCGGAATATCAGATATATCCTGCTATAGCTAACTTTGTGAAATTTTGAATAAAAAAGGAAATAAAAGCAGATCATCAGTCATTCAGCGCTATATACAATGGAACCTTGGCACATTTTTTACTTTCTGTCGTTTTTCTCTAGCATAATTTTTGTTAGAATATTCTAACATGCAGCAAATTCAAGGTCTCAGCTATAAATAAATGCTTATGTAGTCATGTTGTACATTTGTGCTCGCAATTACAAAAATGTTTGCAGATAATGTCTGAATATATAACATAATTAAAGCTGCAGTTGGCAAGCCTGGCAGATTGGGTCGATTAGCCAAAATTTTGAATGTTTACAACTCTCATGCCCCTCCCCACTACCAGCGAGCACCCTCCCATCAAGGTCATGCTCGTCAGTGCGTCACTGTGCATGTGTACCTGATTTTCTGTGAACGCGTCTGTCTCTTCAGCATCGATCAACACCATGGACTCGGAGGTAGGCTGCCCTGGCTAATCTATCCATAGATAGCAATAAGCGAGGAATTGGAAGCTTGTTAGTAGATTTTCTCTCCGCCCTCACGCTTCATGCAATCTCCAGGCGAACTTCAGGCGTGGCGTGTGCATGTGATATTAACGTGTGCGAGTGAGGGGGGATCTGTGGCGTGTGCACGACCTGTGATTGACAGTCAGATCTCACACCCCCCTGCTTTGATTGGACCCGATGATCCGGGAGCGGTGGATTTTTGCAAAACAAATAACACGCTCCAGGTGGAGTTAGAAGCTCGGGTTTTTTTCTAAAACCATCTTATTTATGTTGTTCTGTCGGATTATAGTGTCAATTTCACTGAATATGATCAACATTTTTTTGCCGACGGCAGCTTTAATGAAAACCAATTTATATACCAGCTATATAGGGCCCCACATTAGCTCACCACCAGATGCTTATGGCCACCCCTGCCAGACAGGACCCCTGGTTCAGCCATCTGATCAGGATTCCTCTTAAGCACCATCTACGGGGTAGATCCAGATCGCACTGAAGAGATTATAAATCTCATCTGGTCTGGGAATGCCTGGGTATTCCATTTAAACCAGCTAATACACAAGATTAAAATTAAAGGAATAGCAGCTATGCATATAGCAAATTCAAATTTCAGCACACTGCTTTTATTTGGGATTGTGGAAAACTATAAGTCTTATTGGAGTGCTTCAGCTGTGATCTTTGAGGGTTTACAAAATATATTCTTTATTGTCATGTTTTCCATAATCTATCATATTTGTGATATGTTTGTTCTCTTTCAAACTGTCAAAGATCCTGGACCACCAAGTCCAAAGGAGACCTTACAAAGTAAGTGCAAAACATATATTACTCACAGTAACTCCAATAATAGTTGCAGAGTCTGGCTGTTTGAATGAGGTGGAACCATCTGTATCTTCAAAAGGAGATGAGGTACAGCATTGCCCTCGTCATCTGTGTGCATGGATTAATATAAGAACCAGTACACTTAAAAGTATTTATGAATTTTGTATGCATATGTACAATCTAGTACCTTGATTATTTTTGTTTTTAATTTTGTCAGATTCACTTGGGGGGGAGACGTTCGAGTGCGTAGAGAGGCCTGGTCAAGGATCCAAAACAGCACACGGGATTCCTTATTTGTGAAGGAGTTGGCAGTGGCAATCTGGGGTACTAAGACTCTGGCGGAAAGAAGTCTCACAGGGAAGGAATGCCCCACAACCAAAACCACCAGTCAGCCCTTAATCAGAAAGAATGTGGAGGAGACAGAGTTGCAGGTCAGATGGGTAAAGGCTGGACGGTTCATCACAGAAAAAATAATGGACATTAACAGAAAAAAAAAAAAAAAAAAACTTAAATATTTGAGCACTTAATTAAGATAATTTTTTGTTAATTAATGTGTTTTATTGTAATTTGCTTGTTGAGCCAGATGAGTGTTGTTTTTTGTTAAATAATTGTTATTATTGTGTTAATGTTTACTTGTTGTTATTAAATAAACTTGTTACCTATATTAATGTAATCTTGTATTTTCATGATTTTCATCATACCAAAATTCAATGTAGTTGTCCAGCATTCCACCCTGGTGAACAGGCTACCATCCTTAACATCTATTAGACCAGCATAGTTTCCAATGTTTGTAACCAGCATCCAATGCTGGTGCTGGTTTGCTGGTCATCAGCATGGGATGCTGGTGATTGGATGCTGGAAACTGCTTGTGACCAGCATGGGAAGCTGGTGCTGGTATGCTGGTCACCAGCAACCCAGCACCAGCATTGGATGCTGGTTACAAACATTGGAAACTATGCTGGTCACCAGCATACCAGCATCCCATGCTGGTCACCAGCATACCAGCACCAAAACACAACATATGCTGGTCTTGCTGGTATGACCTGCTATGCTGGTCTATGCAGGTTTTTCCAGCAGTGGTGGCTGCGGTGTGACAAGCAATGAATGACGTGTCTCCATGGGAACCATAAAGTGATACTACGATCAATAACTTGAAAAACTTTTAAACTTATGTGTGAAAAGGTTAAGTAAGGCTTACATTTAAATGTGTCTTTGTTTTGTTTTAAGTGTATGGTCAATAAATAAAGGAATTAAAAAAATGGGCACAAAACCTGTTTGTCGCGCCCTACTGTCATGTCTCTATTCCCCACCAGTGGGCCGCGCCCGCACCCCAAACTTTGAGAAACGCTGAGCTAACTTAACAGCTAACATATCAATAGGGGTACTCCGTTTGGTCAGGATTTTTCCTCTTTTTGGCTGGTGTCGACCTTTTCTTGCTGTCTTTCAGTGTCCTTTTCATCTTTCCATCCCTCCCTTAGCATGCACCGTCAGCTTTCTCCAACCATTCATCCCAGCGACTGCGCAAAATAGTGAACAAACTTGGTAGAGAAAGCGGGTTGGGTGATACCAAGTAGTCGGCGCGGTGGGCGGGGGGTACATTACAGATTATTTAAAATATGATACTATCTTTCTTGCTGGCAAATTAAATTAATAAAGAAAACTAACAAAAGTATTCATTCAGAATATTTCATATTTATTTTAATCTGAATGATGTGATGATATTGGGGGGGTTATATTAGCTGGATCTGTTTTTTGAGGGGGTCATGACCCCCGTAACCCCCGTGCAAATTACGCGCATGATGGGAGCTAAGCTCCCACTGGCTCCCACGTAATTCGAAACAGAGGGTTCCAATCTGGGAAGATTTTATTGCTCAGTGTGAGGGTGAGGAAGAATGAGTGCCAAGACTACGGCCAGACTACTTGAAAGGGGAGTGGCAAGCTGTTGGAAGAGTGTGGGTGAAAGGCTACATTGATCATGGTGTGATGCCTGTCAGGTTGTCTCCAGCATTTATATTGGCATGTATTGATGGTATTGACTCTGTGGATGAAGAGCTCCTGATGGCCTCATTTTTAAAATATTTGTCTACCTCAGAGCAGTCCGTTGTTGAAAAAGCTGTTCAAGGCAGCCTGGATGAAAGTGATGCAGAAGATTTACTTTATCTCTTCTCACGGATGGGCTCATATCACTTGCCATCAAAAGAGAACATCAGGTTTGCTATTTTGACAATGGCTCACAAAGTCCTCCTTCAAGAGTCCAAATTTATTATTGACTGCTTCCAAACCATTATGCCGAGTGGCATTCTGAATCTAAACAGAGAAAGCATACTGGAAGCATACGAGTCAAAGAAAGCTACAAACAAGAAGGTGGCACAAATGATAAAGCCAGCAAAAGTTGTACATACAACTCTTACCCTGGATTTTGTGCAGAGTTTGACAATGTCCTAAGTGGAGATTGCTTTGCAATGGACATTCTGTAACTGAATCAACTGAACTGAGATGGACTAAGTCAAGTTTTTTTTTTTTGTTTTTTTTTTACACCACTGGTTATAGCCTACTGTTTTTTTTATTGCTATTTTATGATAAAAAAAAAAAAAAAAACTCTCCCCCTCAGAATCTTTGGGTCCTTCTTCATTTAACAGGGTATTTCATATTTATATTTAAATAATTGCTTCTGACTTGTAACATTGATGAACACAAACTTTAAACTCGTGTGAACAGCTATTCTAGACATACTTTCTTATTTCAGTTCAACTGAATGTATTTTGTTTTGTATAAAACTCAAATTTGATCCTGTCTCTTTAGAATGAAAATTTGAAAATAACTTTAAAACCTTAAAACATAATTTAAAACCACTCCAATTCATTAAAAAAATTCTAAATTAAAGTTGCAAAAAAAAAAAATCATAAAATAGCAACAAAAAAAAAACAAAAACAAAAAAAAACAGTATAACCAGTGGTGTAAATAAAATAAAAAACCTTGACTTAGTCCATCTCAGTTCAGTTGATTCAGTTACAGAATGTCCATTGCAAAGCAATCTCCACTTAGGACATTGTCAAACTGTCAAAGATGGATATTTACCATTTATAGAGATGTTATATAAAAGGTATATGATACTATGATGTAATTTATGATCTTATTGGTTGAATAACAGGATACTCCCAGTATATTTTTACTATATATTGTGTATGCAGAGTTCTGGGAGGCTGAGCTATTTTTCTAGCTTCCCGGCGCTGGTCTTTCTTTCTCTTTTTGTTTTATTCATTCATTACACCTAAGAAAAGGACAGAGACAAAAAGGCACTTCGCGTTGGGACTTCTTCCATTTCTAACAGCTTGTTATGCAAAACTTTACAAATGTTTTATAAACAAATTTTTTTTTTTACATTTCAGGTAAACACCAGTAATGGAAATCTATTCCTATTCAGTTATAATGAAAGAAATAAAACAGTTTCTTATGCACTGTAATTTTAATTCATTCAATATATCTTGCCATTTTTTTCTTTCTCTATGTTTTCTTTTTTACATTTTATTGTAATGCAGAAAAACATGGTTCTCTTACGAGAGTACTCTCGTGTTGCGTAAGTTTAGCTTACGCTACGGGAAAACTCCTTTTCTCGAGAATACTGAAGCAAAAAATTATCCTTAATTTTTAGAATGTAAAACGCAGGCAGACATAGGCGAGGCAGCTCGCGCGTCTATTGGCTGCGCTGCTGCAACCTATCAGTGAGTCAGACATGACATCAGCACCAATGAGAGGCTCGCCTCGAGCTGTCGTCATGGCCCGCCAAAAGGGGTGTGGCTTCAGCCTATAAAAACCCCTCGCCCAGGTTGCACAAGTGATTTCGTCTCCTTTCAGCGAAGGACAAGTTGAGTCTTCCTACCAAAGCCTGCCGGACTACTTCGACACTGATTGGTCGTGCCTACGCCGCCGCCGGTCAGGCTACATCCGCCCTGCATACCATGGCCGTTTTGCAGATTTACCTGGCTAACGTTCTCCATTCACTGGACGAGGCTGGCCCATTGGCAGAGGGTGTGACGGACCTGAGAAGCGCGACGGACCTAGCTCTCAGAGCTACTAAGGCCGACGCCCAGGCTATCGGCCGCAACATGGCCGCTCTCACCGTCACTGAGCGTCACCTGTGGCTTACACCTGTGGCTTACACTGTCCGACATGTCTGAGTCTGACCACGCCACCTTCCTGGACGCAACTGTTTCACCAGCCGGTCTCTTTGGTCCCTCGGTGAAGGGCTTCGCGGAGCGATACACGGAGGTACAGAAAACGTCTCAGGCTATGAGATACTTTTTGCCGCGGCGCTCCAGTTCCGCAGCGGGTCGCGCTAAGAAGCAGCCGCCCGCTCGGGAAACAGCGCCCCCACCGCCTCCTCCGCCCGCTTCACAACATCGCCAGGCTCGGGATACACGTCAGCACTCGCTCTCTACCAGCCGACGCAGACCGCCTCCCGCCCGGGGACCCAGGCACAATCTCGCGTCGAACTTTGAGCCTCCCAAGTCTTCCTATCCCCCCTAGGAAGGCGCCGATGGTTAAGTCCCGCCGGGGCCGGACCGCCATCGAAATCAGCACGACCCGCTCTCTCAGTTCCCTCAACGGAGGTGACTCGAAGAGTGTATTCAGCAGCCAACGAGTCAGTTCCTCAACTCGCTCGCCTGCACACAAACGCCGTTTTGCAGTAAAAAACAGGGACATTCAAAAAATAAGAGCACAATAGACTCTATGGCCAAAGGTCATGATGATTCTGACATCAATCAGGAGTATCCATCCAAATCACTGTTTGTTTATCAGTCCTGTTCTAATGCCCGTAAATTATTATACTACAGTTTTTTCAAATTGCTTACATACTAAAAGTGGAACTTGAGGCCCACTCAGTGAAACCATTCACTCAGAACAAAACTGCAAGCACATTATACACTTTACATGCAATTGAATAATTTTTACATACATATACACATACTTACACACACACACACACACACACACACACAAACACACACACACACGCACGCGCACACACAGGGCTTTAGAAATAAAGTTGACTTTCTGACTTGTATGCATATTCAGTGTGTGTGTTGTGTATACTATATATATATAGTGTGACTTCTGTACACACCACTGTACACTGAACAAGCAAAAGACAGGTAGCAGTGTTTTGCATTTTTCACATCTGTGTTTAGTTTGGTGTGTACTGTACTTTAACAGTAAAGGGTTTTATATGTCATTGTGTCTGTTTATGTTATAAAGTTAAATTATCTTAAATTATCTTCACTATTCTTTCAGGTTCAGAAGCTGTTGGAGTCCCGGTGATCAAAGTTCTTATTCTTAGTGCATACTAGGGATGATTCTGAAATGAATCAGGATTATCTGTTCAACATTGATTTGTTACTGTTTGTTGGTTAGGCCACGTTCAGGCCTGTTCTAATTATTGTGTTCAATTGTTCTACTAACATTTATATCTCATCACTGAGGGTAAGTACAGAGTTCTTGTTTTGCATGTTTTTTGCATGCTATACTTTAAAGGTTTGGTATGTACATGATCTAGAGTAAAAGAAGTACATCTCAAAAATGCAGAAGTACAGCAAAAGTACAAATATGTATTAATTTGGACTACAATGAAGCATCTGTTTTGATACATAAAGCCGTAGATTACTCATGTAATGTAGATCCTTTTACATACCACACCTCTAATATTATAGAGTCTTGAAATGTGTTCGTATGGGTTTGTATGCATTTGCATTACGACTTAATAACACATTTACTAAGGGACAGTAGTACAGGGTATTAGAATGACATTACATTTTTCTGTGTTAGGGAAGCGTAAACCATCAGCAACACTCTTAAAACCAGACCGGCCTGATGAATATAGTACTACAACATCTCCACAGCCAGGTTAGTATATGGACATGTACACATGCTACTGTAAGGATATGCCTGTTTCTGATCAGTGTTATTGTTTTTCACCAATTCCCTTCACTCTAGTGAGGGTTCCTTTGCCAGTACCTCCAGAGTTGCTTGAATTGGGGTTATCGACAAGCAAGACCACATCGCCTTTGAGACCAGTGCAGGAAACCGTGCTCTGTCAATGTAAGGACTTAATGTAACATCATTTTACTTAATAAAATTTAAAACAGATTTACCATATTTAACAAATGTTATGCTCATCTATGACCAATGTCATCCTGCAGCCCTCCTCCCAGTGACCTCTGCACAGTCTATAGCCTCTACTCCTCCCTCAGGCCCCCCTGCAGCCTCTGCTGGGTACCCCTCAACTCAGTTGGAGGAGAAGCATGCTGTTACACCACTGCCAAGCTATGAGCAGGATGTAAGCCAATGGCACTGTTCTCACCAGCAGAGAATCTGGATGAAAATAGAAATGGAAAACTTGGGACTGTGGCCAGGCTCTAGACTGGTGAGACATCCAATGAACATGATCTCTTTGTGGCGTTACCCACCTCAGCCTGAGCTTATTGATTCTGTCTATAAGCTGCCATCACCTAAATACTTTCAACTTCATCCATTCTTCATTTGGAAACCAGAGCGCACCATTATGGAAAGAGTCCGTAACAACTACACTCTGCCACGTCTGAACGGCTGTCCGAATCCTCACGTTGTCTCATCAGGAGTTGGACGACCCCGTGCCATTATTGGTACAAGCAGCCAGTACTACATACTGGCCTCTCGGCTCAGCTGTAAAGTTGGTTCTGCAACATGTTTCCAGCTTTTCTGACGCACAAAAAGGCCATATGTAAGACTGTGATGGATGAGTTGCGGCGCACAGCAAAGTCTCCCAATGATATAGCCAATCAGTTGAATGAAGCTCTCCACCTCTGGTATGAGCGTGCACACCTGGCTTACCTGTCCACTGTTTAAAAATATGCTGGATGGAGACAGTGGACTTTATGGTCAGCAGACCATCACAGGGGCACTAAGAGCAACAACTAATCCTGCTCCATTTGGTGGGTATGGTGATGTGGTCAGCTGGTATGGAGTAACAGTCTCACCCCACTACTTGGTTGACTGCCTCATTCAGGAGTATCATAGGCAGGAGAGCACACTCAATCTGCTCCTTCAAGGCACGTTTGGACAAGTATTAAGGGCTGACCATACCCGCAAGGTGGCCCGAAAGGTCGTGCTTGCATCAGGTACTATGTCGTCATACACTGTGATGAATGAAAACTGGATGATCTTGTCCTGGGTGATGCTGCAGTCTGAAAGTGATAAATCCCTGCAGCCAAAGTATGAGGGGCTGTCCCGTCGTTACATTTTAGCAGGACTGCCAAAAGCCAACTACCAGTGGGTTGACAGGTAAGAACCAGCCATCACATTTTCCTTCCCACCTATATTATATTTGTAAAGTAAACTAAATATAGTATAGCAAATACATGTATCCTATTTATTTGAATGTTTAATATTTTAAATATACTTCTCTTTGTGTGTGGAACAGAGATTGCTGTGCTGCCTTCAGGATCCCAAACCCTGATCCCCAGGAGCACCTCCTCTGGGATTCTTGGAAGACCACTGAGGCTATAGTGACTGCGGCAACCTCTGGGTATGTCATCAACACCTGTGCCTCCCGCAAAGAATATAATAGCGATGTAACGCAAAGGATATGGTCAGATTACCAGCTTTCCCCCTATATGTTTAAATGACTGAAATTACCCTGTGATCAAACTCCCTTTGGTCTGAGACCTAATCAAATCACTAGCATCCTAATCCACAAACACCTCTATTGTCCCAAGATTCTTCCTTTTGGGGCACGCAGACCCAACGGCGCCAACAAATGGCGTAAATCATTGAACTGCCTATCTGAAAACAGAGATCCCTTACTGCTGAGCCAACAAGGACCTTTGTTTTATGGCTCTGCGAACATCCGCTGACCAATAAAAGCAATCTCGAGAGAACCCCCAGGGACTCTCTGTCGGACATTCATTTACATTTAGACACTCATTTAACACGTAAGGAAACAACCAATCAAATCATCTCATCAAAACCAATAAAGCGCACACACATAGCCTCGCAACCCGTGCTCGAGGACAAAAGTTCAACGCGCCAGGTTTTGAACTCTCGAACTACCCGCAAACGCACACAGATTCTACCACGTGAATCAAAATCGTCTTGTGAAATGTTTAAAATGTATTCTCTTGATGTATGCATGATCCCTTATCCCAAATATTATGCCTATACAGCTTTATTGATTTGTAATCCATTTGATGTGACTATAATCATGAAAAATCATGTATCCGCGAGTGACTAGGTCATAGAATCACCGTTCGCGGTATCATTTTGTGCCAAACAGCCCAACGGTGTTGAATCTTTAATCCAAAATAATGAAGGATGCAGTCTTTTATTAATGTCAGGTTATAAATGTTTACAAATAAGTTATTGCTTCAGCACAAGACAGAAAAGGCGTGAGCTTTTAGGAGGCGGCCACAACACGCCCTTCCAGATGATTGGCTCCGGAACGGGAGGAAGGCGTGGCTGTGGTCCCTTCAAAAACACATACACCTGCTCCTGAACACACACGCACGTGCTCCTAGCCCAACACACACACGCACGTGCTCACTACACTCCCACATACACGCTGCCACACCTACACACACCCAAAGCTCTCTCTCTTCCTCTCTCTCATTTTCTCTTCCCCTATAACCTTGTTATTATTTTATTCTGTTGCTTTGTTTTATTTTATGTCTTATTGCGATCGCTTATGTTGTTTTGTTTATGCATATTTACTCCTGCGTGATTTGAATTAGTACATGTAATCTTAGTTGTTTGATTAAAACTTTATAATCCTATGAAACTGAATCTGTCTCATATTGTTACATTGCTGAAATCTCTGAGAGTGTTGATTACCTCTAAAGCTCTATTTTTGTTCTACCAGTAAATATCTAAACTGTCTATAAACCCTAAAGTATCGTTCTCTGTGGCCACAAGAAGGATATCTTGTCGGTGTTATAGACTGATAGGTTTCTGTTCAGAAATTGTACATATTGTCTGCCGGACAGATAATTTGCACGATAAATGAACACTAACTTTACCTAAATTTCCCCTAATTGAACACATAAATTCTACCTACTTATCCCCTATTTAGAATAAATTAATTTGTGTATACAACACATTAATATTCATATCTTATGAATATTAATTCTCATTGAGCTAATAAATCCCCTTAACTGACCCAGTGTTGTTACAGCGACATCAACATCAAGCTGGACTTGTTCCACTGCATGCACATATTTTCCCCATTTCGCCACATATTTTTCTGTCCTGTCATTAATATTGAAAGAAATTTTTTCGTATGATGCCACTTTTGCCAATTCCGTACTCCACTCCTGGAAAGAGGGCTCCCCTGGGTTCTTCCAGTTTCTCATTATTATTTGTTTTCCTACCATTATACTAGTCTGAATAAAGTCCGCTGCTTCACAGTTCGATGTCATCTGTGGATCATTTAAAACAAACAACCTCGGACAGAACTCCAGACCAGTCCGGGTAATATTTTCAATGCGGTCATGAATCTTTGGCCAAAAATTCTGAATCATGGGACATTCCCAGAGCAAATGAAAAAGAGACCCTTCTAAACTACAGCATTTCCAGCAGTCTGCATTATCTCTCAGCTTCAGCCTAAACAGCCGAGTCGGAGTCCAGTAAAATCGATTAAGAATCTTAAACTGAATTAGTCTAATCTTAATGTCTCTTGAAACCCTCTTAATGTTTTCACATATACGATCCCATTCTGTATGTGTAACATCAATGTTCAAATCTGCCGACCAAGTTAACATTGTTGCATAAGATATGGTAACTGTCTGTTGAAATAACATTGTATAAAAGATAGCAGCTTCATGCCCCAAACCCATTATTTTCTTAATCTGAGAAAGAAGGTTTGACTGCTGAGGTTCTATTCCTTTCCCTATGACAGCAATTAGCAGGTGACGCATTTGAAGATACTTCCAGAAATTATTTCTGGGCAAATTGTATTCACCTGCTAACCTTTCAAATGATTTTATATTATCCCTCTCATACAGATTTGCAAGTGTAATAATTCCTTTTTCTACCCAATCTTTCCATAGAAGAGAATGTTTATTAATACGTAAGGTTGGATTATTCCAAATACAGGATTCGGAATTAAGATAAACATTAATATTAAAAGCTTTAGAAAACTTCTTCCACACATTACAGAGGTTAGATATGATAGGGTGAGATTTTAATTTGGAGGGTATATTGCTAGATAAAGCATTTATAGGGGAAAGTGGTGAGAATAATCTCTGTTCAATCTCAAACCAGGGAGGAGCTCTCTCAGGTGGCAGTGTCCACTGAGCTATATGTCTCAAGCAGAAGGCATAATGATACAGGGCTAGTTTGGGGAGGCCCATGCCACCCTTATTGATTGGTACCTGTAGCCTTTCTAATTTTATCCTCGCGCGTTTACCATTCCATAAGAACTTTTTGCAAATTTGGTCGAATCTTTTAAAGTATTTTTGGGGTATTGTAATAGGCAGGCATTGCAGCAAATAATTCAACCTCGGGATACAATTAATCTTCAGGACATTGACCTTTCCCCATAATGATAAAAATAGTGGTGACCATCTATCTGTATCTAATGAAATTTTATTAAAGAGTGGATTCAAATTTTTTTCGATTATTTTATCAATTTGATGAGGGAAGAGAATACCAAGATATTTTATGCCTTCAGTAGGCCACTGAAACAGCCCTGCCTGAAATAAAGTTCTTGGACAGTATAAAGTCAATGGAATCTCATTGTCAAATGACTTTAAAGCCCACTCTGACTTGGACCAGTTGACTTTATACCCTGATATCTTGGAGAACGATTCAATAACGTCCAATAATGCTGGGACTGATTTGGCTGGGTCCGAAGCAAACCACAAGATGTCGTCCACGTAAAGCAGAAGCTTATGTGTAGACTCATTAATTTTAACTCCCTGAATATTCTGATTCTTGCGAATAGCTGCCGCAAGAGGCTCAAGAGCTAGACAGAAAAGCCCTGGCGATAATGCAGAGCCCTGCCGGGTGCCTCTATGAAGTGTGAAATAAGAGGAAATCAAACCATTTGTTCTCACTGCGGCCTGTGGGTCTTTGTAAAGAATCTCTATCCATCTGAGAAAAGTTTGACCAAAACCGAATGTTTTAAGCGTATGAAACATATACCTCCATTCTAGCCTATCAAACGCTTTCTCAGCGTCGAGTGAGATAGCTGCTGTTGGATCGTTGGAGTCCCGCACCGACCACATAATATTTATAAGGCGTCTCACATTATCAGAAGAATTTCTCCGTCTAATAAAGCCCACTTGATCAGGGTGGATAAGTGAACCAAGTGTTTTATCCAATCTATTTGCAAGTATTTTAGATAAAAGTCTACAATCCACAGATATTAAGCTTATTGGACGATAGCTTTTACAGTCAGTCGGGTCCTTTTCTTTTTTAAGTATAAGAGAGATAATTGCTTGATTTAAGGAGGAAGGTAATTTGCCAGATTTAAATGCTTCTGCAAGCATATTTTCAAATAGTGGTAATAGGTCTTCTGCATAGCATTTAAAAAATTCTGCTGTAAACCCGTCTTGGCCTGGGGATTTACCTGATGGTAGGGCCTTAATTGCATCAAGTATCTCCTGTGAACTAATAGGTAAATCTAAGTCCTCCTGTTGTGATACACTCAACTTAGGAAGGTTTAATTTATTAAGAAATGACATTATCTCTTTATCTGTGGCATTGTTTTCAGATGTGTAAAGATTTATATAAAATTTCTTAAATACATCATTTATTTCCCTAGATTTGGTTACCAGGCTTCCATCCTCAGCCAACACTGCTGCAACCGAAGATTTGCCATTTTTTTGTTTAATGTACCTAGCCAAAAATTTCCCTGCTTTATCCCCAGATTCAAAAATAGTCTGCCTGGCCCTGAACAGAAGATATTCCGTTTTTTTGGATATTATAATATTATATTCATATTTAAGGTGAGTCAATTCTTTTAAAATAGGTTCAGATATATTCCTTTTAAATTTTGCTTCGGTGTTCTTAATTCTCCTTTCTAGATCCGTAAGTTTAGCAGCATTGACCTTTTTCTTATAAGAAGAGTATTGAATAATAAATCCCCTTATAAAGGCCTTCATGGCCTCCCAAGCCACTATGGCAGAGGGAGCTGTGGGCACATTGGTCTCCACATATAACCTAATCTGGGCTCGAAGATCTTCCATCCTACATCTTGTAATAAAGATGAATTAAAACGCCACATCTGTGATCTTTCTGTTTCCTGATATGGGGTCATTTGTAGTCTGACCATGGCATGGTCTGTCAGCAGAATGCTATCAATTAAACAGGATAGTGTCGCAGGTAGCAAGGAGCTGGAAATTAGAAAAAAATCTATTCTTGAATAAACTTTGTGGGCTCCTGAATAAAAAGTATAGTCTCTGTCCGTTGGGTGGTTCAACCTCCACACATCTATTAGGCCCATAGATGAACACATTCTCTTAACCAGTAAGGCAGAATCAGGCATTCTACTTAATGTTGGTTTACTTCTATCAAGGAATTGATCTAAGACAAAATTGAAGTCTCCTCCCAGAATTATGGGGTACTGTCCAATATCATGCAACTTACTTTCTAAGTCTATGAAAAAATTAGTATGATCAACATTGTGTGCATATATATTGGCGAGTATCAGAGCATGTCCTTGTATCTCTGCTAGTATTATAATTATTCTGCCTTCCTCATCTTTAACCTCTCTCCGGAGCCTGAATTGTAGGCTTTTGTTAATTAATATAGCTACTCCTCGACTTTTTGTCACGGTTCATGAATCGGCTGTCTCATTTCTGGTGTGTGTGTGTGTGTCTGTATGTGGGCGTGGTTACTCATTATAGTGATTAGTGTTGCCAGCTGTTATCAATCCCCGTTCCCTTTATATGTGCAGTAATTCCCATCTCATGTTGTCAGATCGTTGTGGTTTCCCCGGTGTCATGTCCTGTTCCCGTGTGGCTCTCTGTTCCCCTGCTGTGGATTTCGTCGTGTGGATTCGTTGTGTTTCGTCACCTCGTCTGGATGTTCCACTGTTTCCTGGTTTCCTGAGCACACTTCACTTCACCACTACCGGAGGCCATCGAAGTCCCTGTGCCACAATCGTCATCTGAGTGTGTTTTCCCCGACCTGTGTTTGTGCGTTTCTGACCTTTAATAAACGCCTTTTTACTTGCATTTGCATCCGTTCTGATTTCCTCACACTTTTAGATGACCCAGCACTAAAGGAAACATGTCCTACCCAGTCCCTGCATAATTTAACTGATTCTTGTGGACAACAATGTGTTTCCTGCAAGAATACTACATCTTGTTTTTTAGTTTTCAGATGTCCCAATATTTTCTTCCTTTTAATTGGACATCCTAGACCATTCACATTCCAAGTTGAATAATATAATGTCCTCCCACTACTTGTCATAAGAAATCTTAATATATTTTAGAATAGGATAAGTGGCCATTCTATTATAACATAAGATCCATGGTGCAACATAAATTATACTCATTAACAAGAAAGAAAAAAGAAAAGATATAAAAAACCTTAATATCAACCAGTAACGATATCACTAACCAGCAGACTGCAAACCAGTCTGACACAAAGAACAATAGAACAAGGAACATTATTGAAATAAAACAAAAAGGTGAATCTCTTAGGTCCATGACTTAAGGAACAAGGGCAGCCCGGAGACCCACCGTCCTGAGTATCATATACAAAATTGTGTTCAGGTATTAGATTAAGGAGAACATAAGGATTTCTATACAAAAATAAGAAATTGTTGGCCTTACATGCCCCGGCTATATATAAAAAAAAAAAAAAAAAAAAACAGCCTCTAAATCATTTATGAAATGCATAGCCAGTAAATTGACCTGATCTGTCCATGTCCAAAAAACAAAACAGAGGTCTGCCAGTTCGCATATCACACCCACTATCTCACATATCGTTACTTTCCCGAGCGTACGGACATAGCAAGATCTTGTAGTTTCCAAGGCACATCCATAACATCCATAACATGGATCGCATATGACGTACTAACAGAGTGTCAGACATGTACCTCAGCGTCTCTCGATGTATTCCATTGCTTTATCTGGGTCATCAAACACCCGTGGACTCGAAGCGTGGACCGTGGACTCGAACCGTGGACCGTGGACTCGAACCGTGGAGCGAAGTTTTCTTTGTTCAGTGTTACAGCCAGAAGACGAACATTTGCCACCTTCTGACATTTTGAGATCCACGTAACGTATAGAAGAAAAATACCTATATATCTGAACGTATTTTAGGATATAATAAGGATATATACCCAAAGGACAGCGGAGCATACGTTTCAAGCTGCCATCACTTATCCCTGCGTCACGTGACTCGTGGAGATTCTTTTTAGAATGTGATCCTGATGGTGGGCCACTGTTCAAACCAACAATGTTGAAGATGTGGAGGATTCAGAGAGTCCACATCCTCAGAGGCTGCCTGAGTGACCCAGAGATTGAAGAGGGGATCCTCTATAGGCATGGTTGAACGGTCCTGTGAAAGGCACCTCTCAGCAGGAGGGGTTCCATTTCCATCAGGTGAGATGGGTCACAGGCACTCAGGTATCCACAGAACTTTTCCAGGCACAGGGCATGATTGGAGTGGCTCGCTAGAATTTCCAGCGCCTTGTGGACCTGAAGCAGCCTGCAGTTTTTGATCCTGTGCTGATCATGGAACTGAAGAAGCTCTCAGACGTGGTGACAGGCCAGGCCAAGTACCCTGTGTAAGGACCATCCATTGGCCCAACGACGGAATCCAATGGCCTGGCAAAGGTTAATGCATATATGTCTTTTCAGCGCTCCAGTGAAGTTCACTTAATTTATTGGAATTTAGTTTTATTATTACTTTAGCTCTATGCGTAATCTGACTCCAATTTCAAATGATAATCAAATTTAGATTGTGTTTCTGATTAGAAAAAATATTAATTATGAATTAATTTCGATCTTTGATTATTCTGGTCATCTCATAATTTCAAATATTCGTTCATTACGGACCTAGAGTCACTTTGAGACGTCACGATCACGAATGTGCGCTCACGATCACAAACTAGCCAGTTCTGAAATAGTCAGAGGGTGCAGTGCAAGTATTTTACCCTAAGCGACCGCTCACTGCAGACCCATAGGTGTAATTTTTTATAATAGTTGCAGCGTACAAAACATGCTAAGTCAGGGAATAGTCAGAAATCAGAAGGTCTTCCTAAGATGTGCCCCATGCTCCATTCAAACTGCGTTCAGTTTGATCTATCCTGGACAAAGATTTGTGGAAACACCAGACTACACATTAATCTACTAAAATGAATGATTTCTGAAACTTCTGAATAAATCAAGATGTAACATTTATTTGTCAGGTAAAAATGTATCATGCCAATTACAGAAGTAAATGATTAAAAGCCAATTCAGAAAAATACATGACATAATTTACTGAAAGATGACTCTAAAAGCAAGTTATGTTTTCCTGACAGAGACACACAGTGGTGTGTCAGGGCCTTCCAAAAGGAAAACACTGAAACAGCACTGTATGGGGGATCCTGGTAAAGAGTCCCAAAGATTGCTCTGTCCCCCTGCCTTAAATAACCAGACCAGAACAAAAGGGGTTATACGAATGCTGTTTAGAGTTGTTTGGGCCAATCCATGTACCCCAGGGGTTAGCACCTGGTTTCTTGAGATATCTTAAAGAGATATCACCCAGAGAGGAGAAACAGGATTCTCTCTTAAGTTCTCAATCTTTCTCATTAAACCAATGACTGCACTGAAATTAAGACCATATTACCCATCGCACTGAGACACTTAAAATGATACCAAACATGAAAAAAAAAAAAAAAAACTTATTCACAAGATACACCATATGTGATATATAGACATTCTTAATGAACTTTCAGTGACTTGAGGAGGGAGAAGAGGAGAGAGAGGGGGAGAGAGAGGGGGATGAGTTGAGGTCAAACAAGGAGATATGTTTGGGCAGGGTAAGGTTCTGTGCTCTGTCTTTGCTATCTGCTGTCCAGGGTGCATTTTATGGCTCTATTGCAGGATGCGTTTTGTTTTAGCAGGAAAATCAGTCCTTACAGTTGTTTTAGCAGGAAGATCAGTCCTTACAGACGGCCCCTGGCGCATTGGGACAGATTTAGATCGACCTAATGGGACAATTTTGGACATTTTCCTGTTTCCACATTTTCAGTGTTATTCTCTGAGTGTTCATAGGGCTGACCACTGTGCAGCGTTAGTCAATTGGTGCAGAAATCCAGTCGTCACCTGAAATAACAGCATTACAGGTTGGACATTAAAATGAAAGCATGGCAGAATGTGTGGATGCTGCAGCAGCTGGACAGGGTGTCACATGACCCTCTTGGCCGGGTTTGCTTCCACCTGCACTTGGTTGCGGTGGTATTCATTCTGTAGAATGATCAAGTCTGTTTGCGTTGGTCAGCATGATCAAAAAGTGTCATAACGCTTTGCGGAAACATCTGCGTCCTCCCTAGGATGTTTTAACTGACTCTTTGAGAAGTCCTCGGTCACCTTCAAGCAGAAGGTTTGGTTTGCCGGGCAGGTCAGAACTCCATAGTTGAAGGAATTATTTCACTGATGATGCTTCATTGCGTGTTAGACACCTGAACAACTTCTGAATGACCATGCAATAATTGAACACTGATGTATAGTATTTGTGGTTATTGTAAAATTAGGAAAAAGTTATTGGATAAACACAAGAACACAAAATAACAAAACATGTTGTACTCAAAAGTGTGAAACTCAAGTCAAAAGTGCGAGTGGTAAATAAGGTCTCTTTTTCAGAATCATATATTTAGTGAGTAGGTCTCATTTGATCACCAAATTCTTCACTACCGCAGTGATCTGGTAGTGCAATTTAGATTTGGTCTGGATGAATCAAGGAAGGGTAGCAGAAAGTCACCATAACTAGTATATTTAATAGCGGTGTGCATAATTAGAGTATATCACATAATTAAACATGGAAATACACAATTGCATAATTATAAAATTGTCTACATTAGTTGTTATAAGTGCAAATCATTAATGAAGCCTAAGGTTGTAATACATTCAATTAGAGAATGAAATGTATAGAAACAGAGATTTAAATTCTCCTTTTTTAACTTTTATAATCATCCTCTGTGCATTTGATGTACAGGCTAGGTCACAGTCAATAGTGCAGGTCTGACTGGGAATTGTATAGTTGACAATTAGAAATGCCTGCACTTTAGATTTAGCTGTTTAGATAATTTTTATTGTCATTAGTCATTTGATGGAAACTAGGGGGCCCTCCTG
This sequence comes from Scardinius erythrophthalmus, assembly GCF_964197995.2. Classification (NCBI taxonomy): domain Eukaryota; kingdom Metazoa; phylum Chordata; class Actinopteri; order Cypriniformes; family Leuciscidae; genus Scardinius; species Scardinius erythrophthalmus. Next base: position 8,741,866 of record NC_138234.1, read on the forward strand.
GTTTGCAACAATGCTAACAACTAGACATAATCAATATTTTGTCCAAAGACCAGTTGTATTAATGGGTAGGTCTCAATTAGATTTTTTATTTATTTTTTTATGTGGATTTAAATCAATTGATGTGTGACCACAGCCATGCAAGTCCTATGCACAGCACAGTATTTACATACAGGAAGTTGACAAGACTGTAATGCTGAAAAGAAATTATTAAAATCATTTCTCTTGTCCTATATGTATGACGGTGAATTATGTATTGTAGATTTGCATGATGTGAATAATTTTGGCCTGGATAGTCTTATGATCTATGCCAGGTAGAGATGTTCTAAGATTGTCGTAGTGATGGTGTGTATTGTGCATGTTTGTGTATAGGAGATGGGTGGTGTTTTATCCTATAATCTGTGTTGCATAATTTAGTTCCGGTGCTACACCGGGAGGCCACATACAGGAGCTACTTCTGTAATGTTATGAGGTGTGAGTGGCCCCTTGAAGTTTTTCCACCCCCATCTCCTACATGTAAAGTTGTGTGTCCTGCTTGAGGCAGGTGAGACCAGACCCTTGCGGAATCTGGTTCTGAAGAAAGTCATTTGTCAGCCTGTAGGGAAATAGACCTAGAGAGGAAAACACAGTTTAATCTTGAGCCTTTATACAAATTGCATTAAGATAGATGGTCTATCTCAATATTTATTTGATGGCCTTAGCCAGACAGTTGTTACTAATGGCTTTGATCTGTTAAGATTTTATGCCATTAGAAGAAAATTTGTTTTTGTTTACAAAGACATGTATCATTATCATATCATGATCATATTTTTGCAAAGAAAAGGTCAATTAAACAGTGATAATGGTCAGATCTGACTGCTATTGCAGTTGAACTCACACAGTCTGCTGTGTTGTGAGCATTAGGACCCTCAGGTCTGCTGGGGAAATCTCTTTACATGCTGTTTATTTACACTAGCCAGATCTTTGTTTTTAGAGCAATTAGATCACCAAGGTTTGGTGCTGTGCTTGTTTGTTTTAGCCTTTGGAATTTATGGAGCTATTCAAACTCTTGACCATTTGGATCTCTGTGGTCCATAAAGACTGTAGATTTTCCACCTGATGTTTACATTTCACACAACTGTTCTTACATGCCCAGTAAAATACCTTCCCTGATCAGATCCCATGTGAGCTGAAGCTCCCAGAGAGGAGTTTGTTAACACTTGCACCACTTCGTTTGTGGTTTTATTGCAAGAGAAAATTAAAACTTGTTCCTCCCCTTGTTACCGGGTTAAAGATCTATGAGATCTAGATTAAATCATCCTGTGGATTTGGATGGATATTCAAGGCAAGGCAATCAGGTTGATCATTTTAGTTGGTATATACTGGGCATTGTAATTTCTCTCATTAAATATTCTTGCACAATGTAACGTAAATGCCTCTGGGTTAATGCGAATTAGCTCAAGGATATAGGGAATTTTAGGTATATTAATATTTATGACTCATGGTCATAATTCATAAATCGCATATGCATTTACTTTATCAATTATAGGAAATGCCTCGTTCTGTACTGTCTGATCATTACAGTTAAGAAGAAGTATTCCTGTTTACAAAACTCCAAGAAAGTTTATCTTCTGGCCACGAAGACAAAACCCCTTTGGGTTTATAAATTAAAACTACTCAAAGTAGTTTTATAATATAGAGCCTGTAGCTTTATAGATCTTTTGTTTCATTGACTTTATAAAAAGTGGGTTTTCAAACACAGAGACAGTTAAAAGTATAAATGGGTTTATTAATAAAATGGCACACGCTAGAGATTATAAGCTACAAATATAAACGTACGTAAAATGCAAACAATAAAACACACAAACATTTAAACAAACAAGAAAAATATGTGATCAGAATAAAATGAAAATGAAAGAAAGAAAGCAAGAAAGAAATATAGAGAAGGGAAAAGCTAGTAATTATTACATACAGAAACCTAGGTTCACGAGACACCGGGAAACAGCTTTTATCAGACAATGTACTTGCGATTCTGTGCCCTTTCGGGTGAGGCTGATGCTGAGGGTGGCGTCCTGTTTTTGCTGGGTCTTCCGGTGCCGCGAAGTTCGAAAAGGCTCACTGAATGTAAAGTTACCGGAAAATCAGATTCATCTCCCTGGATGGGAGAGGTTTAAAGTCTTTGTTGCAAGGGACGCAGCTACGACTCGGACATGTGCTCGCTCGATAGAGAAGACTAAGGCCTTCTTCAGATGATCCTTGGAGAAGCGCTGCGCCGGGGAGTGGAGGAAGGGTGAGAGGTCAGGGATGAGAGCGACCGGAGAAGAGAAGAGGTGGGATCGATGAGAGAAGAGAGAAGAAGTGGGGGTCTCGTCCTTTTAACAGACATCTGTTTACGCCCTGTTTTGTGACAGAGCGAATCAGCTCTCCTGATATGAAGCGGGAAACAGTTCTTTGTGTGAAGAAGAACACGCCCCCTTTTACCATATGTCTTATGAGGGAAAGGATTCATACTTAGAAATGTGATAGTTCCTGGAACAATTTAAGTAATATTGTACCTTGCAGTCAAGATTCGTCTCCGTGAGATGGAGAGGATTACATAGATATCCATTATGACAGGTAACGATTGGGGAAACATAACGTTACATTTATATGCATAATTACACACAAATAAAGTTTGATTAAACACACAATAAAATTGTCAGTGTTTCCGTTATGGTAAGTGAAGACACCTGGGAAACAAAGGAATACGTATCAAACATTTGAAGGGTTTTCTCTGAAAAGTTCCCTGAAAAGTTCCATGTGTTGGAATGTTGGCTTGCATAGGAACTGGATAAGATGCAGCTTTGGAGTCATAAAGTTTACGACCATGTCGGGGTCGGTTTACAAGACACTATTGAGGAACCTTCTTTCAGTGAACATTTAGAATTCAAGATTTTACTCTTAGCAACCCACACCTCTATTACACGTGCATATAGGAATGTCCACACATTATAAAAATAAAAGAAAAGATATTTCTCGTATTCTCAGTTATACACAAAAGGGTGTTTGTGTGTGTGTGCGGAATGTCATGAGGCTGTAAGGTTGGGGGATACGAGTCACATGGGTGCTGGTAAATTGGTCCTCGTGGGGCAATTATTAACCAGCGCTGTCTTCCTGAGGACAAAGACGATGTGTTCGCCATCACATGATTCACTTAATCTGAAAAGCAGATGCCATTGTCGCTACAACAAATAGAAGGTAAAGAAGTTCTTTCTGATTCATTCTTCCTTTCAGTTTCCTTTCTTACCAATACTTTCTCTAACAATCTATTATCTCATTCCTCCCAACACTAGTAGTGTTCCTTCTTGCTCCCTACATACACATTCCCTCTTTATACATTCTGATTCTTTTCATTCTCCTTTAACATCCTTTCCTCTTCTAACCCAATGCTGAATCATCACGAGATTAAAGCCATTCCTGGCCATGATAATATAATATATATTACAATCTGTTCATAATATACATTATATTCTATAAAAATAGTTTTTTGGGGGGTTTCTACTGAGTAATTTGTCCAAACTGACTTGTTATCTGATCTTTTAGAAGGCGTTTGGCCCTGCAGCTCCAGCTGTGCTGGCATGAGCATGTGTGCTCAGCAACAAACCAAACTGGAAACCAGTAACAGCTGCTTTGATGCTGTGAACAGTCAATAGACTGCAGGCATTGAGAAACATGGGTCAAATCATTGTTCAATTTTAAGATTTTTGTGATTTCAATTTAGAATTGGACACCATTATCTGTTATCAATTGCACTCTTTTAAGAATCTTATTTGAATGTGAAAGAAAGGTTGGACAAACAGGTCTCATGGAGGGCACCAAGATTGTTTTATGGTTTGTTACTTTTGTCAGTCTCTTTTGAGACCTCGAAAACATACAATAATGCAGTGATTGCAAAGTCTGATATAAGACCAATTTTAAAGCTATGTTTTATAAGACTGAGCCTTAAATGGTATTGTTTAAACCATATTTTTGGGACATCAGTCATGAACTTTTTAACACTATTGAAAGATTTTCAAAGAACAGTGATTACTTTGATGTAGGCCTAATTCATATTGGTCTTTGTCTAAATTCTCTCATGAGACAAGGGCAATCTGTGTATGTCCTCTGGAACTATAAGGCCTGGCTACAAGCCTCTTAGTAAAACAATAATGGTTCATTATATGCATACATTTTTCAAATTTAGTGTATTTTTCCAAATTTCAGTCTCTAGGATTTCTGCATAGCAGTTGTTCTCTAGAACTGAGAGATAGTTTTCCCAGATAATTTCTTTTGAAATATTCTAATTGCATTGCACTGTTTTGTCCAACTTTACATTTCGCACACAAAGGATTCAAGAGAGACATTTTTACTTGTTATCTTTTAGCTCATCAAATCACAAGATTTTTTTTTTCACAAGTTAGTGTGACCATTTTCTTATTTCCAGTATGCAATGTTGTTGCAGCAAAGAAATGTAAACAACATTATTTACCTCAGAACTTAAGTTTTTAGTTTTCAACCCTCTGTTGAGTACCAGAATAAAATTTGGATGACAAGAAATTCATCACTTGTTGCATGGGCAAACAAGGAAGTATTTAAAGTTAAAGCAAGGGATGTCATTTCTCATCTACGCTGCCTCTATCATGTCCCTGATATGTGGTTTTATCTAATTCTCAAGCCCCACCGGATTTTGCGTTCTCCGGTCTATGGGTATACTGACCCATTCTACAAATGTGTCTATATGAGATGCGTCTGAATTTTCCCTCAACACTTCTAAAAGGCTAAATAGAATTGACTTACCACAACGGCTGAAGAAAGAGAAGGACATCTTATTTCTCTTATTTGTTGCAAGTCCCAATATTTCGCTGAAAAGACACTCGCAACCTGGAGAATCACGTCGAGGTCACCAATTTGTAAGGACCATCCATTGGCCCAACGACGGAATCCAATGGCCTGGCGAAGGTTTAATGCATGTATGTCTTTTCAGCGCTCCAGTGAAGTTCACTTAATTTATTGGAATTTAGTTTTAGTATTACTTTAGCTCTATGCGTAATCAGACTCCAATTTCAAATGAAAATCAAATTTAGATTGTGTTTCTGATTAGAAAATAATCATAAATATTGATTATGAATTAATTTAGATCTTTGATTATTCTGGGCATCTCATAATTTCAAATATTCGTTCATTACGGACCTAGTGTCACTTTGAGATGTCACGATCACGAATGTGCGCTCACGATCACAAACTAGCCAGTTCTGAAATAGTCAGAGGGTGCAGTGCAAGTATTTTACCCTAAGCGACCGCTCACTGCAGACCCATAGGTGTATTTTTTTTTTTATAATAGTTGCAGCATACAACATGCTAAGTCAGGGAATAGTCAGAAATCAGAAGGACTTCCTAAGATGTGCCCCATGCTCCATTCAAAGTGCCTTCAGTTTGATCTATCCTGGACAAAGATTTGCGGAAACACCAGACTGCACTTTTAATCTACTAAAATGAATGATTTCTGAAACTTCTGAATAAATCAAGATGTAACATTTATTTGTCAGGTAAAAATGTATCATGCCAATTACAGAAGTAAATGATTAAAAGCCAATTCAGAAAAATACATTACATAATTTACTCAAAGATGACTCTAAAAGCAAGTTATGTTTTCCTGACAGAGACACACAGTGGTGTGTCAGGGCCTTCCAACAGGAAAACACTGAAACAGCACTGTATGGGGGATCCTGGTAAAGAGTCCCAGTTTGCTCTGTCCCCCTGCCTTAAATAACCAGACCAGAACAAAAGGGGTTATACGAATGCTGTTTAGAGTTGTTTGGGCCAATCCATGTACCCCAGGGGTTAGCACCTGGTTTCTTGAGATATCTTAAAGAGATATCACCCAGAGAGGAGAAACAGGATTCTCCTAAGTTCTCAATCTTTCTCATTAAACCAATGACTGCACTGAAATTAAGACCATATTACCCATCGCACTGAGACACTTAAAATGATACCAAACATGAAAAGGAAAAAACAACATATTCACAAGATACACCATATGTGATATATAGACATTCTTAATGAACTTTCAGTGACTTGAGGAGGGAGAAGAGGAGAGAGAGTGGGGTGAGTTGAAGTCAAACAAGGAGACAAGGAGATAAGTTTGGGCAGGGTAAGGTTCTGTGCTCTGTCTTTGCTATCTGCTGTCCAGGGTGCATTTTATGGCTCTATTGCAGGGTGCGTTTTGTTTTAGCAGGAAAATCAGTCCTTACACCTGCCTTACTTGTCTCACAGACAGACACCAGCGAAAGGTTTGGACTGCAGTATGTGGAGCCTGGTTGTCGTCCTGTCCCCCTGGACTGGGACAAGCACGAGTCCCAGAAGGTACCTGTTGCAGGGGAGGGAGAGCATCAGTCCTCACAGCCGTCTGCTCTCAGTGAGATATTCCCACCTGATGACACACCTGAGGAGGTGAGGGAGGAACACTTTGCTCAAGTAAACTTACAAATATTCCACTCACTAAAATACAAAATCTAACTATGTAATTACTGATTGTAACCCAAATTAATTACCCTATGGTCCAGGATGACGTCTTTGGTTTGGCTTCTCCTGGCTCACAAACAATGATCCAGCCTGCACAGCCCACCAATATAAAAGGTGATTCAGCTCACATCTTCATCCCTTAATTATTCCTTATTTATATGAAAACTACAGATATTTCTGAGATAAAAGTGAAACTAATTTATTTTTTCTGTCCCTTTTCCTCTCTTTTAGATGAGATGACACCACCACTGCCCTTTGCTCCCTCTCCACGAGCTGCTCGCACAGGTTCCATCAAAGCAGGGGGTCTACTTTTTGTCCTGGACCATTTTTGGTGGACACAGCCCATGAGGGATTCCATTGATGACCTTCTGGCAAAGTACCATGGGCAGAAAGACCTTCTTACCCAGGTGGATGCGGAGTATGCTGCCCTTGTGCAGGCTGCCTCCAGGGATCCCAATTGCCTCTTACACCCCACCACGAAACTGCATATCTCAGGTTATGTGAAACACCTGGCCAAGATGACGTACACAAGTTCATCCCTGAACACCAGTCCAGAGAAACTCCTGGAGACCCAGCAGCTGTGGCATCACCTCACAAAAGGTAGTGAAACTGTAAGTGTTCCAGTGGTAACCCTCCCACCTGCCCCGGTGAACCCACCCAGAATTAAGCCCCAGGAGTCCCCGCTAACTAAAGGTGAGATTGAACAGATGGTGAAAGAGATTGTGGCGAAGCAGCAGCAACAGCAACAGCAACAGCAACAGCAGCCTGTTACAAAGAGGACACGGAACTGTCTTGCTTGTGGCCAGCCAAAGTCACGTTACCTTGGAGATGGCTCGTCCATTCATTTCTTTTATCAGTCTGAGAGCGTGAAGTACTTTTACTGCTCTACAAAGGTATACCAGATGTATGCAGCAGAAGGCCTCACCAATCCTCGAATGCCGTTTGCTGACTTTGCTGAAACACCTTTTTTAATCGAGAGCTACAGGCCGCAAAGCAGCGCTCCGCAGAGGCAAGACAGGTATTGGAGGAGCGGAAAAAGAGAAAGGCCATGGAGCAGCATCCCACTGGTCGCCTCTGTAGGTTCTGCCACAAGCCCCTCAGACAAGGCCCAGAGAGTCCACACACACATACTGGGTTCCCTGGTGTGGCAGGGAAATATGTATATTGTCCTGCCAAAGTGTTTTCCCTATATCGGACAGAGGGGATGACTCACGAGATGACTTGGGCAGAGTTCTGTCAGTCTTCCTCTTATGAGACAGAAAGGAAGAGATGGGTAGCAGAAAAGGGAAAGTGACTGCCCTCATGTTTCCTGGTTTTGAATGTATATATTGTAATTATTGTATCACAAAAAAATATAACTCTGTATCTTGTTTGTTATGGATATCTGTTACATGCTGAAACCACTGTGGTTTGTTCTTGCTTTACTTGTCTTTCTGTTTTTTTGTTTTTATTTTACTTTAGAATGCCATGTTGGTCCATGCATGACTGTAAAATTTAAAAAAGTCTGCTTAACTTTTACTGTTATACTATGCATAATTTATCAGTTAAAATGTTTTTACAATTCGTTAAAAAACATTTTCAAAACTATGATTATTTAGATGATGGAAAGCACTCCTTTCAATCTTTTGTAATTGCAAATACTTTGCGTCTCACCTGTAAGAATTGTTTTGCATATAATATTTCTAAAGCATGTTTGTTATATTGTTCTTACTTTTTATTAGTTTGTTACTTTTGGCACAGTCATATTTATAACTGTACTGCATACATGCACATGGGCAGTAGGATAATCTTGGTTTAACTGAAAAAGTACTGTGTAGCCTGTTTCAGCCTGTTTCTTTTTTATTCTTCCATAGACCTTTGTTCAGTAGGTGTTTTTAAACTGTCACTTGATTTCAAAGATTTATTATTTATTTTGGTCATGTTGAGATATTCCCATTTTTTTAACATTTGTTAATTCAATTGCCTTGGTTCACATTATTGTGTACTGTTACTGTACTTCTTTTCAAATTAAAAAGGTATTATTTTATAATTGTATATTTTATAAATATATATTTATAAAATTTTTGAATGTGTTTATATTTTATTAAAACATAATTTAACTGAAAATATCCCGAAAATCCTTGACTGTTATTTTGGACAAGCACAATAAGTTAGATATCACATTGCACCAATTAATTTTTCAGTAAAATAAGTATCCTTCAGAAACAAGTTTCATATTAGAAAACAAAAGTAAAGTTATTACTGATTCATTATCCATTAAAAATATTAATTAGTGAATGTGTCAAAAGGTATAAATAACATAATTTTCATCTCAGCTGGGATTCAAACCGAGGTTTCGGTGGGGAATTATATTGATAAAACCTGGGACACGCCCTCAAATTCTCACTTCTGATTGGCTAGTCACCGATCTACAGGTATACATGCCTGGCCGACTTTGTTGGAAGGGGAGAAATCACCACAAATATCTTGTAGTGTGTACCCAGCATAAGTGATGAGTTTGACAATGCCATGGAGTTCAGCAGTAAGGGTATCTCTGAAAACAGTCATCATGAACAGGCCAAAAGTGTCAAGCTGGAATTCAGAAGACATGTGAGTTGGTTGACATGATTGGGGAAATGGGAAACCCCTTTGCAGAGGACAGCAACAACCTTCTGAAGCTGTACTCAAGAGAATTAGCAGACCAAGCTGTTGTGGATGCTGTTAGGGTTGCAGAGAGGATGGACCAAGAGCAGTACAAACTCTTTGTTGCAGAGAGGATACAGGGCACCTCTTTACAAGAGGAACATTTCTTTTTTTAAAACAGCTCCGATAAGAGGTCAATCCAAGACAAAACTCGCTGAAAAATGACTGTGTACTGTTCTGCAGACTCTACATTGCCTGTCCGACCCATGATGGGAACCTAGAAAACTTCTTCAAAAACAAAAATCAGGCCTTACCCTCCATCATTTCATTTCATTTCTTTTTTTATTTTATTTTCACACGTCATCATTGTATCATTAAACACAATTACAGAAGAAACAATAGTCATATGTAGGTCGCGTGAAATGGGGAACCCCAAAGAAGCTACTAAAAGCTTTTATCAACCAAAAACTCCATAGACACAAAATAAACAAATATATAAATACAACAGAAAACAAACACTACAAACAAACAGACGATCCCAGCACAAGTATAACACATTACGGAATGTTCAACAATCATATGTTATGAGCAATTTTTCCTTGAGATTTTTCTTGAAAATGGAGACAGAATGCAACAATTTCAAATTTTTGAGTGGACAATTACAGAAGAGACTATAGGTATAAAAAGACTGTCTGTTTTCTGTGTGATTAGGTCTTGCTCCTCTCACTGGGTAGCTGTGGTGATTTTGTGACCAAGCCTCTTGAAGAGAATAAAACTTCTTCTCTTTAATACAATTTGACTCTGAATGTTTCTTATGCCTTGATGCTGTTTGTTAATTATTGTTTTTGCCACAACAGACCTTTGACCTTTTGACAGGTTGAACTTCCGGTATAGGGGTCAGGGATTAACCCTTGACCTTGCTAGCCCTAAATCATGTGGTTTTGACAGTTAGGCCCCGTCCCATTTCTCCCCCCTTAAAACTTCAACTTGGTTTAGAGTGCCTTCGAAAGTAAAGTCCCCTCAACGAGGGAAGTGGAGTTGAAGATCTTTCCCTATGAAATGGGACACCACTACTATGTGAATACATGCACATAACTATCCCAGTTATGATCAGGATATAAGTATCCATAATAATATGCTAGAAATCTAATAAAGTAATCAAATGTAAAATAACACAGCATAGTTTATTATAGATAGATTAATGCTTATTAAAGCTAAAGTTATTCATTCAAGAGCTGGGGGTAATTTTCTCTTTGCCTTTAGTTGTTTTATTCACATTAAAGGTGTAATCATAGTGTTGCCAGATGTACGATAATTATCGTATTTGTACGATAATTTTGACCTCTGTACGATGTACGATCAATAATGAAAAAAATCCCATAATGTACGATAATTTCAGAGTTTTCAGTTGTTCGTCCAAACACATCCTACCGCTTCTCTCTCTGACCCCGAATCATTTCGCAGGCTCGCCTGCCTGAAGCACGTATACACACACACACACACACACAGGCACCACGCGGTGTCGCCTGCACGTCAACACTACACTACAGTTTTGCCGAAGAAGACAGCTCAGTTTAGATCAGTTTAACAAAACGAAGCAGTAAAGTGCTAAAAAAATGTGGACTTCAAAATGTGGACTGTCGGCATATATTTTGCACTTTGGCATAAAAAAGTTAAGTAGCCAGACTTCCTCCAGTTAGTGTGAGCGTATTACACAGCTTGTTTAAATTGGCTGTAAAATTATTTGGAAAATAAAATTGTTGGAAAATAGCAATATTTTATGTGTTTGGTTCATGTACGATAATTTTTCTAAAAAAAACGATCATTTTGAGGTTTTGGTACGATACTTCGACATTTCTAATCTTGCAACACTTAGACGCTGCCACTTTAAGACCGAATGCAGATCTAATGATACACATTTTCTCCCAAACTATTCCACAACTAACACCCATTTAAGACATAAACTGTGTTAAAGTGAATCTCCAAACCGGCCATTTAGCCATATTTTTGTCTGTATTTGATCGTTTAGACGCGCACATGAAACCCAAAGTATAGTTTGCTTGTCTAGTTGCAGTCCGTTTCCGAACGCGCGCCGCAATGGGAACAGGGTCAATGTCTCTTGCGCGGATCATTGTGCTTATAATAGCTCTTTTTACAATCAAACACCTCCCGCAATTTAGAATCAGCAGACACTGCATTTTACAACAATCACTGATTGTGCTCAGTGCTGTTTGGGTTTAACATTAGGGAGAAGTGACAGCGCATTGTAAAGAAAAAGATGAAACACTAGACGAACGCGGCTAGTTTTTAATAGTTTTACCGAAAATAAAATTAGATGAACTACCCAGATCAGATGTATATTTGATGGGCAGACTCTCTCGAAGCACTCGGCAGATATCATGAACATCGTCAGATAGATAGCTTCGTGAAATATTTTCTAACATTAGTGTTAAAAACTTAACAGTCCATTGGATGTGCATCAAACTAACATATTCCAAAATATTTAGACATTTTAACATGCTTATTTGCGAAAATATACTTAAAATTCAATTGTTCCTTTCCAGCGGTATCCGCCATCTTGTTTAAAAAAAATTACCAGCTTGCAAGGTTTCCTGGGTAATTTCATCTTCCACTTCGTTTTAAGCCTGCATAGGACGGCACTATGTTTTGAGGGTTGATTTTAAGGGGAGAATAGCACTCCCCCTTGCTCTTTAGAGTATTGGGACACCCTACCCCTACACGAGAATGCGCAAAAACAAGGGTTAGGGCAGAAATCTAGGGTAAGGGGAGGTATTGGGACAGGCCCTGAGTTTGACCTATTAACCTTCCTAGCCCTAAATCATGTGGTTTTGACAGTTAGTTTGACCTATTGACTCTCCCTGTTATATGTCATAGTTTTGACAGTTAGTTTGACCTGTTAACCTTAATTGCTAGCCTTCGATCATGTAGTTTTCACGGATGGTTTTGATATTTAAAGCCGGTGTCAAGAAAGGTTATATAGGATGTGCGTCACAGGATCCCCCTCCCACCCTCCGCATTCCCGAGCGCATTGGGGGTGCACGGGCACTGTGATTAAACAACGTCACACAAAAACATTCTATCCTTTAAAGGAGTCATAATGTTGTGTTACCTTGGATACCCAATGCTCTATTATAGTCTTTCAGGCACTTCTAAAAAAGAAAAGTGGAAAAAAAATCAACACAGAGCTCCTCAGACCCTTATTTCTAAAGGCATTATTGTCTCGCGAGATCTGATGCGATGTTTTGGCTGTCGTGGACGGTCATTATAATAATGCAAATGAGGGGCGCGTTGATTGGTCGTAGAAAAAATACACCATTTCCAGATACATTCTTACAGAAGCCCCACTAACTGAAAGCTATTTTCAAACTGCATGTTTTGCATGAGTTTGGCTAATAATGTTTAGTGGTATATTGTTTTCATACTTGCATTTAAACAGTTTTAGCCACTGAGCATGGACTCCTGTACCGTCACTACTGTAGCTGCTAGTGTAAAACAAAGTGGAAAGATGTGGCTAGCATTCGTAGAGTCCATTCCCCGTGTTTACCTCGAAGGTAACGTTACATACAATAGCCGCATTAGCTGTTAGCTGCTATTTGTTAACCACAGTAGAGCAATAAAAACAGAGTCTTACCTTTTCAATTTCTGGCAAGTCCCTGATGGTTGGGATGGCACCTTTTCCCAAACGGAGCTTCGAGGCCAAGTTCGCCTGATATTGCCCCAAATTTGTAAATGATTCCGGTGTAAAATGTTTAGCACACACACCTAACGATACGCCACTTGAAAGAGTTGTTGGGACAGCGTCATTAAAAATGAATTTCCTCCACTGTTCCCTGATAGTTTCGTCCGTTTTTGGTAGATAAAACACATTTGCATGTTGTTTGTGGCAGTCAACCACAGAGCATCTCAGGTGTGCACTCGGTTTCTCCATCTTTCGCGAGTCGACTAAACTGAATCTGAGGGGGAGAGGGGCGGGCTTCCCGCGGCATAGGTTTGCGGTGTCCATGTTTGGTATATCCTCCCCCGTCTTGACGTCAAGAGGGGGAAGAAATCAAAATCTCGTTTTTTCGTGCGCGTGCACGTGGCCTATTTTACAAACCCCGAGGTAAACAAACGCTTCACTTTTAAATATCGGCTTCCCGGCCAGTGTATAATCATTATGCAATCATAACATACATTGATTCTCGTGGAAAAGTGAAATTTCTACATTATGACTCCTTTAAAATAAATATCTTGCTAATTTAACTAAAGTTGAAAACATACTGTTCTTTAAAAGTATATAAATGAAATGGTTATAAAAAAAATATATCTTACTAAAATCTACTGAAACCAATTCTTTCAGTTTTAGATAAACAAAATAATAAAAAAATCATCTTACATAAAACATTCTATTCTTTAAAAGGGTATAAATGAAATGTTTATAATATAAATATCTTATTGATCCAATTATTTCAGTTTTAGATAAACAAAAGAATAAAAATAAAATCATCTTACATTTTTTAGAGAGATGAAGAAACAATACAATGTATGAAACGGATAAAAATTAAAATCATCTAAGTCTGCTGACTGAAGGGCCCTCCCTACCATCTGCATTTGAGCTGTGAAACATGATACCCCTCCACATTCCTGAGCACCGTGAGAAAGACGGCAGTGGCTCAGTGGTTCATGTTGTCTACAAACCGGAAGGGTGGTGGTTCAATCCCCAGTTCCACCTAACCCCAGCTGCTCCCGACGAGCGGGATGGCGCCTTGCATATATAAATGCAGTCCATTTACCAAAGGGGTTTCTCCACATTCCTGAGGTAACAGTGAGAAAGGAGTTTCCTAATTTCAGACTAACTAAAGTTGAAAAACATTCTATTCTTTAAAAGTATATAAATTAATTGCATATAATATAAAACCACAGAGTGGTTCTCTCTCACAGCACCATCTGACGGTCAGAGATCAGGTATGAAGGTCTTGCTGGAAAAGTCTTTGAAGGTTTTTGCTACATCCGGTTTCAGTTTGTTGATGACTGCTGACCCATGTAATATTTAGACCTCACTGTATGGGGCACTGTTTTGTGGGGCACTGTCTGGGTCACTGCTTATACTGTTTTCTACGCAGACCAGCCTTGTTTCCCAAGCGTAGACCACCATGAAGTGAGAGTGATGTACTACATGCATGGCTGTACTCGATCTGATTGAAAAGATCAATGATGCCATTGATAAAGGCGACAGTGGTATTGGTATTTTTTTAAGATTTATCTAAGGCGTTTGATACTATTGATTTTGAAATCTTATTGAATAAATTACATCATTATGGAATTAGAGGACTAGCACTTAGCTGGTTCACAAGTTATTTGTTTGGTAGACAGCAATATGTAAATATTAATGAACAAATTTCCTTAAGTAAACCCATCAAATGTGGAGTCCCCCAGGGATCCATTTTGGGCCCTCTCCTCTTTATATTATACATAAATGACTTTGAAAATTCCACCAGGGCTTTACACAAGGTTTTATTTACACAAACTTTAGATTGTTGAAAAACTGTACTTAGTCATCTTAAATCTCATTTATATGAAAAGATTCAATCAGCATTTTTTGTCCATGCGGGGTTTCAATTTTTATGGTGGGGGCTTTCCATAGCCATAATGATTTTTGTACCGTAACTGCATATTCTATCTCGTACACCTAAACACGACCATCACAGAAAACTACATTTGTACATTTTCAAAAATGAAATAAATAAATAAATAATTTAATATAATTTCTAAGCTGTTTTGCGCGCGCGCACACACACGGTTCTAAAAAATGAACTAATCTCTATTAAATTATTTTTAATAAAATATATAACCAATGAATAATAACATATGTTACTAAAATGTATTTAAAAAATGTAAACAAAGTTTTACCTAAATAAATATATAAATAAAAACACCTTACATTTCCAGAGAGGTGAAGTAGTTCTTTATGCAACGATAAAAAACAATCCAAAAAGCAAATAGTTTAAGTTGTCATAAACAAAACAGCCCCAGATCCTTCAGAGATAAACTACAGTGTGAACGGAAGCTTCAGACCCGTACAGAGACGAGAGGAGTTACAGACCAGATGAGCCTCGGGGGGACAAGGTCACAGTAAATCTAGTCTGCGTTCCAGAGCATACTACATCCAGAGTTTTATACTAAATTCATTTAAAAGCATAACCTTAAAAGTTTAAATTAGATATTTTAAAATTAAAAGACTGTTTAAATCAAATCTTTAAAGTTTTATTAAAATCATATCTTCTATTTATCTTCTTAGAAGACTTATGTATTATTTTTACTAAACAGCGTCTGTTCAAAAACTTTAGATTAAAAAAATTAATAAAATTAAAAAAACAAAAAGTATGCTTAGGCGTCTTAGATCTTATTTATACAAAAATATTTCAAAAAGTATTTTTGTCCATACAACATGAAACATGTTGTCAAAGTTTGTCACAATGTTTTGTAGTTGTGTTGTTTTTAAGAAATCTGAGGACTCCACATTGTTCTTATTTAGACTAAGTTGTATAATTTGGAAAATCGCCACACAATTTCAGAGACAATTTCATTTACCTCATTTGTGATAAGTATGTCTTGACCGAATATTTAATTTTACTCGTCTTAATTCAAAGCATGATCTTACTTTTTTCTACGGTAGCTATGATCTATTACACGTATAAGATGTATAAGATCATGTTTACTCGTATCTCCCGAACTATCCTTAATCAGTGTGGAAACACACAGGGTGAAACCCTTTACTGAGAATATACTATCGGTTATCTACTCAAAATATTTGTAGAAGTTTAAAATGTTAGCATTTGTTGATGCGACAGGCTGTCTGTCTGGTGGCCGCATGAACAGACTTGGGGGAGAGCTGATGGTACTATCTATAGCAGGAAGCATGCATGCCCTTTGACCTCCTTGATTTTGGAGGCTTTTTTTGTTAAAGACCCTACTACAAGTTAGTCCTTAAAGGTACACTCTATTCTATTCTATTCTAAACGAATACTGCTCTCTAGCGCCTCGCTTTTTCAAATGCGTGTTGTAACTGCGGTAGCCGTTAAGGGCCAAGAAGCTATGACAACATGTCTTCCAATAGCACATCATCGAGTTTAACTATACATGTTCTACTGTTATGCTGCCTATATAATGATTTACACAACCAAGCAATGAAAAAAAGCTTGTAATTTAGACCGCAATTTTGACTTACCTGTCGAGAAGAAAGCAGGCAACTTCAGCATCCCCCTTTCAAAGTCTTTCTCCTTCATTAGCTCTTTCCACCTGGGAAAAGCTATCCCGATATTTACCCTCATTTTGAATTCGCCGGTCACACTTCCTTTTAAATAAAATTTTTGCATTTTGGCCACGAGGATTCCTTCTCCTGTGGCTCGACATAACTATGATTCTGCAATATATTGTACCGTGCAGTGCAGCCTTTCAAATGTGGCGGGGCAGTGACAAGCGCCTCTCACTGATCTCCTTGTCCGCTTCAACTGGTTTCAGTCAGCCGGCTCTGAACGAAAACACGTTGATGACATGTGTTGAGGTAGGCTAGTGCTTTTTGTCCCTCTCTGCTATTATAGTTTTTCAAGATGGCGGAACCATAGATATCATATAAAGGCTAGATGTCTTAAGGCGGAGTCTCGAACGGCATCACACCGGCGGCCATCTTGTCACAGGTAAGCTTTCTGGCGAGCTCTGTGGTATCTGAAGTAAGGTGAGTGATCAGCACGAACACAAATCCTCTTATCTCGCTGAAATCTTGACGGATTTACAAACGGTTTGGTTTCTTACAAACATTAACTTGGCTATAATTCTGAATGCTGGAACATGTTGAAATTGAAGATTTTCTTTTCAAAAAACGACTTAATAGTGCAGCATAGTTGTGTATCACGGCTACTTGCGCAAGTTATCAAGGCAGAGATCACAATCGAGCTGTTCGATTATAAAGGTTTTACTGACACCAATAACGATTTTATGACAACTAATCTTTTGTCTAAATTACAATATTTGTGGATGTGGTTGTAGTAAGTTGCTGGTTATAACAATAAGCTTTGAGTGAGACCTATAGCAGCTAACGTTACAGTTTCTGCTACCCAGCAATTTTACATCAGTGGGAGAGGCAGAATTTTTCTTTTTTTAATATAACTTAAGTTGCACATGATTTTCAATCAGGTTGGTTTGTTAAAAACATCTTGCATTATGATACAGGAAATTGCTGGCTTTATAAGAGAAGGTGTATAAGATTGATATATCAATATGTGCGAGTTAAATAATGTGTAGTTTATTACAACACATTTTAGACATTCAAAACTTCTTTACTTTATTTCAACTGGTAGCAACAAGAAGCACAACCACCTCTAGAAGAGCGGAAGACAACCTGCCAATGGACTTGTCTCAGGATGAACCTCAACCTGATGTTGTGAGTGTTTGCATGTGGAATGTCAAACAAATGAGAGCATCATGTTGCTTGTTATATTAAATCCTTTATCTTGGTGGTACCCAGAAAGATATATGGTGTTAGTAGTCTAAGAGCACAATATTATTTGAGGTGGTACTCTGTGTAAAAAGTTTGAGAACTACTGGCTATCTCACTTGCTCCGTCGCTTATACACTTAAATGAAAAAAACGTGTGAACATTGAAACTTAAACCAGGGGTAGGCAACCTTTACAATCAAAAGAGCAATTTTTGTCCAGAGCCACAAAACATATTTTTGCCTTATAAGTGGACAAGCCTATACAATTTCTTAAATGTATGCTGTTGTGTTTTCTGTTGGAGAATTGGAGAACCTAAACGTGTATTTAGGCGCACAGAATCTAAAAGTGAAGATTGAATTGTTAAAAAAGTTACTTATTAATTTCCATATATAATTTATATATTTGTATATTTTGGCAAAACAACAGGGAGGCACTGGAGAGAGGAGTTTGAGGCTAAGGCTATAAAGGCCAAACCTGAAGAAGCCTCAGCGAGAGTGAGGAAACTGCAGCGGGAGAAGAGTAATGCCTTGAGGAGAGAAAAGAGGGCCATTATGAACATGAGAGCTACCATCTGCTGACTTTAAAAAACAATGGAGGTCTGTTGATTCCATCAGAGGGAAACGTGAGGGTCGTCAGGGCAGCAGAGTGGGTCATTCGGCAGGCATCAGGAAGTACCAGACGATCACAGCCAATCAAACTGCTTGAGGTTGTTTACATTGTCCAAAAAAGGATTGGTTCAGAGGATGTGTTTGTGTTAGGGGAGCACAACGGAGAGACGCAGTATGGGATAGACAGGCAACACCATATGCTGTTAAAATTAATTGTGTCCCTATTTTTTTTTAAGTTAAGGCAGCACCACATCGCCAGAATTACAAACCTCAGCTTACAGAGCAACAACATGCGACAGAAGCTTAATAAAACTGTCCTTTTCAAAGGGCATTAGCCCAAGGTATGTTTTTTTCTGTCCTCTTTTACTTCAACAGCATTTCTTTTTTGGATATTTGTAAAGGGGTACCTATGTGCCTATTTTTTATTATTATTATTTTTGCAAATAAATGACACTTGTATAATAGTTTACAAATATAGACTTTTGTGTAATTATTCCATATTTTGTGTATTCATTCTATATTAGTAGTTGATATGATCCACCACCTGTCAAAAATGATTGATTGACAGGTGCCCCGCCCCTTCCGGTGACATGTCCCGCCCCTTTTGGCATAGGATCAAAGGGATCAAAGAAGATGAGATGAGATCAAAGGAGATCAAAGGGCTTTTGAAGTCTTTTTGACATCTAGTTTTGATTTTTGATTGACAGGTTGACAGTTAGTATGACTTTTGATTGACAGAAAGTGTTTTAATAATTACATCATGGCTATGACAGCTAGTTTGATGCCTTTTGATATGGACAGAAGGTTTTGAAGACGCTGTGATTAAACAATTATGTCATGGTATCTGACAGAAAGTCTGATTGTTTGATGCCTATTGATGCCTTTTGAAATTGACAGAAAGTGTTATAACAATATGTCATGGTATCTGACAGCTAGTTTGATGCCTTTTGATATTGACAGAAAGTGTTATAACAATAGCCCCTTTCACACAGCGCATTGAACCCGGGAAATTGCCGGCAAATTGCCGGAACGCCTTCTGTGTGAACGCAAACACGACCCGGGTTTAATGCCGGGATCGATGCCGGGTTGGGGACCTAGTAACATTGCCGTGTTCAGTCCCGGGACGCGCGCTGTGTGAACAAAAGCCGTAATAATGCCGTGTCGTACCCAGCCAGCAATGACACGTGGGGCCCAGATGGGTTAACTACGGGTTCCATGGGTACTGTGTGGGCATGGGCTTTGGCTGGGTGAAATCAGCGGGTCCCATGTAGGTTTTGTAGTACGAGTCCCACATAGGAAGCCCATATGAGCTGATTACATGGGCCCCATAAGGGACAGGCATGGGCCAAGTGGGCATGGGTTTGAACTGGGAACACATATATGGGTCTTGCATGACAAATTTATGCGACAAGTGGGCATGGGTTTGATCTGGGAACACATATATGGGTCTTGAATGGCATATTTATGGGCCAAGTGGGCATGGGTTTGAACTGGGAATGCACATATGGGTCCTGCATAGAATTTTTATGGGCCAAGTGGGCATGGGTTTGAACTGGGAACACATATATGGGTCTTGCATGACATATTTATGGGCCAAGTGGGCATGGTTTTGATCTGGGAACACATATATGGGTCTTGAATGGCATATTTATGGGCCAAGTGGGCATGGGTTTGAACTGGGAATGCACATATGGGTCCTGCATAGAATTTTTATGGGCCAAGTGGGCATGGGTTTGAACTGGGAACACATATATGGGTCTTGCATGACATATTTATGGGCCAAGTGGGCATGGGTTTGATCTGGGAACACATATATGGGTCTTGAATGGCATATTTATGGGCCGAGTGGGCATGGGTTTGAACTGGGAATGCATATATGGGTCCTGCATATAATTTGTATGAGCCAAGTGGGCATGGGTTTGAACTGGGAACACATATATGGGTCCTGCATGGTTTATTTATGGGCAAAGTGTGCATGGGTTTGAACTGGGATAATATATATAAAAATATATATTTGATTTATTTACCAGTATGTTGTGACATTTAAATTGTTTTTTAAAGATTATGTTTTAAAGATTTTTTAAAACATAATCTTTAAAGATTAAGATTATGTTTGTTGTTGGATGTAATAATTTTGTATTAATGTATTTTTTGGAGAGATGTTTTTTTTCAGAGATTTTTTTTTAATTAAAATATATTTTTGATTTGTTTACCGGTATGTTGTTGTGACGACCACAAAAGTGTTGTATTTGTGTTTTAAGAATATTCACAATTATTGTCTTTTATTTGAAACAAGTGATTGTATTTTTTTTTTTTTTAAACAAGTATCCCAATTGTTTTATTTTTAATGTGAATTTTCCTGACTTAAAGTGAATTGTGTAGTGTTTGCTCCAGGCCAGTAGGGGCAGTGTAGAGTGACGAGTTACTGTAGTTGCGTGGGTTGCGCGGGTTTTTCATTACTGCAGAGAGCTCGAAACTGATAACACTGTCTCCTCGTTTCTCTCCTTGTTTTACAGGTGGGTAATTGTATAAAAACACCTCAGAAGTATGGAATGCCAAAGCTGCCAATATTAAAAATAAATAAATACATAAATAAATATACAAATAAATGTAAAAAATAATAAATAAATAAATAAATATATAAATAAATATACATAGATAAGCAAAAAAACGAAAATAAATAATTTTTTATACATTTATTTCCTTATTTATGTATATATTTATTTTTTTCCATATTTATTTATTTATTCTTTTATTTATTTATACATTTATTCATTTATACATTTATTTATTTATACATTTATTTATTTTTACATTTATTTATTTCTACATTTATGTATTTCTACATTTATTTATTTCTTCATTTATTTCTTCCTACATTTCTTCCTGCATAGGGTAATGAGGAGGGGGTGGTTTACCTCAGACATAGCAATCGAGCTCAGAGTAAGCGAAGGCGAAGGGTTGAGGCCACAGTGACACCCTGTGGCGAAATACAATAAGTATAGCTCACTGATGTTGATGCGGTCTGTGACTGCGAGGTATATAAATCCTAAATCTTACTGTGTGACATGGATAGGCTACTCTTTATTCCGGACATGGCCGTAGAACATCGTTTGTCTGGATTTGTAAAATGTCCTGGGCAGGTCCGGCTGCAGGATGAAATGACTGAGGGGGCATGTGAAATTGTTAAGGGGGCTTAACTTTATACCATCAATGAACAATACACACTGATAACTTGCTTAGTAAAAAAGATAAGCCAACGTCATTTATTATGCATTTAGTAACCCTTTCACGCTTAATTTTAATATTCTAACTGACTCCCATAGTGAGTTTTTTCAAGGCGACTGTTATTTTAGAACAGGGGTGTCCAAACTCAGTCCTGGAGGGCCACTGTCCTGCAGAGTTTTGCTCCAACCCCAATTAAACACACCTGAACCAGATCAGACCTTGATTATCTGGTTCAGGTGTGTTTAATTGGGGTAGGAGCTAAACTCTGCAGGACAGTGGCCCTCCAGGACTGAGTTTGGACACCCCTGTTTTAGAACGTTCCCCCTTAATGTTTCCATGGCGACGCGTCATATTTGTCACGTGACACACCGCAGCCACAATAACTCTGATGTATCGCTTTTATTTCCTTTTCCCTTTTTTATTCAAAATATTCACAAACTTGCTTACCATGTCATCAACTATCTGATATTCCGATTCTCAAAAATGTGTAGTGAGTGTGTTTGGTCATTTAAAAACCTTTATAACTAATCTTGATCTTGATCTAACAGTTACTATAACGTGAGATCTTTGCGCCGCAGTTCAGAGAATCCTGTGGCTGTGAGTCATCAGTTTCTCCCGAAAAATAAATGCAAGAAAGTGGTCGGTGAACTGTGAGAAGAGTAAACTTTATAGTTACTTCCACTGTGTTTGTCTGATATGAATAACACACGTCGGCAAATTATATTTGAATAGATTGTTATTGCTGCTTCCACATTCATCAGTGTGTGTATTTTACAAACTCCAAATGTATTTTTTTACTAGTGCTTATGTGTATTTAAATGTCTGAAACCTAAAATAAACATTGTGAGGTTGAAAACACTGCATTGTGATATATGACAGCGCTGCGCGCGTCCGTCTCTGGCTCAGCGCCAGCCAACGCGCGAAAGCACAGTTTGAATCTGGCAGTTATGTCGTCACTGAACATTCTAAATCCCATATATGGGACCGTACTCTCAGCACTGAAATAAAAATCCCATATAGCGCTCAAAAGGTTAAACATTTCATTTGTAACCATGAATACAAAAAGGAACAGACCGCATCAACATCAGTGAGCTATACTTATTGTATTTCGCCACAGGGTGTCACTGTGGCCTCAACCCTTCGCCTTCGCTTACTCTGAGCTCGATTGCTATGTCTGAGGTAAACCACCCCCTCCTCATTACCCTACGCAGGAAGAAATAAATGAAGAAATAAATAAATGTAGAAATACATAAATGTATAAATAAATAAATGTATAAATAAATAAATGAATAAATCTATAAATAAATTAAAGAATAAATAAATATGGAAAAAAATAAATATATACATAAATAAGGAAATAAATGTATAAATAATTATTTATTTTCGTTTTTTTGCTTTTCTATGTATATTTATTTATATATTTATTATTATTATTTTATTTTTTTACATTTATTTGTATATTTATTTATGTATTTATTTATTTTTAATATTGGCAGCTTTGGCATTCCATAGTTCTGAGCATGATTTTGCAGCACTGTATTAACATGATACTGATAAAATACTGTGAATGGAAGATTCTAAGTATCTAAAAAAAAGCTGGTGAATATTACCATTGTCTTTACATTTCATTTTGATAAATAGTATAAAATACAAGCATGAAGAGTAAGTGAACATGCATTTGGTGGAAAGAGGTTTATTTTAATATGGATTTTGCATTGACATGGACACTGAAAATTCATTGTAATGTTAAAAAGACACTGAACATATAATATGTGAAACATACAATGATACTTAACAATAGAGATGTGATTGCTGAAGAAAATTCAGAAAATAAATTACTGCAGAGAGCTCGAAACTGATAACACTGTCTCCTCGTTTCTCTCCTGTTTTACAGGAATTAATCTGTTATCCACGGTGCCGTTGCTACGGTACCTGTTACATTGTGACATTTAAATTGTTTTTTAAAGATCATTTTTGTTGTTCAATTTAACAATATATTTCTTGCAGTTCAAAGCGTCAAGTGTCTTGTATTTATCTTGGACTTATATTCATTCCTCATTTTTAGTTTTTCTTAGATTGTTTCCTTAAACCACTTGGCATGGTTGGGCTTAGATAGGCCTTGCATGAATTGCCCAGTTAGGACCCACATAAGATCCTTACAGAGCCCACTTTAAGCCCATAGGGGCATTCACGGTTGAATCCTGGTGCAAGCCCACTTTAAACCCCTTTAGGCAGGTGGGGCCCAAATGGGTCTGACATGAATTACCCAGTTAAGACCCACATAAGACCATTACAGGTCCCACTTAAAACCCATCTGGGCATCCACGGCTGGCCCCCATGTGGATCCCGGGTGCAAGCCCATTTTTAAACGCCCTTTAAGCAGGTGGGGCCCAAATGGGTCTGTCATGAATACCCCGGTTAAGATCCCACATAACACCCTTATAGATCCCTTTTAAAGCCCATCTGGGCATCCACGGCTGGATCCTGGGTGCAAACCCACTTTAAACCCCTTTGGGTAGGTGGGGCCCCAATGGGTCTGGCATGAATTGCCCAGTTAGGACCCACATAAGACTCTTACAGAGCCCATTTAAAGCCCATCTGGGTAGCCATGGTTGTATCCCGGGTGCAAGCCCACTTTAGACCCATTTGGGCAGGTGGGGCCCAAATGGGTCTGACATGAATTGCCCAATTAAGACCCATGCAGTACCCTTACAGGTCCCACTTTTAGTATGTCTGGGCTTCCACGGCTTGCCCCAATGTGGATCCCGGGTGCAAGCCCATAATGGGGCCCACATTTGCCGCCCATGAAGCCCTCATCTGGGCCCCACATGTCATTGCTGGCTGGGTAGTGATGACGCTGAAGCCGGGATCGTTCGCCAGCTGTGAAACGGTACGAAATGCGCAATTTTATGATCGAATCAGAGAAATAAATGCACAAGCGTGGTTTCTCGAGAGAGAAATCGCAGCTCATAAGCAAACTGAAGACGCTGCTGAGACATTACAAGTCACATCGATGTCACATGTCTTTCCGGGACATACACGGGTTGTGTGTGAACGCGCTCTCTGATTCCGGAAAATCACTGGCAGTGTGAATGAACCAAAATCAAATGAACCCGGGTCAAATCCCGGGTCACTTTATCCGTGTATTTTCCGGAATCTCTGTGTGAAAGGGGCTAATATGACATGATATCTAACAGAAAGTTTGATGCCTTTTGATATTGACAGAAAGTGTTATAACAATACGTCATGGTATCTAACAGAAAGTTGAAGCCTTTTGAACATGACAGTTAGTGTCTGTATGTGTGTGTGTTTTTGAAGCTGGTATCACACACGATCCTCCTCCCTACATATTCCTGAGCGTATCCGGGCTGTAATGTGAAACTGATAAGGATAAACTGTGGAAGTTTATCTCACACACAAATGTTGAAAAACCATTCAGTTCTTTTAAAAGAATATAAATGTTTATAAAGATCTTACTAAAACCTCACACCAAAAGTTTAAATAAAATGTAGTTAGAAAAAATTGCAATGAGTCTCTCAAAGCACCGTCTCAAAACATAGGGAGCGCGCTCGTGTCTCTCTCTCTCTGTGTGTGTGTGTGTGTGTGTGTGGAGATTAGACATCAGAGGAGATGTGACCATCTGTGTCACGGGATTCCAACCCCACCATTTGCATTTGAGCTCTGACATCTGCAAAAAAAAAAAAAACATTCTATCCTTTAAAATAATTGTTGGAAAAAATAAAAGTTGAAAAACTTACTGTTCTCATGCTAATTTAACCAAGGTTGAAAAACCTATGTAAGTTTATCTCACACAAATGTTGAAAAGCCATTTAGTTCTTTTAAAAGAATATAAAGAATATAAAATAAAGATCTTACTAAAACCTCACTCAAAAAGTTTAAATAAAATGGAGTCACAAAAGATCACAGAGTGTTTACTGAAGCGCCTCTCCAGCACAGCCCCGGCCTGACTGGTGCGCGCGCCCTCCGCATTCTGACATCCCCCTCCTTCTGCTCCTCCACATTCCAGAGCACAGTGATGAGAAACAGAGATTTTATAAAATGTGATGCGATCTGGGAAAACACGTCGGATGTCGCGCTGGGCCGTTTTCAGTAAATTCCATAGTTTGAATGTTTTTTGTCAAATTTTTTTTTCCATTAAATTATTATTCTATAACATCTTTTCTCTTATCTCTGAAAATATCTTGGCAAAATTCCCTTGTTTAGTGCAGAAAAACAGCGATAGTGTCAAGCTGAAAATAGCCTACTCTCTTTCTCTATGCATGCGACCATTAACGCCCTGCAGAGGTGAAAAAAATAAAACAATCGCCGTATATCCCATACACCTGTCCGTCTCGTAACACTACAAAGATAGTTTACCTTTAAAATAAACCACATACATGTACAGTTAATGTGTATAGTGCGCATTTCGCGCCAATCCTGTTTCAACTATAACGTCACGCAGTTTCATAACAATCGCGAGATGGACGCGTCTCAACGGTGACAGTTATTTAAACCTGTTTTTCTCAAAATTCCGTTCCAGAAAATCATAGAGATCGGCCGACTTCAGATAAACATAACTTCTGCTACCAATAACCCAGTAAACACATTTACGTTGTGGCAACGTCTCTGGCACGTTGCATTTCTGCTATGGCAACGTCGCTGTCTACGTGCTCGCAACATTGTAACAACGTAGAAATGTAAGACGTGACAGGGCTGTAGCAACGTTGTTGCGCGACATCCAGCAACTGAGAGACGACGTTCTGACAATATTTTTATATGGTGTATTTTGTTAGATAATTATATACTTTTTATCGTTTATTGTTTATCTATATTATTTAATGGGGCTATCAACACCTACAAGTGTAGCCTACACTTTATAGAGTAAAAATGACAGAAGGTTTCGTTAATTCAACTTTATTAAAATTGCATATAATCAAATTGCACTTCCAAAAGTCATACATTTGTAAAAAAAAAAAGAAAAAAACGAATACACATTTATTTTAAGTATAATAAATAAAACATGAAAAGCAAAGGCAGATCAGAACATTTAATGAACAAAACCGGGTCTGTATGGCGGACAGTAGCCGAGCAGGTGTCGCCGGGGAAACATATCCACAAATCCAGAGGAGCAAAGAAACGCGAGACTAAATAGCGGAAAAATCAAACGAAAAACTAAACAGTGCGAGTGATGCTTCATTAATCACATTAGAAATTAAAGCTGTAGGTTGTGTTTGATAGCTGAAGTAGGCTAAACGCAATACTCACGTATCCTTGCTCGATGATGAATGAGAACACAATGAGCCCAACAGGTGGTTGGAATTTAAAAGGCTGATTTTCCCGCTTCAGGGCAGTGACGAGTACATTATGTAGTCCAGTGGTTGCCAAGACACCCTAGGCACAACCTTAAGCAATGGCCCTGAACGATGGTTTAATGTCAACATTGTGACCAGGGCCGGATCTAGACATTTGGAGGCCCTAGGCAAAATTCATGTTGGAGGCCCCCCACCCCCAATAAAACACACTTGAAACAAATATGATTCCTAACCTTTTTATTTATACAACATTTAATTTTAAATTTAGTATATTTTTACTTACACAGTACATAAGTTTGGACAAATTACTATTTGTAATGTTTTTGAAAGAAGTCTCTTATGCTCATCAAGCCTGGATTTATTTGATCAAAAATACAGAAAAATAATATAGTGAAATATTATTACAATTTAAAATAATGGTTTTCTATTTTACTAGGCTATACTTTAAAATATATTTCTGTGATGCAAAGCTGAATTTAGTGTCACGTGATCCTTCAGAAAACTTTATAATATTCTGATTTATTATCAAATGTTAGAAATGGTGCTTAATATTTATTTTATAACATGTGATACTTTTTTTCATGATTCTTTGATTATTAAAAAGTTGTTTTAAAAAAGTCTTCAATATCACTTTTATAAATTTAACACATCCTTGCTGAATATTCCTGTTTTTTTTTCTGTATTTTTGATCAAATAAATGCAGGCTTGTAGCATAATAATAAACTTCTTTCAAAAACATTAAAAATAGTAATGGGTCCAGACTTTTTACTGGTAGCCTATCAAACTTTATCTAAGCTAATCTCTTTTTTTGTTTAATGAAGATGTTATTGTTATTGTTGTTATTTTGCTGTTTTATTCAGTTTATTCACAGTTCCAGAATACCACTTCAGTAGATGAACATCATGAACGTGCTTTTATCATTTTTCTGCGTTATGGGCAGGATTTTTCCCTCCCATTTAATCAATATTGACTGCAGATATTGTCATATTATTAATATCAGTAATATGTTATTATGTATTGCATTGCTACCTTAAATATGCTATACACAAATCAAGTGGAAGAGAAAGACACGATCGCTACTGAGCAGGAAAAAAAATCTAAACTAATATTCCTATAGGCTATGATGTCAGGGTATTATCTAATCATCAGCATCAGAATATAGAAGATAGACCCATAGATATGAGATCCTTTATTTGAAACATTTAAAAATGTTGCAGTGTGTTGGTTTTTTAACTTTGAATACAAACGTCTTGTCTTTTACTTTTGTAGCTTTTTTACTAGTCAGCTCTGGACGCGATGTTATTCATTGATTGTACGCGCAAATTCAAAGCGTCGCGTCTGGGCACGTTAATGACGCTCGCGCGCTCTTTTAAACTCATAAAGCGGTGAATGGTTTTTCCAGAAATGACGCTGATCTACAGTAGCCCACAAGTTTATATTTAAAATACATTGCAATCACACCAAAATCGATGACCTGCATTACGAGCTGTGCTTCTTTGCGTGCCTATTTCTGCTTTTGCTTCGCACTCAGCACCTGATGGATGCGTTCGTTGACCGCCTCTGATCGCCTCTGACGTCCCCTCGGACTAAACTGGCTGGCGCCTCTACAGTCATGGGCTGGCGTTAATGTGACGTAATGTAACAGTCTATGGTTAAGATAAACATCGTCACTATTTTTAGTTGATTAATAGGCTACATTTTGAAATAAATTGTAGATAGGACATTTAATTTTTTTTTTTTTTTTTTTTTTTTTTTTGTCCCTCTGTCTGGGCCCCATCCCGCCAATCGGGCCCTAGGCACGTGCCTAGTTTGCCTTTGCGTTAATCCGGCTCTGATTGTGACAACGCTGTAACAACTTCACCACACAACGTAGTTATAGCAACCTTTTGGCCATGTTGTTAAAACGTTGTTAGAAGGTTGGCTACGTTGTGCCAACGTTCTGTGTTTGCTGGGAAGCTATGATAAAAATAAAAACAGATTTGGAAAGGGCTTGATACCAGCATCCATATCAAAACCTGTAATAGGTAAAATTTCACCATGTGGTGGGTTTTCCCAGATCGCATCACAAATAATGTATATTATTATTACTAACGTTACCCAGCAAGCAATTTCGCGTCTAATAGACGTCTAATAGCCGTCTAAACACAGCCCAGACGTCTAGGCTAAATCGAGGCTAATTTTGGGCTGTCAGTGAAAATCTAATAGACGTCTAAACATAGCCCAAGAATAGACAGCTATTGAATGACTACATATATACGTCTAATAGACGTCTAACCATAGCCCAAGAATAGACAATCAGACAGCTATTGAACGACTATATTTATACGTCCAATAGACGTCTAACCATAGCCCAAGAATTGAACGACTATATTTATACGTCCAATAGACGTCTAACCATAGCCCAAGAATAGACTAGTCATCAATTAGACCACTATTAAACGACTACATATATACGTCTAATAGACAGGCAATTTGGGTCTAGGCTAAAACAAGGCTGATTTTGGGCTGTCAGTGAAAATCTAATAGACGTCTAATAGACTAGTCATCAATTACACTACATATACATGTAATAGACAACAAAATGAGGCATAAGGATTCTTTTCACTCAAAAATAACAGGTTCTCAAAAATGAAAATCCATCCAAACTAATTGAATATAAAGGGATTTATTTTGAACAATTATATAGACAACATTCAAACATAAAAATGAACAAATAAAACATTTGAAAAATATGTAAAACAAATTAAGATATTAAATTTTTTAATTAACAACTGTTTATTTAGATCCATAACCCCCACCCCCTGCCCTCCCTGGAGCTTGTTTGAAATGATTTGAAATAACGTTTTTTATTTCACATTCCGTAGCTGATGGACAGCTGGTCATCACTGCGTCTGCCAAATGAGAAAAAGGAAAGAATTATTGCTCAAGAAAAGCATTGTTGACAGTCATTTAACTAATTACAGTCAATCACTTTTGCTAGGATGCACACTAGAGCTGGCCAATATAGAGTTAACAGAATATAGATTGAGACTATATAATTTATATCAATATAGACAATAATTTATATCAATATTATAAATAAATTAATATCAATAATTGAACATTTTTGCTCGCGTAATGGTGATGCAATACGGGGTGTAACGATACGCGTATTGAACAATTCTGTACAAGGCATATATATATATATATATATATATATATATAGGCTATATATACACACACATACAGGTGCTGGTCATATAATTAGAATATCATCAAAAAGTTGATTTATTTCAGTAATTCCGTTAAAAAAGTGAAACTTGTACATTATATAGACTCATTACATGCAAAGTGAGATATCTCAAGCCTTTATTTGTTATAATTTTGATGATTATGGCTTACAGCTTGTGAAAACCACAAAATCAAAATCTCAGAAAATTTGAATATTACATGAAATCACACAGTAATTACACAGTAATCCCATGGTCATTGAACCAGGTTTTGGTTCTTTTGGCAGTGTGGGCCGGTGCAAATCCTGCTGGGAAATGAAGTCAGCATCTCCATAAAGCTTGTCTGCTGAAGGAAGCATGAAGTGCTCTGGACATGTCCTGGTAGATGGCTGCGTTGAGTGGACAGCACAGTGGACCAACACCAGCCGATGACATGGCTTCCCAAACCAACACAGACTGTGGAAACTTCACACTGGACTTCAAGCATCTTGGATTGTTTGCCTCTCCATTCTTCCTCCAGACTCTGGGACCTTGGTTTCCAAATGAGATGCAAAATTTGCTCTCATCAGAAAAGAGGACTTTGGTCCACTGTGCTTTATTAAATCCAGAGTCAACGCAGCCGTCTACCAGGACATTTTCAGAGCACTTCATGCTGACTTCATTTTCCAGCAGGATTTGCACCTGCCCACACTGCCAAAATAACCAAAACCTGGTTCAATGACCATGGTATCACTGTGTAATTACTGTGTGATTTCATGTAATATTCTAATTTTCTGGGATTTTGATTTCGTGGGTTTCATAAGCTGTAAGCCATAATCAAGATACTAAACATAAGTATCTAAACATAAAAAGATACTTATAGGCGTAGTTCACTTCTTCTGTTGAACAAACACAAAAAAATATATATTTTGATGAATGTTGGTAACAAGACATTTAATGGTAGTCATTGACAAGTACTTTGTTGACTGATTGCAGGATAATTTGCAATAAACAGTGTCTAAATCAAATAAAGTGGATTACATCACTCCAGTTCTGAGGTTTTTACACTGGCTATCTGTCTGTCAAAAAATTAATATAAAAAAAAAACTACAGTTGGTTATTAAAGTAACATTTTAAGGCCAAAGTAAATTTCTAATCTTCTGATGCACTGAACCATCCAGAGCAGACCTCTCAGGACATCTGGGACAGTAGCCAGCTACTTTTATATCTCCAAAGTCAAAACAAAACATGGAGAAGCAGCATTCAGATTTATATCTGAAACAAATTCACTGAAAACTGAATGTATGCTGCATATTTTAATTATTTACAAACAAGACTTAATGCTTTTTTTCTTTTCATGTTGCACTATGCTGCTGTTAAATTTTATATTTAAAGTACTTACAAAATTTGCTTTAAATCAACTCTAATTTAAAAACCAAACACTGGTATCTTATTAATAATAAAAAAAATAGTAATGATAAGTTTCATAGTTTCATGCTACACATTCATTGAATTTATACATTTGCAATAACACGTGCAGGTAACGTTAACTTTTTGGAGAAAAATAGTACTCTGCAATGTTAATGTTAAAATGTCACGGTTCCTACACATTATAACAACTAACTAATTTAAACAATGAACATATCAAAAATAACACGCATACTTACAAGATCGAAGTATAAATGGTCAGATTTTCACTCAGACCGTTGCTCTCCGACAGCTACCTCGTGTAAAATAAAATGGCGGAAATGTTTTCGCGAAATTTGGCTAAAGTGATCTAGTCGCGCAATGCCAGTAGTCCCAGTAGACATGTCTCAGTAGTGTTTCGATTGTGCCATCTAGCGGTTGGGAAATGCAATTGCATTTGATTTGATTTTTTATCGAAGATTGTGTATGAATGTTTGACATAAAACATATTAAGCTGTGTGAGCGAAAACATTTAAAAGAGTAATATAATACTATATCGCTGGTCTGAATCTGGGCTATAGCCAAGCCGTACGTAGACCAGATTGCTTTGATTTCGCCAGGTGGGCTAAAGCAGACCGCATATAGCCGTCCAATTGGGAGCTAAATCGTGACTACAGATCGACCATGTCGTGAAATGACATATTGAACCTTGTAGATATCATACCAATGCGAACATGATGGAATATCAACCATTTCATGCACTGCCTGGCAAAAAACTACAATCAGTTTTGACTAAAAGTGGGCTACAATAGCCGGGTCTGAATACGAGCTAAATCGTGGCTACGCACAGCCTACACATATAACATGTAGCCTAAAATAAAGTAAGCCAAACAACTTGTAATCACGGTAGACTTTGCTTACATGATGGAATATCATACATCTCACAAGTTATTTTGGAAAAAAATACATTTATCCAGATTAAATGTTATTTGGGCTAAAATTGGGTTACGCATAGCCCGGTCTGAATACGAGCTAAATCGTGGCTACGCACAGCCTACACATATAACATGTAAAATAAAGTAAACCAAACAACTTGTAATCACGGTAGACTTTGCTTACATGATGGAATATCATACATCTCACAAGTTATTTTGGAAAAAAATACATTTATCCAGATTAAATGTTATTTGGGCTAAAAGTGGGTTACGCATAGCCGGGTCTGAATACGAGCTAAATCGTGGCTACGCACAGCCTATAACATGTAGCCTAAAATAAAGTAAACCAAACAACTTGTAATCACGGTAGACTTTGCTTACATGATGGAATATCATACATCTCACAAGTTATTTTGGAAAAAAATACATTTATCCAGATTAAATGTTATTTGGGCTAAAAGTGGGTTACACATAGCCGGACTATATCGGGTCTATATTTAACCCAGACGTTGAAAAGACGGCTATTGCTTGCTGGGTATGGTCAACTTCACCTAAATTAGCCGAAGTAAACTTATTAAACAGAGAAGCATAATAACTTTGGTATGTTCTGTCTCCTCTTTCACAACTTTTTGGCAGATGTACAACGTAAATACTGAGTAAAACTCAGGATAACGTAGTAAGTTACACCTTAAACAGAAAATTATGTATGTCATCATTTACTCGCCCACAACGTGTTCTAAACCTGCATGAAGTTCTTTCGTCTGAACATAAAATAAGATATTTTGAATAAATGTAGTTAATAAGTTAATTGAAGTTCGGGAGCAGGACCACGCCTCAACTAATCAGCTCTCTCTCCCCGTCTGTATATATATATATATATATATATACACCGAACCCACCTTCACCACACCGTTCTTCTCAGTTTGTTCGAACCCCACCCACCCTTACCCTTCCACCTCTAGCTCTCGACCCCACCCACCCTTCCCCTTCCAACTCATCCATCCATCCATCCATCCATCCATCCATCCATCCTCAACCTCTAACTCGACCCCACCCACCCCTCCCCTTCCAACTCATCCATCCATCCCACTTCCCCCCGACCCCAATCCTCTCTCCTTCAATCTCTAACATCTCAATTTTACTTCCAGGCTGCATCCAGGGGGGTCTTCAAGTAACTCAGCTTACTGACTACCGAAACGAAGCCCCCACTCTGAGTCTCCCGGGTCAGACTCCCTGATCAGCCAGACGGAGATCCGTCGTTAACATCTTTCCCCTTTTCCTTCGACCCTCATTCATTCACAAAGCTAATAGCTAATTCCGTGCAGTTGTGGCGTGGTCCTTGCTAGTGAATGTTGGTAAATAGTGGCTGGTCCGCATGGACTTCTATAATAGAAAAAATACTTTGGATGTCAATGGGGACCAGTAACTGTTTGGTTGCTCATGTTCTTTAAAATATCTTCTTTTGTATACAGCACATTAAATAATTTAATGGAAGTTATGAACAAGTTGAGGGTGAGTAAATGGTGACAGAATTTACAGTTTTGAGTAAACTAACCCTTTATCCAACACCATTGTTAATTTCATCTTTTGTTTTATTTTCAAGTTTGTGGTCTGAATTATGTCGTCTGATATGTCGGAGTGTTAAAGTTTGTAATGTGTGCCCTCATACTGCTCACTTGTGTCACGTGTATGTGACCTGCTATCCATAAATGGATATATGCTAATAAAGGTGGTTCCGGTCCAACAGAATACCGAGTGATGTCTGTATGTTTTTCCTCCGTATAATTTACTAAAATAACCGGTTATTATTCACGAAAATGGCTGCGCCAACACGGAGGTGTATTTTGGAGTCTTTTTTGTGATTGCCTTCGTAATGGTGATAACATCGACAGGTGAGTAAGATGACATCAACTAAATTAGCTGAAGTATGCATTAGTTAAGCAGGCAAACATGTTCTTTTCTGTTCTTTATTTTGAATTTGCAGCGGCCATTCCCTCCGGACTGTACATCACTGCTGACGCTCTCCACTAATACACAGAACGGGTTGACGTTGGAGGAGGAAGAGGAGAAGGAGGAGGAAAGGGTTAGCAATATACCATTATCAATATAGCAAAGTTTTGCTAACTAATATTTTTAATGTTGTTTAATTGATTAAAAACTATAAACACCATACAACATTATATCTTACCTCATCTTCACCCCACATGTTATTGTTGTTAGTAATAAGTTCTGTTAACTTATTGTATTTTAGTTTTTTCTGTAAACTATAACACTAAAAGGCTGCTGTGACTTTGTCTGTTTCAGGAGAGTCTGTTCTCAAAGCAAAAACATGGATGCTGACAATGAAGGGCAGAATCATCATCCAGTTACAACTGCTAACAGACGACTCTTCAGCATTAGCTGTCTATTTTGTCGAATGCAGAATCAGGTAAACCAATATATATATATATATTTTTTTTTTTTACATTACATTACATTTACATGCATGCATTTGGAAGTCACTTTTATCCAAAGCAACTTACATTGTATTAAGTTTAATTTAAATTATCCATTCCCTGGAAATCTAAGCTACAGGAATGTATTGAAAAAGAATGAAGCTTAATGATTTTAATGTAATGTATTATGGGGTAATCCCTGTAGGTTAGGGGTGGAAATTGGCAAAAAATTTATGATTCGATAGTATTGCGATATTTGGGCCACAATTCAATATTATTGCGCTTCCTAACATTGCGATACAGCAAGTATTGCGATTCGATTCTGCGATATATTGCGATTCATGTCCCCCATATTATTCAAAGACATTACAAAAAATAAGACTGCTCAACTCACTTCAAATGTCACATTAAATCTGTGAACATCTTCTACACATTTACTGGAGGCTAGTGCAAAAACTTTGTCCTTGAACATTCAGGACACAGGACCTTATTACAGAACGTAATTATATGAACGCGTCACCACCGCATTAGCACCAAACACATGGAGATTTTATTTTAGAGAATAATTACACAACCTATTCGATATACTATAATTCTATAATTAAATAAACTAATCGAATATCCAAAAATTGTGACTCATCCCTGCATGTAATACCTTGTTTTTTCCCCAAAATCTTCACTTACGTCTCGATTTTCGAAGGGGATTATAAGCGTTTCTTCCTTGGTTCGCTTTTATTTAGGCCTATTACATTCACATTCTTTACTGTGGTAAAGTAGAAAAAAACGTTGTAGGACAGATAGCCTACATTTTTACTTGCACGTCAGATTCATTTCAACACAGTTTTTGCTTGTTATTAGACATGTACGGCGCGTCAAGTTTATTTGATTTTTAGTTTCGCTCTCTTTGGCAGCGCAATTTCAAACATAGCTTAAATGTCTTGCCCTTGTGGAAGATTAAATTCACTTTTCATACCTTTTACAACAAGTAGAAAACATGAAGATATCAGAAAATAGGTCGATGGTCTCTTTCCTCCTCGTGTCATCCCTCTCAAAGCATAGAGCGGTATGGCTTCATGTGGAATCACGTGTCTTTGTGTGGAAGTATTAAACGAAAGTTTTTTTTTTATATATATAGATTTAACTTTTCTATTAGCCTATGTAAGTTTCTAATATTTACTGATATGTATTTGAATGCTTTACAGGCTTTGTGTTGCTTCTTTGACGGAATTGCTCAAATAAAGACTTTTTTGCTCGAATAAACTACATTTTTTTATTTCAATTTTCATAATAACCCCCCAACCACTGCAGGTAGTTGGTCCATTACCACCGCAGTGGTAAAAAAAAACTGCCACCGTCACAGCCTTATAACCTTTATTGGAATACTTTGCGCTACTGTATCAATATAATTGCGTGCGCAAAATATCGCGACACTGAACAGAATCGATTTTTCCCCCACCACTACTGTAGGTGGATTCAGAATCAGATGTAGTGCTTTTATTAAAAGTACATGCAGCATCAAGTTTGAGGGTTAGGGAAAATTCTGCCAACACCGGTCTGAAAAAATTATATATTTTTCCCTGCTTGTGTTTGCAGGTTCATTCTGAGAGTCAACCCTGATGGCACCAAACACCAAAGGCACAGATCAGATGGAAATCTGGAAAGGTCCAAAGAAAAGCATCAGCCTGAAACCCTCAGTGTTTCTCATCAGAGAGCTTGTCAACTTTGACTGGCAAAATTACTGAAATGTAACAACACAACACTGACTTTGACTGTATCACTGCATGAAAATTGGGATTTCCGACCCCGTAAACGGCCGCAAATCTCCCTAATTTTCGGCAGTTAACGACAATTTACAGCCTGTGAACGTCGCGTTCGTCTGTGCCGAATATTGTCGGAAACGAACCATGACGTATGCAGAGCGCTCGCGCCGGAGGTGTGAATGGCTCTAATTACCATATGAATAGCAGCTCCCTCCAGAGAAAGGCTTGAATTTCCTCACTCACTATTGGTTGAACCCACGTGGTTTAAACAAGAAAAATCACTCGTGATTGGTTGGCAGATCTGTTACTATTGGTCACCCTCGCTCATTAAAAATTCAAAAAATTATAATAATCATATAAATAATAATATATAAATTATTTTTTTATATTCATAATATGCCATTCTGTGGTATATTCATGTCATTGTTAACCTATGGACTACACTATTACCATCAAGGACATGAATTTATAAAGGAATGGAAAATTTGCCAGGGACATGCTGTTTATTCAAAGAAAGAGCTTTATTAGCACAGACACAAAACAATATACACCTATGTACAAAGCATAGATCATCTGCACACACAACAAATTGGAAGCTCAGTGTCTGTTTTCATCTTCGGAGCTGTAGGTGACTAGCGGCGTTCTCTCTGAATTCGATCCACTTTGAAAACGTCTGTGGTGCGTTGCCCTGTATTTAGGAGTCGCCTCTAATCTCGACTGCAGCGTAGCACAGAGCTCTTTGAGCTCCTGGCTGGTGGTTGAACTTCATCGGACATCAGATCTATGGTGGCGCACTTCCAAATGCCCACGTCATCCTCACCTAGCACACCGTCTCGCTTCTAGCAGCTGTAAAAACAACCAATACAGACAATCAGTACTGTGATGCACTGTGTATGGACACAAAACATCTATTAATGCACGTGAAAAATAGTCACATTGACTAAAAATATTACCCTCTTTCTTCTCGCTCGACTCCGAGCTGAACTCTTCACAGCTTCGGCCTGCAATGCCAGATCTGGTTGTTTGTACCTGAAGCTCCTGCGTACTGTCTCGTAGTATGTCTTACAGGCAGCTGGAAAACAATTAAATGAGAGTGATATGAATAAAAACAACGCAAGTCACAGTAAAATGAAACAAGGAGAAAATAGTAAAAGTTACTTACAATGTCGTCATGAAAATCTGGACTTGCAGACATAGCTCTGAGTAAATGTGAGGTTACGCCCTCGTTATGAGGCGAGGTTACTCTATGGAAACAAAATGTATGATTAAGATCGTAAACTATAACGGATCTATTTTCTTATACAAGAGAATGAAAGCATATTCTTTGAATCTTACCTTTAAAATGTTTGTAAGTTTTTATGAAAGTAAAAAAATAAAAGAATGTAAGATTCTTCTTTTTTTTTTTTTTACCTTGCTCCAGTTCGTAGCGCCCACAATTTGTCTCAGAGTTGTGAAGATGGCATACTGCTTCCTGTAAATTACAGGATTATTTACAATTATTAAACAAATAATAGCCATCAATCCCATGACCTCTTGCTTTATGATGAAATCATGAAAAACTGAATATTCTTACATTTCACAAGGCCTGACAAAATACAGCTGCAGGTAACTAGCGGCATTCTGTCTGAATTCGGTCCATTTTGCAGACGTCTGTGGTGTGTTGCCCTGTACTTTGGAGTCGCCTCTAATCTCGACTGCAGCGTGGTACAGAGCTCGGTGAGCTCCTGGCTGCGACAGGACGGAGGTCACACAATCCATCCAGACACCCCGCCGACGATGCCATCTTCCTCATCAGACATCAGGTCTATGGTAGCACACTTCCGAAGGCCCACCTCATCCTCAGCTAGCACACTCTGTCTCGCTTTTAGCAGCTGTTAAAACCAATAAAGACAATCAGTACTGCGCAATGCACTGCGTATGGACAACACACATCTATTAATGCACCTGAAAAATAGTCACATTGACCAAAAACAAATCTAATCTAATAAATCTTACCGTCTTTCTTCTCGCTCGACTCCGAGCTGAATTCACCACAGCTTCCGCCTGCAATGCAAGATCTGGTTGTTTGTACCTGAAGCTCCTGCGCACTGTCGTGTAATATGTCTTAAAGGCAGCTGGAAAACAATTAATTGAGAGTGATATTAATAAGAACAACATAAGTCACAGTAAAATTAATAAGAACAACATAAGTCACAGTAAAATTAATAAGAACAACATAAGTCACAGTAAAATTAAACAAAGGAGAAAAAATGCAACCGGGTGAAATTGCAGAAATACACACCGGAAGCAAACTATGCTTTTTGAAATTGGGGTTTTATTCTGACTGCTGTTTAAAATAAGTGACAGCGGTCAATGGAAGCACAATTAAACAGATAAAAGTCTGATTAAGAAAAAAGTTTGCCTTGTTCGAAGAGATTTCACAAGAAAAAAAAAAATTTCACTAGTTAAAAAAAAAAAAAAAGCAAAAAAAAAAAAAAGAAATTGTAGAAACAGTTTACAGTAAATTTGAAGATGACAATCAAATGTCACAAAAAGCTTAACCAGTGGATCAATGCCCAAATCCACAAAATACTTAACTCAATTCAAACTGAAATGCAGTGTAATACACTGCAACTGGTCAGATTTAAATTGATTTCTCCAAACCAAAATATGTTACAATTAAATACGATAACACAAACTGGAATACGGCAGTGGCTGAGGTAACTTAGGCCTAAGTTACAAGAGAAATAAAAGCACTTTAACAAAGCCACAACCCACGTTTAATCATGCCATGCGGAACCAGAAATATGCATTTAACCATAAAGTTATACTGTATAATCACAGAATATAGATTCAACTCATTAACAGATTTATCAAATAAACATGCCATCAGTAATTTCCCCCATAAACCATAAAACGTACATACCCAATCCTTTACCGTCCGATCACCACGAGGTTCACTCGTCACACATGCGCTCCAAATAAATCTATAAACAAAAATGTACACATCAAATGTTCTTTTAACTTCGCTTCACAACTTATTTGTGCATATTAAAGATATTGGAGTAATATTTACCAAGAAAGAAGAACGTATAACACAGAATCCGATCGATGCACGCACCGTCATGGAGCTCTCCTGAACAATGAAAAATGGCTGCCGTTCTCTGGTCGCGCGCACGCGTCCAGCACAAGTGAATAGTATCGCGAGAAGAGAGGGATTTCTTAAAGGGGCCACAAACATTTTTAATGCAAAATAGAAACGAGGTACATTTTATGTAAACAACTCTAATCGTAGTTGTAACTCTATATGTACAGCAGGCATAATTCTTGTCACTGCGTATGTGTATGCAGCATGAGTCAAATACAATCTTCTGTTCATGTTGTATTATGCACAGTGGTTGGGCTCTAAGAGATTGTGATGCTGTTTGCATGGAATGCACATTTTACCTTTGTGGCAAAGCCTGATTGAAATTAATTGTTGAAATAAATGGTTTTGTGTCTTTTTTACATAACATTGGCTATTGCTAATGACACATAGTAACTAATCTAGCTACTTTCATTAAATATATCAATTTAAGCTAAAATGTAAGAGGGTCATTCTATGAAAATGTCCATTTTTCTGTCCCTAGCCTTTACAGAAATATTACACTTAAAAAACACTTTAGGGTTACAATTTCTTTACATTTTAAAATAAAACAATATGTTATTTGAACAATTACACCCTCTTGAGCCATCAATGTGGCAATATTTGATTTTTATGAATTATATAGAATTTCAAGCACCACAGAAGTGCTCGTCCCCACAGTCATGTACAGAGGGAAAATGCTTTATTTTGAGGTCAATAACAGATTTTTACACCATTTAAAATATCAATATCAAGTATATTATGTAAATGATATATATATAAAAAAAAATGCAGAATACATATTATAAAATTTATAATGAAAGTAGTGGTCCCCTGGAGTTGTGTCACTGGTGTTACTGTTAAACAAAAATCTCTTATTTTGAAATAAAAATCACACTGCTATAGCTTATGTTTGTATGCAGGCCTACGGAATTTATATTCACAATACTTAATAACTAATATTATTTTATTGCATTTATATTAGTTGTTTGAAGAGTTACAAAAAAGCGGTCGGTCTTAACACAAGTTTTAGCCGGCAAGTCGGTCGGACTAAAAGGGGGAAAAAATAAATAATTGGGTCGATAGGCTACTAAACTGACAGTGTCGGTCGGGTTACGGCAAACAAGAATATTTTTAAGGATGGCCTTAGACTATTGTAACTCACTTTATTTTGGGCTATCTCAGGCCTCTCTCTCTCATCTACAGCTAGTTCAAAACGCAGCGGCTAGACTTCTCACCGGGACACGCAAATATGAGTCGATCACCCCTATTTTATTCAAACTCCACTGGCTACCTGTCACATTCAGGATTGATTTAAATTTTTTACTATTTGTGTATAAAGCTCTTAACAAACCGGCCCCCCAATATCTGACCAATCTCCGCTGCCCGTACACTCCATCTCGTACTTTGAGATCCAGTGATCACTGTCTTCTCATCGTGCCCAGATCCAGACTTAAAAAACGAGGCGACTGCACTTTTGCAACTGCAGGCCCAAAACTTTGGAACAGTCTACCCCTCTATATCAGACTAGCTCCCTCAATTTCCATCTTCAAAACATCCTTGAAAACTTTTAATACCCCTTGACACAACTACAGTTTTTTTTTTTAATTGTCCTGTTTCTGCCCTGCATTTTATCTATTGCCCTGTACAGCACTTTGGTCAGCCTTGGCTGTTTTTAATTTTGCGTTATAAATAAATATTGTATTTTTTTTTGAATTAAGTTAATACCTTTGAGTCACCTGGGATAAAACTCCCCCTGCTACCCTCATTTGCATTTGTAAAGCTCACAGCAGTCTCATTTACATGTTAAAGCATTAGAGGGAGGGGGGTCACGGGGCAAGCAAGTCCCACGTCAATTTCCGACAATTTCCGACAGTTTGCAGTGTTGCCTGTAAATTGCCGTTTGCAGTCGTAAACCTGAACTTCCACGACAATCTACAGCGCCGGTAACTGTCGAAAATCCCACTTTTCATGCAGTGTATTTTATTGTTTTAAGGCCTGTTTTGCCTTTCAGTGTGTGTACGTTTTTGCCATGCTACAGATACAAATTTGGTCCCCAGGAGATTAATTCTATGGACTTCTATGGAGATGTTGCCTTTTTTTTCTTCAGCTAGTGGCTCCTAAAGGTCAATATTTGTAATTTGTACTTCTAAAACAAAATGTTCAACGATTAAAAAGAATATTATAAGGACAAATGTTTGTGAGTTATTGTGATTTTTGGGGGGGTGGGGTAAACATTAAAAAAAAAAAAAAAAAAAACTCAATACTAATACTGTAAATGAAAATACGGTAATAATACTGTAAATGCAAGTACAGTAAATGATACAGTATACTGTAAGTGAAAATACAGTAATAATACTGTAAAACATTTTACAGTAACTTACTGGCATCCAGCTGCCAGTAAGTTACTGTAAAATTTACAGCAACCTCTTTACAGTGTAGCATTTCAAGCTATGACAGCACGTTCAGTACGCAACCCTTGACGGAGCTGCCAAATATCACGTGATTTCGTCGTCGTTTCCCGCAGTTAGGTCCAGTAAGCAGTTTTCGAGTTCGATAAGTAAATTACTGAAGCGGTACTTTTTTTCTAATTACAAGATGTGTTTTTCGTTTCATGTCAAACAGTAATGATCAATCTACATGTTATTAAGTGCTGTAACACATCCTGAAGTTTGCCTTGTTAGAGTTTTTCAGTATAAAAGTAAATCGGGTTTAAACGTCAGGAGTTCCTGTCGGGACGAAAGTAACACTTGTTACTTTTGTCCCGCTATAGTGAAAACAAGTGTTTCTTTTGTCGCGCTGCTAATGTGGTGACTTTCTCTGTGTTGCAGCATTTATTAAAACATGTTTATGTCATATTATACCAACAGAACATGGCAAGAGTGAGGGTCAGTAAGACAGATAGAGGTCTGATTCAGCCAGATGTTTATGAGAGGGCGTTCACATTTAAATCAGCTGATTTCTGACACCATTCCATTTACCTTAGTCACATTTAGGTTTTAGCCATACCTTATAGCTTTTCCACCTCCACCTATGTATTTGCAGGGTTTCCATCCTGATGTTTTAATGCAGATTTTAAATTTATGCATAAAAAATTTATGGAAACATGACTATTGTTACATTATGTTGAGAATTTATATTATGGTAATTTAATTTAATTTTCATATTGTTCATGTTGAAAACACATTTTATAAAATAGATTGACATTGCCAATAAAAAAAAATATTCTAAACAATTCAAGTTTGTACTGTTGGGTTATTTGAAACATTGATGAAACTGAAATTTAAAATGAAAATGTAAATTAACAATTTTTTGCAAATATAAAGGCCAAAATATGTTTGCAGTTACATGTTAACAAGGTCATATACTCAGGTATATTTAGGCTAATAAAAAAAAAAAAAAAAAAAAACAAGAGTAACACAAACAATATAGCTTGTATATTGTTGTGTTACTTTTGACCCACCTGTGTGTTACTTTCGTCCCAACTGACGGGGTCGAAAGTAACATGAGCAGTCTTAAGTTCAAAGTGAAATTATACTGAAGTCCTTCTACATTTTTAAAAAATACCACCTGGTATTGATAGACCACACTTGTGAGTGACTGACCACAGCAAAAATATATCTCTGTCTAAAACATCATCTTTTCAAATTATGTTTTTATGAAAAATGGTACTTTCGCCCCTGCTCTCCTGAAGCATTTGCAATTTGTATAAAAGAATGAGAAATTGCTTTTATGATGTGCACAAGTGACAAGATGATGTGATTTCAGTTGTGATCTGAGAAATGCACCAAAGCAAATAAGATAAACTATAAGACATTGGAGACCCTGCAGAATCACTGTAGACCCACATAAAAGAGTCACAGACCACATAAAAGAAAGTGAACACAAACTGCCTTTTTAATTTGAGTTTCATATCTGTGGGTATTTCATTAAAAAATAGAATAATTTAAACATTAAAAAATGTAAAAAGGACATCCATGGTGAATTTGATCTTGTCACAGTGTGTGTGGGTGTACTGCCCAGAATTGATGTCAGGTGAGTGTGGATTGCATCAATTTGCTCCTGATCTTCAAAGTACAACGGCACAGGCCGTTTGGAAAAAGTGTCAAGACACTTTGATTTCTTTTGGCCACTGATGATGGACTGTGCAGAGAAAATTGAAAATGACATTAAAAAACATGTCCATGTATTTCCCTGTAAGTCATTTATTTACTAGAGAAGCTATTGGTTTGGAATGCAGTTAAAAAAAGAGATGGGTGTTTATTATAGTTTTCAAGTTTAGAGAGAGAGAGAGAGAGAGAGAGAGAGAGAGAGAGAGAGAGATTTTCATTTCCTTAAGTAGCTAAAGCAAACACACACCTTTATGGGATGCAAGTTAAAGAGAACTTGACAGAGTATGATAAATCCCACATTAAGTGCACACAGCCTACATTTTAGTCCAGATCAGTAAGCT
Source organism: Scardinius erythrophthalmus (assembly GCF_964197995.2). Lineage (NCBI taxonomy): Eukaryota > Metazoa > Chordata > Actinopteri > Cypriniformes > Leuciscidae > Scardinius > Scardinius erythrophthalmus. The sequence continues at coordinate 8,785,929 of NC_138234.1, forward strand.
ATTTTAAGAAAAATGTACATTTAGATATAAATTAGATAGTTAGATCATCTCATTTATAAGAAACAACTCAAACCAGAAAGGAGTAAACATAGTCTTACCAGAAGAGGCCATCTCACGCAAGATAAAGACAGGCAACAAATGAAAATTAAAAACATTTTTTTTTTTGGAAAATGAGTAGAGAAGACTAGGGCAGCTAAACTTACACATGCTTAGCTAAGTTTAAGCCAGACAGAACATCAACCTGACCGTCCAGAACTTTTTGCTCTATCAAGCTAATCGTTTATAAATAATAAATGTTGCATCATTGCTAAACAACAATAACTTAGATTATTTAATATACCTCAATTCGTGTCGCTGTACTGTCTCCCCCTACTGGACGCATCAGGAACAGCAGGGGCGTAAAACTGCTGGGGCGTAAAACTGCCTGGGGCGTAGATCTACCGGCTCCAGGGGCCTCATTTATAAAACTGTGCGTAGGAACCTTACTAAAAGTGTACGTGCGCCCGAGAGCCCAAAATGGCGTACGCAAAAAAATATTCAGACTTATAAAACCGTGCGTACGCCAGAACCTGCGCAGAATTCACTTTATAAATCCCAGTCAGCGGAAGATTGTGCGTACATGCGTCTCCACCCGAAATAACCATGTATGGAGCTTACAACGCCTAGTTTTACTATGCAGATCCTCATCTACATATCATTTGCATATGATTATTCATCCACGTGATAACGTTTAAGTTATCACGTGGATGAATAATCATATGCAAATGATATAAACGGTACAATAAACATTACATTAATACAAATCAAGTAGTTGTCTATCCTTGCCTTGTTTTTGAATAGCCTACATAAATCAAATAGTGTAAAATACATTTCAGAGAAAGTTTTTCTCAATCTTTTCCACTTGCCGAATTGTATTTTTAATTGATTTATATTTTTAATAGAAACAGATAGGCCTTGGGCATTATTTGCACGAAACTATTTTCTCAGACAATCTGGTATTATCATGATAAGCAATTATCTCTGTGGTTAAAAGATTAAAGCACGCCACAGGAAAAGTGTTCAAAAACAATCGCATCCACGACAAATATTTCTAATGATTGAATTTAAAAAAAAAATTGTAACTTCAGTAATGATTTCATGTTTAAGTGTTTAACTCCATTATTATTTGAATGGCATATTTAATATAAATGTTTATATCAGAAGTATTTTATTTATTTAAACTGTTATTTGCGTCAGTTTCACTAAACGGCTCAACACGCTCGCTGCCGCGGACATTTAAGAAGGAATGGATATTTGCTTCAAGTGACAGGCTTGGTGATTGAAATTGTATTTGTATAATCGTTCTGTATATGTTTAATTTTTTTTAGATTTTCTGTATAAAAGTGACCAAAAATACATTTAACTCCAGCTCACCATCGGTGTCGCCAAAGTGCTCCATCTCCAAAACGGTCGTACGCATGGGTCAGAGTTTGCGTGCAGGTGCGCAAATTTTCCCGTCAAGTTTTTCTTTATAAATCCCACCTTTTGCGCAGGAACTGGTGTACGCATGTTTTCAGCCCCGTTTTGTGCGTACGCAAGCTTTATAAATGAGGCCCCAGGTCTGCAGCCTCCCCCTACTCGATACTGGTGAAATATCAGCAGAAATTCGAGGATTGGAACTAACTGTTATATAACAATGGCCTAACAAGCTTATTGTCAGGTTACCGTTTATGTTCTGTTATTATATTATGTGGACCCTTATTTTGACATTGTATCTTCTGTTTACTCCACTTTATGCTGCGTTCCAGGCAGGTTTTTGAGCACGTAAATCACGACTTCAAACCACGACTCACGACGTTGTAGCGTTCCAGGCAACCTACCTGTAACCTGTGTTTTTCCAACCTTATACCCGTGAAAGTGCACTGGAACGGCAGTCAAACCCGTGACTTCCCACCCGTGAACTCGTACTAGATCGATGTACTCCCAGTTACGAGTTGGAAAAACACGGGTTACAGGTTGCCTGGAACGCGGCATTAGTTTCGGTTTCATTACTGAACATGTACTCGTCTTTGTGCCTGCTGACTACAGCGTTACACTTGTTTATTTAGCAATAAATAAATAAATAAATAAATAAAAATAATTTTAAAGCCTTAAATCTAATCTTTGAATAATATGTAACTCTTTGTTTGTGGTTATCTGAATTTCTCTCTGCTTTCTCTTTTTTCTTTTCTATTATATTTGTTTATTATTATATTTAATTTTATGTTGTTGGGATGTTATTGCCCTTGTATGTTCATTGTGCAAAAGATTGCAATAATTTTTTGTTTGAGTTTCTTTCTTCTGCTGAACACAAAAGAAGATATTTTGAAGAATGTTGGTAATCAATCAGTTGATGAACCCCATTGACTTCCATATGGTTTTTATCATACTATGGAAGTCAATGGGGATCAGCAAATGTTTGGTTATAACAACATTATTCAAAATATCTTCTTTTGTGTTCAGCAGAAGAAAGAAACTCATACAGTTTAGGAACAACTTAATGTCAGTGAGAACATGGTGACAGAATTTTCTAAAAGTATAAACAGATCTTAATTCATAAACATTTAATTTCAAACACCAGTTTTTTATATATCGCTGCCTGCCATTATATTTTGAAACATATTTCTTGTGAATTGTGAATTGGCTGTCTGTTAAATGGCGCATCACTGTGGCCAAACCACGAACAACAACAGTCACTGTAACCAACTTTGAAATGAGCAAACGTGCTGTTTAATAGTTTTTAGTTTTCAATGAACAGATTGTAAAGCTACAATAGGAGATATAATAATGTGAAAAGGTTATCAGGCAGAGGAGCAAAGAGAGCGACTGGTGAATTAAACACGATGACAGACACTGGAGCGCCAACTAGTGGAGGAGCGAGGAAACAACTCATTCTCTGACATTTCCTTAAAACTGATGCTCAACATGTTCTTATAATACACATTCACACATTGAGAATGAATTAATACAGTATCAATATTCTCCCTCAAACTTAATAATGGAAGTTGATTGTGTAACTCTAATACAAACTATTTTTAAAATGTTTTCTGATCGTTGTGATCCTTTCCTCAGGTCTTTGTAATGTATGGTTACATTTTATAAAACTATTTTTTTTTGCTATTTTTCTTTATTATCAGGTTATTTTTTTACATTGTACCAGTCAAGTGTGTTTATTCTGAGCAACTTTATTATTCCTTTACACACAAGTGTGACTTTCTGAAGAAGCAAAATGGTGTTTCTCCAGTTTTCCAGTCTGGAGGAACAGGATGAGCATAAAGCAGACGACAGCCTCAAGATTTGTGTTTTTGTGGTTTATTTTGATTATTTTATTCAGTAACAGCATGAAGTGAACGCTGTGCGTCCGGCTCAAATCAGCAAATACAAAAGATTCAAGCTGAAGCTTCTCTGATTAAATGAAATAAAAGAACAATCAGAAATCAATAATTTCACACAACAGTGAAAATCATCAACAGAGAATCAGAGTTTATAATTTCACATTCACATCTGATCTGAGAGACACAGATGGGCAGATTCACTTCAGATAATACAAAATATACATTGATAAAAATATAAGTGCAATTATGTATCATAAAAAAGACATTATAATATAAGCAAATAGAGTAAGGCGAAATAATACTAGAGTAATATAAATGTGCAGATAATTCCTGCAATAACAGAGTTTCACACAGAGATTAACAGTCAAAGTCACACTGAAGCTTCTTCAATTAAACTGTTTCTAGAAACTTCTAGAAGTGAAGAGACTGTTAAAGCATCTAAAGCCCAGGATTAAACATGCTTGTTATATAAAACACACATTAGTCAGAGAAATACTGGTTTAGCACACACACATTCTTCTTATATAGTCTATACATGACATTTCTCATCAGATATTTTGTCTAAATGATGCAGAAACAGAAACTGGTTTATACAGTGTGTATTATATACAATGAGTAACAGATGAAATGTGAGATTTTGATTAGATTTACATTAGAGGATCAAATAAAGATGAGAGTTAGTCTAAAGATCAGTGTGAAGAACATAGTAAATGAAATGTGTCTGTATGTTATCCTGTTGTTTAACTGAACAACATCACACACACACACACACACACACACGCAATTCACACACACACAGAGCTAGATCTCCTTCATACAGGGTTTAGAGACTCACATCAGGAGAAATCTGATTTGGATTGATTTTGAATGTTGATAATGTCACAGTCTGGAGTCAGAGAACACTGTTGTCAAAGGCATCTCCTCTGGGTTATTTCTGTTATCAGTGGGATCTGAAAGAAAACCAGACAGATCATGTTAAATGAAAGCTTTAATTTTATATATATATAGTAAGGAGGAGTTGACTTTGAATGTATTTAGATTTCTTAATATTAACACAATAATTTACAATTACACACACAGAGTCACAGAGTCTGTTCTGACAGAAATCAGAAAGTGTCATCATACAAACTCAGTCTCTCATCTAAATGTCTGACAGGGTTGATCTAAAATAAGATACTGACATATTTTATTTACTCACCAGAGACTTTGACCCTGAATAATATAGTTTTGATATTTCCTCCTTCAATTTTGCGTAGCATATAAATTCCAGCATCTGTGGGTCTGAACTTCTTGATGGTCAGTGATCCGGTCTGATGATCCAGCTCCGGTTTGACTTTGAGTATTTTAGCAGCTATTGGTGAGATAATCTTGTCTCCTCTTGTGATTTCAGCTAACCGAATGTTTAGTCCAAACTTCCACTGGATCTCATCATCTTCCTGTATCTCAGTAACACCAGTCTCCAGAGTGACAGATTCTCCCTTCTTCACTGACTTGGTCTCTATTTCATTTGTCTGAGCTTCACCTACAGAGAAACACAGAATAGAAATCAGAAAAAAAAGAAAAAAAAAAGTAGTAAAAGCAATATGGATAAATTCCTCCATTCCTAAAAAACTAATGTAATGTAATTTCTTATTTTATATAATATACACAACTAACTGATGGTATAAATCTATAAACAAGTCAAATGGCCTCAGTTCTCATGTGTGTGTGTGATGTGTGCGTTGGACCAATCATATTCTCTGATTCATGTGTGATCATCAGCATCAACACATCAGTGTTTAATTGTGTTTATGCCAGGAAACAATATCATTTTTATTGAATATCATGTTTCATTGTGGTTTGTTTTACGTTCCTCTTTGTTTTCTCTTCTTATTGTTCCAGTAATAATGGTTTTACTCTGATTAACTCGACACTTTATATATTTATACTGGTGAGCTTGAGAAACTGCAGATCATTTTCACTTTCTATCAAAAGACTAATTTCGTGAGCTAATGTGTTTATGATTAATAATGTGCCGTCACTAAATGTTTCTCTGTCAGATAGTTGTCGAGGTCTTCAGTGGCTCACAAACACACAACATATTGATCAAGTTTAGTGCAAAATAATTAAAACATTAATCAATACTCATTTTATTTTAAAGTGATTTGAAATGAAACTGTGCATTTATATACAGCATAATAGATGACATTATTCTTCAATACTTGTGCAGAAGACTGTGCATATAATATTGAAGAATAACATATTTTAAGAATCTATTCTATTTCCAACATAGCAATAAATCAGGTAAATACCTAGCAAATCAAATTCGACGTAACAAAGAAAAAGCAACAATCCCAGTCATAATGAACTCAGCAGGGAAGCCAACCAGCTCACCTGAAGAAATAAATCAGGTTTTTTACAATTTTTACAATAAACTATATTCCTCAGAAATAAACCCCAATCAGGAATCCATTGACTCATTTCTAAACTGCATCAAATTACCACAGCTCACTGAAAACCAAACAAACAACTTAGAGTCACCCATAACTCAACAAGAATTATATGCTGCTCTTAAACATATGCATAATAACAAGGCACCAGGTCCGGATGGCTTCCCTACTGAGTTCTACAAACAATTCTGGTCCATATTGGCTCCACTTTTCATCAGGATGATTAACGAATCAAAACAAAAAGGAAGACTTCCAGCTAGTTCCACCACAGCGTCAATTACACTCCTCCTTAAGCCCAATAAGGACCCAATAATGCCATCCAGCTACCGGCCAATCTCTCTTCATAATGTTGACAACAAAATAATCGCCAAAACATTAGCATGCAGACTAGAAGTAGTCTCTCCATCCATTATCCACCCGGACCAAACTGGCTTCATTAAAGGTAGACTCTCATCCTCCAACACCCGCAGACTGTTTAATGTCATGTACCACTCCTCAACTCTTCAAGAAAACACCATTATAGTAACTCTTGACGCAGAAAAAGCTTTTGATAGGGTCAACTGTAGTTTCCTGTTCTCCACTTTAGGGCGGTTTGGTTTCGGGGAATCGTTCATTAATTGGGTTAAACTTCTTTACACTTCACCTTCAGCCACAGTAATCACCAATGGACTAATATCACAAAGCTTCATTCTACACCGGGGAACTAGACAGGGATGCCCACTCTCCCCCTTTCTATTTACCATCTTCATTGAACCCCTAGCAGCCGCCATCCGTCAGAACCCCCGCATCAAGGGAGTTCAGACTCTAACTATGGATCATAAAATCAGCCTCTATGCCGACGACATCTCTCTCTTCAAGACCACACAGCATCAGTGCAAGAAACCATTAAACTCATTGACATATTCTCTAAGATTTCAGAATACTCAATCAATTGGAATAAGTCTGCAATTCTGCCTTTACACTTGAATAACTGGGATGTGTCAGCCCACTCCTCACCTATCCCACTCTGTACTAACTATATCACATATTTAGGGATAAAGGTCTCTACCAGGCTGTCAGACTTATTCAGTCTAAATTTTTCCCCACTGCTCAATTCAATAGATGATGACTTACAGCGCTGGATGAACCTCCCTCTATCCATCATGGGCAGGATATCAGTCGTCAAAATGACAATATTACCAAAAATAAATTATTTATTCTCAATGATTCCGACTCAGCCCACCCAACTCTGGTTTAAATCACTCGACTCATCAATTACTAAATTCTACTGGAAAAATAAGACACCAAGAATCAAATTGACCACTCTACAAAAATCTAAATTTCTGGGAGGACTAGAGGCTCCACAATTCCAGCACTATGACCTGGCCAACCAGCTTAAATACATCTACAAATGGCTACATCCCACCCCCTCGGACAACACCTGGCTAGACTTAGAACAAACCATCTGCAAGGATATTCAGATCTCAGACCTCCCTTTCTGCAGTCAGTCAGTCAAAAAACATCCATCCTTCAAAGCACCAACAATATCATCCAGTCTGACAGCCTGGTGGAAATTCTACTATATCACTGGTTCACCTGTAGCACCATCAATTCGCACCCCAATTTGGAATAACCCTGACTTCACTGCCAACAAAAAAACACTTAACTTTCGCACATGGATAAGCAAGGGCATCACTCAACTCCACCACATCATTCAAGACAAAAATCTGGCTTCATTTTCTAATTTGGTCCAGAAGCACGGCATTGAGAGCAAACACTTCTTAGAATATTTACAAATTAAATCATCTATTCAAGCAAAAATTAATATCCAAACAGCTAACCTGGACATCCCCCCACCAATCTTGGAGCTGATCAATATTCCCTCCCCTAAAAAAATTCTATCCAAAATGTACAAAATTATATCCCATTCAGATAAAACATTAAGCCTGCCATACCACAAATGGGAATCAGACTTGTCCATCACTCCCGGTGCCGACTTCTGGACCCATATATGTAAAAACATCTACCTCATGACAAAAAATAGTAATCTACAACTAATACAATACAAGGTACTTCACAGATCTCACTTTACTATGCAGAAATTGTCTAAAATGGGGTTTGGTTCTGATTTATGCTCTCACTGCACGCAAAATAACCCAGACACATACATTCATGCTGTCTGGCAATGCACTCCAGTCAACCGATTTTGGGTAAATGTCACGGAATCACTTTCTTCCATCTTTGGCTGTCACATCCCAGCAACCCCTTCCTTATGCATTCTTGGTGATACCACTACAATCAATTTAAGCACCTTATGCAATAAAACACTGCTAGTAGCACTGACTATCGCCAAGTAAACAATACTCATGAACTGGAAATCTAGGAAAAAAATACATATCACTCATTGGAAAAACCTGTTATCAGATTATATATCAATAGACAATCTATCAACTCCAAACCCACCCTCCCCTTGGTCACCCTTCATCACTTACTTACAGTCATGACCCTCTGCACCTGAGATCCAAGTCACAAGTTTAGATTCATCCACTTGTAAATAGCCACAAACATCAGGGAGGATGATAGCGGGAACAATTATTATTATTATTATTATTATTATGTTTACTTTTATTATTATCATTAGTATTATTATAATAATCATTAGTTACATTTAAATAAAATCTCCCTCTCCCCTTTTTTTTTTTTTTTTTTTTTTTTTTCTTCCTAAAAACTTTATTAATATTCATTTTCCCTCCCCTCTTTCTTTCTCGACTTCCCTTTACTCATCCCTATTCTGCCGGGGCCAAATGGGTGGCTCAGACGGCCCGGTCTGATCAGGATGTCATGTGGGTCTGGTGTTGGTCGGTCCCGTGGGGTATCTGTGGGCTCTGGGCCCCCATGGGGCGCTCTCCTAATACGGACATACACACACCCGGTCCTGGTACCACACAACATGCCTTACTCTCTTTTAAATGCTCTACACATTAGGCTGCACGCATCATACTTCCAATAATAACAAGAACAACAAAACAGATTAGGGTAAATGAGGGGAGCATGCAGATGCCTCAGCAGGTATTTTACTGCACACCTCATTTCTTTTAATTCGCACATTCCAGAGGAGGCATATATCCACTAATACACAGGGCGAGTGTATCATGCAGGGGGAAATCTGGGCAGATATTCATCCTGCTTGACCACTTCTTTTAATGCATTACATTAGAAAAAATCTATAATTTAGCCATTCACACTCATCCATAAGACAAGAGTGACGGGTTAGGTGATGGTTTTGGGATCGGGATGTGGGTGTTCATGGGGGCTGGGATGTGTGTTGGGGGCCTGGGGATCAGATCACGCGCGGGTCCTCCCTCTGCCATCTCACTATGGTATACCTTGTTCCGAGGCCGGCCGGCATTGTGGCTATGAGTGCCCAGACAGTTTGTTTATTCAGTCAGCCAATCAATTAATAGTTTTTTTTTTCTTCTTCCTCTCTTCTCTGCAACCCTCCTAGGTGATCCTGCTTCCACATTCCCGGCCAAACAAACAACAAACCTACATTTCTCCTTACATATACACCCACACCCACACAAACTAACACACAACCATCTACTCACACTCATTAACCCCTTCCCCCCGACATTCCATTCCTGTCATTTCATTCATATCTACAGTTAACCTGTATGCAATAAGTTTCAGCCTTTATATCTGTTGTTAAATGTTATGTCATATAAAAATATGTCATGTCAATGTCATGTCATGTCATGTCTTTTGTCTAGTGTACGTATTTTTTGGTGTAGTACTCTTATGTCCATTGTATTGTTACATTTTGTTTGTAACTTCATTCTTGTTTAATAAAAAAAAAAAAAAGTAACTGTCAGTCAATACTCAAAGTTAATAAAATTAAAGTGGCTTTAAAAAAAAAAAAAAGAAAAAAAAAAAAGAATCTATTTCAAATATGCTTCCATACATAACATCACGTTAAAGAATATTGTATTTAGCTTTTAAGGTTAAGATGATGATATCACACGAATGATTCGGCTCAGCAAAGTTGCAATTCCTGTTTTCTCCTTTGTAAGTTAAATGAGTCAGATCACGGAGACTTTTGTTCTGCAAATGAGAGCCCCTTGGAGCCCCAGCCCCAGACGCTGAATCGTTAGGGTGATTGGATTAGCAATGCAATAGGCTGTTATGCTGATTGAATTAGGATTGGCCAGACCCTCAGTCTAGCGTGTGTTACCTAAACCTGTATACTCATTTACATGCTTTGTTTGAATTTGTCTACACATTCAAAAGTCCCTCCTTCTAAAATGCCTATAAGACACCATGTAAAGTTACTTTTAGATTAGACTTGAGAAAAAAACTACAGCCGCAAAGATCTCAATAAAGAATTTCTTCTGCTTAAAAGATCCAACTCAAGCCTCCTGGTTTATGCTTCGATGAAGGAATAAAGTTTCCAACAATATATATAATAGATATCACCAAATAAACCCATAGTCCTTAATTTAATCAATTCAGCTGATTTAAAATAAAATAATTATTACGTAAAGATTTGAGTTACTCACCAAAGACAGAAACATTGAATCTCTTTATTGAGATCTTTCCCGATCTGATGATCAGTAGTTCATATTGTCCAGTGTTTGTGGGTCTGGTGTTTGTGATGGTCAGAGATCCAGTCAGATCATCCAGCTTCAGTCTGTCTTTAAATATCCCATCAAGAACATCATCATGCACAGTGAAACTATCAGCAGCTCTTTCCCTTTCAGCAATACAACAGCCTCCAAACATCCACACTAATTTGTCATCTTTATGTACTTCATCAGGGGTTAGAATGATAGATTCTCCCTCCATCACTGACAGCATCGTCCGTTTATAAATCCCTTCACATCAGCAAACAGAAACAGAGAAACACAGAACAGACATTAGCTGGAGAAGAAAAGCAATAAAAGCAGAGAGGAATAAAATCAACATGATCATTCGCTCCACATCTGACTCCTGCTCAATGATTGATCATTTAAATCCATGGGCGTCGGAACCATTGTATATGGGTGGGACAAGACCCACCCACTTTTTAAGACCAATGATATTGGACCCACTTACTTTTACCGTCTCTGATTCAGCGCATTTGTCTTTTCATAGCGCTGTCAGTCAAATCCAATTATTAGGGAATTCCCTAATAAATTAAACTCCGCTGAATCGCTACATTATATTTCTCAACGAGCCGCAACTGACGAAAGTAACCGCCCGTTGTACCTTTCCAGTCAAATATTGCGTTGCAAACATCAATAACAGCTTTAAATTGTCATTGCTGGCAGATGACCATGGTATTAGCTGGATAATCCACGTATAGCTGTGCATTTAATGCACGACTTGGAGGCAAAGAACCGCCCGACGTGAAGTGGAGTTTTGTTTACTTGTTTTAATTAAAAGGCACCAGAATAGCCTAGGCTACATGAAATGGTATTTACTCCAGTAACATTTTTCTGGGGGAGGACCCACCCACTTTTTTTTTCTTCCGTTCTTCATGTTCATGTTTCATGTCTTCATGTTTAAACCAAGGGGCAACATTCTCATCTGAAAAATGAAGCCTACCCGGAAGTGCGAAAAACTGCAATACATCGAAAATCCGCTAGGGGAAGGTCCCAAAAGGGAGCAAATGTCCATAGCCCCCATGTTAAAATGTCCGTTTTCACAGCATAAATTCATGCTTTTACAGGTTGGTCCCATGGACTTTTATTGTATTTTTCGATAGGTTCCGAGTGCCTGACAACCATGAGGGCAGTGAATTTTTTTCTAACTCGTTAGTTTAGATCGTATTTAGATATAAAATGTAGGACAATAAGGGCGTGGTTAACTTTGATTGACAGCTTGATTGACAGCTGACAAGGCAGCGCCACGGAGAATGACAACATAAGAAGCGCCATTTTTTTATACAGTTGACATATAATACTACTGTTTCTGTATCATGAAATTTAGTTTTAAGAGTTTTTCAGGCGAGAATGTAGTTGTTTAAAGCTCAAATCTGTGGTTTATTTATAAAGATTTATGAAAATTGTATCCAGTTGTGAGATCCAGCGATGACCGGGTGCTCGGCGCGATGTACCCCGCCTGGAACAGCCTTTGCTCGGCTAGACGTTCTGAGGTGCCGCGGTCTCTGGCGTCTCTGTAGTGGTTAAACATGATTAGTCTTGTGTATATCTAACGGGCGATCTTTGGTCTCGTAACGTAAATCTATAATTTGTTCCCTGGGCAATCGTTTTGGCTGAGTAAGTTTCATAACTTTATATTGTTTATAAGCTATTTAACTGTACCGTTGTATGGTTAGACTAGATCGAGCGCTGACTTTTTATGTTTGACTGAATTGTTTGCTTTGTTTGTATAGCTTCTTGTAACTTTACCTTTTACTTTTATATTGATAAAACTGAAATATATCAAAAAGAGACTGGGTTGAGTTTTGTCATATTAATACAACGAATATGATCTAATGTTGTTTACTGCAACATCTGTTGTTTAGTACAAATGCACATATTGCCTGGACCATATTAAATTTTTTTATATTTTTATATTAGGCTATATTTAAAACGAAAAGAGGCAGGTTTGTGTTTTATATTTCGTTTTGTTATAAAAAGGCAAACGTTATGTGCAGTGAATAACATTTGTGTGGCTATAATGTTTAAGATTTCTTTAAATGAAAACGAAAAGAGTTAGTTTGGTGTTTTACATAGATGGTGTTGGTGTTTTATAACATATTTCGTTGCCTAAAATATACACAGAGATAAGCAGAGCGAGTTGAGTGACGCGCGCTGCGTCAGAAGGTGGGCGGGGTTAGGATTTCCCAAGATTTTCCAAGATGGCGCCGCCCATACCCCCCATAAACGGCTTCAAAACCGTTCTTCAGAAAGTCTATGGGTGACGTCACAGACGCTTTGTCCATATTTTTTACAGTCTATGGTTTAAACCTGTAAACACTGAATCACACTCACAGCAGAAGACAATATAAACTAACACATTATCTGATATACTTCAACATTATTCATAATCTGTGTTTTTTACCTGTGTGTTTTGTGTTGTATTCATCATTAATTAAGTGTTTCTTTTTTAAATAAAATTATCTGCTAAATGTGTAAATATTTGGTAGTCAGATTTTCCCCCTCTGACTTTAATCACAGGTTTTGTTTGATATGGTTGTGTTTATTATTTTGCATCTGTGACACCCTGAAGCCATTGCTCTGTATTCCTTATCATTTACATAAATCTATAACTTCTCTATTAAGAGTTTCCATTTCTTTGGTGTGAAAAGCATCATAAACTGCTCTGAGCTGGTGCGCTGGTTTAAAGGGATAGTTCACTTTAAAATGAAAATTCTGTCATCATATACTCACCCTCATGTTGTTTCAATCCTTTATGAATTTCTTTCTTCTGCTGAGTAGAAAATATACTATATACAGTGAGGAAAATAAGTATTTGAACACCCTGCTATTTTGCAAGTTCTCCCACTTGGAAATCATGGAGGGGTCTGAAATTGTCATCGTAGGTGCATGTCCACTGTGAGAGACATAATCTAAAAAAAAAAAATCCAGAAATCACAATATATGATTTTTTAACTATTTATCATTTGTATGATACAGCTGCAAATAAGTATTTGAACACCTGTCTATCAGCTAGAATTCTGACCCTCAAAGACCTGTTAGTCTGCCTTTAAAATGTCCACCATCACTCCATTTATTATCTTAAATTAGATGCACCTGTTTGAGGTCGTTAGCTGCATAAAGACACCTGTCCACCCCATACAATCAGTATGAATCCAACTACTAACATGGCCAAGACCAAAGAGCTGTCCAAAGACACTAGAGACAAAATTGTACACCTCCACAAGGCTGAAAAGGGCTACGGGGAAATTGCCAAGCAGCTTGGTGAAAAAAGGTCCACTGTTGGAGCAATCATTAGAAAATGGAAGAAGCTAAACATGACTGTCAATCTCCATTGGACTGGGGCTCCATGCAAGATCTCACCTCATGGGGTCTCAATGATCCTAAGAAAGGTGAGAAATCAGCCCAGAACTACACGGGAGGAGCTGGTCAATGACCTGAAAAGAGCTGGGACCACCGTTTCCAAGGTTACTGTTGGTAATACACTAAGACGTCATGGTTTGAAATCATGCATGGCACGGAAGGTTCCCCTGCTTAAACCAGCACATGTCAAGGCCCGTCTTAAGTTTGCCAATGACCATTTGGATGATCCAGAGGAGTCATGGGAGAAAGTCATGTGGTCAGATGAGACCAAAATAGAACTTTTTGGTCATAATTCCACTAAACGTGTTTGGAGGAAGAAGAATAATGAGTACCATCCCAAGAACACCATCCCTACTGTGAAGCATGGGGGTGGTAGCATCATGCTTTGGGGGTGTTTTTCTGCACATGGGACAGGGCGACTGCACTGTATTAAGGAGAGGATGACCGGGGCCATGTATTGCGAGATTTTGGGGAACAACCTCCTTCCCTCAGTTAGAGCATTGAAGATGGGTCGAGGCTGGGTCTTCCAACATGACAATGACCCGAAGCACACAGCCAGGATAACCAAGGAGTGGCTCTGTAAGAAGCATATCAAGGTTCTGGCGTGGCCTAGCCAGTCTCCAGACCTAAACCCAATAGAGAATCTTTGGAGGGAGCTCAAACTCTGTGTTTCTCAGCGACAGCCCAGAAACCTGACTGATTTAGAGAAGATCTGTGTGGAGGAGTGGGCCAAAATCCCTCCTGCAGTGTGTGCAAACCTGGTGAAAAACTACAGGAAACGTTTGACCTCTGTAATTGCAAACAAAGGCTACTGTACCAAATATTAACATTGATTTTCTCAGGTGTTCAAATACTTATTTGCAGCTGTATCATACAAATAAATAGTTAAAAAATCATACATTGTGATTTCTGGATTTTTTTTTTTTTTAGATTATGTCTCTCACAGTGGACATGCACCTACGATGACAATTTCAGACCCCTCCATGATTTCTAAGTGGGAGAACTCGCAAAATAGCAGGGTGTTCAAATACTTATTGTCCTCACTGTATATATATATATATATATATATATATGGATATATATATCCATAGTATATATTTTTTCCTACTATGGAAGTCAATAGGACCCAGAAACTGTCTGGTTACTGACATTCTTCTAAATATCTTCCTTTCTGTTCAGCAGAAGAAAGAAATTCATACAGGTTTGAAACAACATGAGGGTGAGTATATGATGACAGAATTTTCATTAAAGTGAACTATCCCTTTAAGATGACCTTTGAACCTGACCAGATGAAGAGTGCACAGAATCTGTGTGAAAGCAGCAAAACACCAGTCAGGAGAGCAGATCAGTTATGATTGAGACACACGTCTACTCAGCTCTGAATGTGGACATTACACAGAAGTCTACTGTTAAAGCTGGTTATAAATACTGCATTTTAACACAAACCCAGACACTGTTGTAGTTTAATTATTTTCAGGGAAATGACTTCAGAGATTTTTGATACCAGAAATATTAGACTTTATTAACAAAACAAAGCCGAGTGCCCCTCTGCAGAAAGACGCCCGCAGAAAAAACCCTCCTAAGATTGTCCAGTAAACGTATACCTACATCCTTCTCCCAAATATGGTAATGCATTCTATAGATTATTTTCATATTTGAGAAATTGTTTGTACCATGTGACTTTACTGAAATAGAATTCTCGTGCTCTCAGGTTCCAAAGTCAGCCAAAGTCATACACAGACAGAAAGGAAATAATAGTGTACAATGTATAGTTAAACTACTTATTATCTAAATAATAAAATCTTCAACAACAACACCAACCCTAACAGAAAACTTCATGCATTTTAAAAAGTGTGGACTAGCTATAAATGTCATTGCCAAACAACAATAAAATAGTTGTATAAAGTTGTATAAAAATGCATTCAGAGCCCTTCATTCTTCAACAAACCCACAGGCCAGTGCTCTTTAATATCTGTGTATCGATTATGTTTCTTTCTAACCCTGCTTTTATGAGCAAAACTACAACACAACACACACCTACAAATGTAAAGTGTTGGAAACATGATTATGAACAAACATTTTACACTTTAATCTCTACTGTGGCATAATAAAGCTCAGCATTTCTCTTGCTTTATCAGCTGTAATACTTACATGTTTCTAATATTAGTTCAGAGATCTTGTGGCGATGGTAAAACACACCAGCAGCAACTACACACACCAGCAGAACAACACCAAGAAAAATCGCTGCTATAGCACCTGGAGACAGACCTGGATCTGTAATGATAAAGAGAGAGTCAGTGTGAGTGAATCTGTCAGTCTGATCTATTTAAATATGAATCTGATTCTGTTAAAGGTGAATCATAAATGAGCCTCTAATGTAATTTCAGATATCATGATTCTCCTTTTCACTGTGTTCATCTTCTGTATTATTACTGTGTTACAGCAGGAGTTTGATGTGAACACACGACTGATCTCAATGAAAATATTCCAAGCAGTAGGTAGGATTTTTATAAAAAACTTTTTTTCACATTATTTTAAACTGTCTTTATATACCAATACATAATTAAAATGTAAGTGCTCTGAAAAAGAGAGTATAAAAATCGAGTGACTGTAGACCTTTTAATCTGCAATAAACACAGCTCATTATTTCCATTCCGGACGAAACAATTGATTGGTTTGGGCGGCTGTCACTCACTCTCGCAACCATGGCAACCACCCCTGTTGCTAGATCTGCCCATATGCGCGCGCACCCGTTTGATTTGAGGAGTGCAAGAGAGGCGCGGAACCTACGAAGAGTTAAATTATGGCAGAGAAAGAGCATTCAAAATTCAAAGCACCTGCATATGCAGTCAGCGAAGGCAAACAAGGCAAAAACTACTTCCTCGGACCCTGGTTGCCCGCACTTTTGAACCTCCTCTGCTTCGCCCTCGACCCCAGACCTGTCCTCGAACCGACGAAGCGGTACTTGTCTCCGGAGTGTAATGTTAGTCCTCATCAGAGTCAACAGTGCTTTCATCATGGAAACTCTTACATGAAAAACACCGTATATGTTATGAATCTTACACGAAATTCACCTTCATCACAGTGTAACTGATGGTAATGGAAAAACGTGTATCAATGCAACCTGTTTTTAGCCTTGCCTTATAAATATAGCTCGTTACCTATAAATATAGCTCGTTACCGAATCAAACAAAGTAGGCTATATTTTAAACTTTACCAGTATCGATATGCTAGCTTGATAGTGAGTACTAAAATAAATCTTATTTGTTTATATTCATAGTGATAAAGTTAGGTATTTTATTACATGTGATTCTGACATGATGTTACGGCATGCACTGCGCTGCTTCCTCTCCACTCGTCTCAGGTAAATAAATGTCGCATTTACCCTTCCACCCTTCCACCCTTCCCCTTCGCGCGTTCGTGTGTTTTGGGGGCGTGGCTGTGGAAGGAGCCCAGAAGGGAGGGGGTGGGAGTGAATGGGAATAATTACAGTGAGGAAAATAAGTATTTGAACACCCTGCTATTTTGCGAGTTCTCCCACTTAGAAATCATGGAGGGGTCTGAAATTGTCATCGTAGGTGCATGTCCACTGTGAGAGACATAATCTAAAAAAAAAAAATCCAGAAATCACAATGTATGATTTTTTAACTATTTATTTGTATGATACAGCTGCAAATAAGTATTTGAACACCTGAGAAAATCAATGTTAATATTTGGTACAGTAGCCTTTGTTTGCAATTACAGAGGTCAAACGTTTCCTGTAGTTTTTCACCAGGTTTGCACACACTGCAGGAGGGATTTTGGCCCACTCCTCCACACAGATCTTCTCTAGATCAGTCAGGTTTCTGGGCTGTCGCTGAGAAACACGGAGTTTGAGCTCCCTCCAAAGATTCTCTATTGGGTTTAGGTCTGGAGACTGGCTAGGCCACGCCAGAACCTTGATATGCTTCTTACAGAGCCACTCCTTGGTTATCCTGGCTGTGTGCTTCGGGTCATTGTCATGTTGGAAGACCCAGCCTCGACCCATCTTCAATGCTCTAACTGAGGGAAGGAGGTTGTTCCCCAAAATCTCGCAATACATGGCCCCGGTCATCCTCTCCATAATACAGTGCAGTCGCCCTGTCCCATGTGCAGAAAAACACCCCCAAAGCATGATGCTACCACCCCCATGCTTCACAGTAGGGATGGTGTTCTTGGGATGGTACTCATCATTCTTCTTCCTCCAAACACCTTTAGTGGAATTATGACCAAAAAGTTCTATTTTGGTCTCATCTGACCACATGACTTTCTCCCATGACTCCTCTGGATCATCCAAATGGTCATTGGCAAACTTAAGACGGGCCTTGACATGTGCTGGTTTAAGCAGGGGAACCTTCCGTGCCATGCATGATTTCAAACCATGACGTCTTAGAGTATTACCAACAGTAACCTTGGAAACGGTGGTCCCAGCTCTTTTCAGGTCATTGACCAGCTCCTCCCGTGTAGTTCTGGGCTGATTTCTCACCTTTCTTAGGATCATTGAGACCCCATGAGGTGAGATCTTGCATGGAGCCCCAGTCCAATGGAGATTGACAGTCATGTTTAGCTTCTTCCATTTTCTAATGATTGCTCCAACAGTGGACCTTTTTTCACCAAGCTGCTTGGCAATTTCCCCGTAGCCCTTTTCAGCCTTGTGGAGGTGTACAATTTTGTCTCTAGTGTCTTTGGACAGCTCTTTGGTCTTGGCCATGTTAGTAGTTGGATTCTTACTGATTGTATGGGGTGGACAGGTGTCTTTATGCAGCTAACGACCTCAAACAGGTGCATCTAATTTAGGATAATAAATGGAGTGGAGGTGGACATTTTAAAGGCAGACTAACAGGTCTTTGAGGGTCAGAATTCTAGCTGATAGACAGGTGTTCAAATACTTATTTGCAGCTGTATCATACAAATAAATAGTTAAAAAATCATATATTGTGATTTCTTGATTTTTTATTTTTTTTAGATTATGTCTCTCACAGTGGACATGCACCTACGATGACAATTTCAGACCCCTCCATGATTTCCAAGTGGGAGAACTTGCAAAATAGCAGGGTGTTCAAATACTTATTTTCCTCACTGTAGCTGTGTTTACAACAGTCGTGAGAGGTCTACAGACACTCGATTTTTATACTCTCTTTTTCAGAGTACTTACATTTTAATTATGTATTGGTATATAAAGACAGTTTAAACAAATTTGGAATGTTTTTTTTTTAGAAAAATCCTACCTACCCTGCCTTTAATGCAGATTAAACAGTTTAAAAACCTTCAGAAACATGCCAACAGTCTTAAAGCATTTGCAGCAGATTCAGATGAGCTCTTAGATTTTATTTTCTTAGGAGTCATTTTTTTTAAATACTTGTACTAAAAATAAGAGAAAAACATAAAAATGCTTGCACTTTTAGTGTGATCGTTAGAATAATAGATTTGATCAATTTTATCAATCATTTAAATACAACTAAACTGTTAATTAAAAAGTTTGTCTCAAGAATGAAATGTTGAGACATTATGTTAGTTCAAATAATAATATTTCCTTTACAAATATCTTTTGTACCAAAATCCTCCGAATGACTAACAAATTATAACAGTCTTAAACAGTTCAAGATACAGAATTTATTTTTAATAATTAAATTCAGTTTAAATTAGTGCAAACTTTTGCTAACTTTATTTTACTTCAGGGTTGTGCTCAGAGCTCTCAATAATAGGATGATCATCATCTTGGCAGAAACGATCTACTCACCAGTGACAGTAAAAGTGATTCTCTTGAGTACGGTGCGTCTGCTGCTGCTGATCTTCAGTTCATAGAGTCCAGAGTCTGTGAATGTGGTGTCTGTGATGGTCAGAGATCCAGTCTGATGATCCAGCTTCAGTCTGCCATCAGATGGGGAGAATCGATCGTCTGCTTTATAGATTTCAGCTAGGACAGTGTCTCCAAACATCCACTGCATTAAATTATCTGTCTGTATCTCAGTAAGATCAGAGTTTAGAGTGACAGACTCTCCCTCCTTCACTGATAGTGCTGACTTCATTTCACCTGCAACAACACATGAAGATCATTGATGACAAACACACACTCAGAACGCCTAATGCCTACAGAAAGTCTGTTAACACACCTCACTCTAATAAAGCTCAATTAAATCAGAGTTAAAGTGTAATTTGTACAACAAACCTTCACATGTCAAAAAGGCACATTTAAGTCTAATAGGACATTTCCTGGGGTTCTTTCTAAAAAGAACAGAAATGTGTTCATAATGATGACATGATAGTAGGAAATGATTAAATGATAGAAGGAAACATAAGTTCACTGAATACTAAACACCCTGAGTGGCTTTCAGCAATATTGTGTATGTGTGTGTGTGTGTGTGTGTGGGGGGGGGGGGGGGTCTCCATTTACTATTAATACAAATATATAATTTTATTAATACATGTAAAAATGAATAATTAAATATAATAATGAAAAATAATTATTAAACGGTTACTGTATATTCACTATTTAAGCTAGATGATTGGTTGTGTTAAGAATAAACAATTCATATATCTAGTTTTGCTGCATACAGTTACTGCCGGCTACAGAAGATTTAAACATGGTAAAAGCTTATCAGCAAGGTCGCTGAAAAGGAAAAATGAGAAAACAACCGGCTGGATGTATATTATCCCGCTTATTACATGGTTACTTGCCATGCAAGTAAATAATTAGACAAAATTTTGATCGAAGTCTAAATATTTTATTAGCTCTTTAAACACAAAGCTTCCACAGAGAACAGCTGTTAGTGCGGCAAGTTCAAACTAGACGGATATTTAAGAAATATGGTATACAGTCACATACTTATCACACAGCATTTTCCCATATAAATAATAATGGCGATAAGAGATATTGATTTCTGATTAAACTGTTTTAAAATTGTGCCTGTTTGTATCTTAAAATCCAACAGTGTACAAAACAATATTACCAAAATGGCAGCAGCTGCGTTTGTATGAAACAAGAGCGAGAGAGAGTTCACAATAGTGGGTGGCTACAAAATAACTGTACACAAAATATGGATTTGACTGAGTTTAAATATATTATTAGTTCACCAAATGCAAAACTTCTACGAAGAAAAAACGTTCCCTAGCTTATAGCGGTGCTGATGACTTCAGTGACCCGGATGAGCCGGTGTTTCTGTTTTCAGAGGTTGTTATCTGGGAATAATTTATAGCTGGATGGCTCGATAGACAGTCAGAATCAAGTATTCCAGAGCTGTGTAATAAACTAAACTAAACTAAAACTAAAACAATCTAAACAAAGAAAATACAGTAGTGACTACCTAGCGCTAGTCTTTACGTGCACAAGCAGCCACCGCTCTGGTTCCACGGGGCAAGAACACCCTCAGTGGGAGCTGTAATAATAGGATATTGGTGAAATTGATTTGTCAAACGCTCCAGTGCGTATACGCGTTTGCGCTATGGAGAGCATCAAATGCTTCTATTTACAACGTGCTTTTTCAGTGAGCAATGTAGCTAGCTAGCCGCTGGTAACAATTTTCGTTTCTAAGTCCTCATTAACAAATGTGACAAATAGTCGGGTCAGTTAAAATTCTTGCAGTGGGAAATGGAAACTTTGTGATTGGGTATGTGGGCCGCAAATTGGAAAAGGATAGGAACCACTGATCTAAACTATTCACACATTGCTAATCTTAATATACTTATTATTACATTAATTGTACTCACCGCTGACAGTCACAGTGAACGACCTGTGTATGGTGTGAGAGCTGATGCTGATGTCATATTCATAATCTCCAGAGTGTGTGGTTGTGATGTTCCTGATGGTCAGAGATCCAGTCCAATAGTCCAGCTGCAGTCTGTCCTTGAATCCCTCATCAGTATTAGATGTAAAGGAATTTCTAGTCTTTCTATTGATTTCAGCTATAGGAGAGTTTTTAAACCTCCACTGCATCACATCATATTTCTGTGGTTCAGGAACATCAGTGTTTAGAGTGACTGAATCTCCCACCATCACTGACACTGTCTTCACTGGATCAGCTGGCACAACTGGAGAAGAAACAGAATTAATAAGACTTGCACTGCAATTATTCAGATCTTCACTGGTCCAAAACCAACATGTCAAATCTGTAAAGAGATTTTCTGGATAAGGCAGCAACATCTAGAAGAGAACGTGTTCATAAAATCAAGTGAGTTACACACGCCATAACTCCTGAGTTCAGTGAATCCACATCTACATTTATTCATTTACTTGTTCTTTTACCCAAAGTGAAATAATAATGAGGAAAACAAAGTGATTAATCTTAAGGAGGCAATAACATAAAAAGTGCTAACAATACAAAGTTTCAAACATTGTCTAGAAATATACAAGCTAAAACAGGAATAGTGAAAAAAGTGTAAAAATATGAAAGCATAAAGAGTTTTTACAAAGATATAGGATTCTGTCAAGAGTTCATGGCTTTGAAATTGTTTTGGATATTGTAAGGGATTTAAGCTGTCTGGATTGCATTGGGAAGATTTGAATATTATCCTTATTATAAAGTCACTTTGGCATAAATCAGTAGATGTTAATATAAATCAATAAAAATAGGATCACAAACACACAAAAAACACCTATCATTTAAATGGTTATTTTATTCAGTGACTATTTGCACCCAAAATATTTCCTACCAGCCACACACACTATGTTCACGCTGATAGTTTGTTAAAACCATACAAACTCGTGTCGATGCAGTGGATTGGAAAATGATGGAATGAAAACACTTTCTTTTCAGATGCAACCAGAATTTTAATCTGCCTTTTGTGCCATTCTTACAACCATCCTGTTCCAATCCTAATATTTCCTTTAATATTAATTAATATAATAAAAATGAACATAAAGGTTGACTTCCACTATGGCTGGTTTAAAATTAAAATATAATTTTATTTTGTGTTATTTTTTATAGTTTAATTATTTGTACTTTTTTATTAATGACTGTTTGCTTAATAATCTTTGAAATTTATATTAGTAGTTTTAGCTGTGGTATTGAAATTGGAATCGAGAATTGTTAAATTTCACTGGTATATAAAATGTTGGGTGTCATAAGGTTATTACAATACAAGAATACATGGGTCCGAAACAATAATTATTTTATTAATGTCATGAATCAAGACCTCTTTGGCTCTCTCTGATGGCCACCGGAGGGCACCCTCACCTGAGTATTGAATTTCCCGGACTCCATTTCCCATGCACCCTGTACAGAGACTAATCACCTGCACTGTTTTTTTCCATTATCTGCTCTAATTAAGCAGCATTCACACTCATACTCATTGCGAAGTCTTATTTTGCACTGTCTGACATTTCTAAGCGTTTGCCTTGATATTCTGTGACCCTTCTGTGTATGATCTTGGATTGTTAGACTACTGTTGATTCTCTGGAACTTCGACTGCTTTGCTGCCTGCCCTGACTCTTGCCTGGGATCGTTTCTGTTTCTGCTCTGCCCTGCCCCTGATTATTAAAGGGATAGTTCACTTTGAAATTAAATTTTGGTATAGCTTACCTCAAGGGCATCCAAGATGTAGGTGTCTTTGTTTCCGCAGTAGTTTCAATTTTGATATTTTTAGGTCAAACCGTTCTTGTCTGTACACATTGATGGCCTAAGACACGAAACGAGCGGTTTGTGTGAGAAAACGAACAGTATTTATATCGTTTTTACCTCTACACAACCACGTCCAAGTGATCTGAGGGTGCGTGCGCTTCCTGGTGTGTGATGTGTGCGCACGGCTTAGTCTGCGCAAGCGCCGGAAAGTGTACAAGAGGTAAAAACGATATAAATACTGTTTGTTTTCTCACACAAACCGCTCGTTTCATGTCTTAGGCCATCAATGTGTACTTACGATGGGGAATTGTTTCATTTGGACTTCACTGTGCATGCTCTTTGAGGTGGTGACCATAGACCTGCATTATATGACAGACAAGAACGGTTTGACCTAAAAATATCAAAATTGAAACTACTGCGGAAACAAAGACACCTACATCTTGGATGCCCTTGAGGTAAGCAAAAACATACCAAAATTTAATTTCAAAGTGAACTATCCCTTTAAAGATAATCTGCAAATGGATCCACATGCAATGCCCCTCATTACAATTAATTTATCACTTTTTTTGTGGTGGGGCCAGTTTTAATAAAAAAAATTAAAAAAATGTAATCACTGAATTCATTGAATCAAATAAAAAAAAAATCGAGAATTGTAAGACTGAAATAACTGTAAGACTTGAGAAATTAGATAAATGCCAGGCAGTCTACTTGAGGCCCTGAGAGCACAAAGGACCTCTCTGGAAATTAACATTTGAACTCACCCTTGTGCACTATCGAGACGAAAGTCTCACCTGAATTCACCCAAAAATCCAAAGATTTAATGTGAATAATTATCATCCAGTTTTAAGAATATTTTGTATCATTTGAAATGTCTCAGGGCGACTGGTACAAAGGTCTCATTTCCAAATAGTAAAACAAAATGTAGTAAGGTTTTAAGAGTTTAGAGATAGCTGGCACACAATGGAAGATGGTCTAGACAAATGGTCTCCTACCCCCAAAAGGTGTCAACTCTGAATATAAATTCCCATTGTTAGCACATGTTTCCATGTGAAAGAGGTTCTGTCTATTTAATGAAATTCGGCAAAGGGCTCTTGGCCTTTTTGTAACTCAAATTGGCCCATGATGCTAAGAGTGACAAACTCTTAGCACCATGTATTTTAATGTTAGGTTTGCATCTTTTCTCTTTATTCTAGAGCATTCCATGTTATTGTATTGATTATCTTTGATTATGACATTGGTATGATATATTTAACTGACATAATTTTTTTTTTTTTTTACATTTGATTATTCTAACTGACTTTGACATTATTTTCATTAAAGAGATAAAAAGAATAGTCAAACATTTGCTCACATTTAATGATGCACAGATATCATTAAAACCTTTTCATTTATGGAGTCAGATGAAATAACGAGAAAATACATATGAGAAAATGTATTGCATTTAATCAAAAAATACTTTGCCACGAGAAAAGACAGTAACACGTTAAGACCTCCCGCGCTGGTCGGATGCCAGACTTTGGGCCGATCGAGTGCGAGCTTAAATCGATTAGAGAACTGAATTGAATTAAGATCCTGTGAATTGGAATCTGAATCGATACCCAGCCCTAATTTCCACAA
Source organism: Scardinius erythrophthalmus (assembly GCF_964197995.2). NCBI lineage: Eukaryota > Metazoa > Chordata > Actinopteri > Cypriniformes > Leuciscidae > Scardinius > Scardinius erythrophthalmus. Next base: position 8,810,885 of record NC_138234.1, read on the forward strand.
AGTGGTGAAGGTCAACAGATTCTGATTTTTTTTTTTTTTTTTTTGGTTTTACTATATGGTTAAACTGTATTTACTGTTGTAAAGTGTGGTGGATTTTTAATAGATAAAATGGTAAACTGTATATTAAACTAACCATGTTTATCTACATCTAACTTTATTTCTCTTTTTAGGCCTAACATGATAACACTTTGAAACACAATGTACTAAAACTTTCTGTCCTGTGTTTTTGAATGTGTTATGTTGTGTTGCCATACTCCTTTGACTTTGGTTGTGTGAGTGTAAATATAACAAATATGGGAAATGAAACTAGACAGATGACTAAGTTTGAATTGTGATTAACAATGAAGTAATCATTAAAACAAAGTTTGCTTTGGTTTTTTCTTTCTGTTTACCTGGTAACAGAAGGGTTTGTCTATGAAAACCAATCAAATTGTGGGTAAATTATGTAATGCAGCTTGACATTTTTGTCATACAGTACCTCCTTATTCTATAAAAACTGTTGTATTCTTTTAGCTGGTGGGATTCTCAATGGAATTTGTCTGAGATCCTCCAGCCCTTCTTGGGAGAGATTCTCTGAGAACTGCTCAGGAACTCTTCCGGCTGTGATTAAAGCATTTGAAGGACATTTGCTAAAGTCTGTTTGTCGATCATTGCTGCGCAGCAAGAAACCTAGTTAGGGAAGCAAGTTAATTAGTAGACTATATATTAAACGTCGACTGGAGAAGACCCAGATAGTTAGGTTTAGGAGAAAATCTACCACAAAAGCCATTGTTAATATTAACAGGTTAGGTTTAGGTGCATTGGCTTCTTTCTCTCCGTTTCACTGCGAAATGGTGTTTTCTTAAACGTATACAAAAAGTGCTCTGGTTGATTAATTGTCAAGACACATGGGGCCCTATCTTGCACCCAGCGCAATTGACTTTGTACACCACATGTATCATTCCTATTTTGCACCCACGCACAGCAGACTTTTTCCTTGACAGATGCACGTCGGTAAATTAGGAAATGAACTTGCGCTCCCGGGGGGGCGGTTCAGCGCAAAGTGGAGGTGTGTTCCGGCGCAAATGTGCAGGTTTAGAAAACAATTCCGCCACTGACCAGGAAAAACCTAGTCTAAAGTTAGTGGCGCGCTGCGCATGATATTCATATGTTATTTTAAGGGCGCATGCTTGGCCATAATCAATGTAGCGTGTGCACAACGCGCATGCACTTTGCTTATCTCATCTACACACAGACGCAGCAGTTCTCATTTTTAGAAAACCATATATTATTACAAGGAAAAATATTAACACACGAGGGAAATCATTGTTGTGTCCATGAAGATGTGAAAAAATAGGCATAAATCTAGCTTACACATTTACCCAAAATAATATACGCCTGTTTAACCAAAGCTAATTTGGGTGGGTTTCTCCATCCCCATACAATGTCACCTCTCTGTCTTTTACAGCCCTGACGAGAACGTCGGTCTCCTCTGTGAACTCCTCCTGGCGTGCGCCTGGCAAATCCGCCGTTATAATAGCAATCCGCCAAGGAACAAGCACGCCTGCTCTTAAAGGGAATTCGAGATGTCGCTCTGATTGGTCTCCCAAACCACATCTATGAATAATGAAGCTACTTCAGACCAACCCATTTTAGATTTGCGTCGGGCGCAAGAGTAATTTATCCCGCCGGTATAATAGCAACAGCGCCCAAGACCCGCCCACAAAGTTACTTGCGTTTCTTGCTTGATACTTGCGTTTCAGATTGTTAAAATAAGGCCCATGGACTCATTGTACATCTTGCATATTTTACAATTAAATTTTAGAGCATTTAAGTTAAGTCTTAAATCTATACAAAAAGTGCTCTGGTTGATTAATTGTCAAGACACATGGACTCCTTGTACATCTTACATATTTTACAATTAAATTTTAGAGCATTTAAGTTACCACCACCCACCTCCTCTTTAATGGCTGATGATTTTGCTAACTTCAACAAATTAACAACTATCAGCAGTCAGTTCTCAGCTCCACACACACAGGAACCCAGACCAGCCTCTCCCACAGCCAATATCCTTCTCTCCTCCATCTCTCCACTAACTGAGGAAGAAGTATCTAAACTTCTCCTCTACAGTCATCCTACCACCTGCCCTCTAGACCCCATCCCCTCACACCTTCTACAAGCCATCTCTCCCACACTTCTTCCAGCACTCACACACATCAACTCATCCCTCCATACTGGCATTTTCCCTACAGCATTCAAGCAGGCTCGGGTAACTCCACTGCTTAAAAAAACAACATTAAACACATCACTTGTAGAGAATTACAGACCTATCTCTCTCCTACCATTAATTGCGAAAACACTTGAACAAGTTGCTTTCAACCAAGTTTCATCTTTCCTGTCTCTGAACAACCAGCTGGATGTCAACCAATCTGGCTTCAAGAAAGGGCATTCAACTGAGACTGCATTACTGTCGGTCACAGAAGCCCTACGGATTGCAAAAGCTGCTTCTAAATCTTCAGTTCTCATTCTCCTGGATCTGTCTGCTGCCTTCGACACTGTGAATCAGATACTTCTGTCCACCCTCTCATCTCTGGGCATCACAGGTACTCCTCTCCACTGGTTTGAGTCCTATCTCACAGGTAGATCCTTCAGGGTCGCATGGAGAGGCGAGGTATCCAAAGCACATCAACTGACCACAGGGGTTCCTCGGGGTTCAGTTCTTGGACCCCTCCTTTTCTCCATTTACACCACATCACTGGGAAACATCATACAGGCACATGGTTTCTTTTGCAATAGCTATGCTGATGACACACAGCTCTTCGTCTCATTTCAAGCAGATGATCCCACAGTAGCTGCACGTGTCTCAAGCTGTCTGGCTGACATCTCGGCATGGATGAAGGAACATCACCTGCAGCTCAACCTGGCAAAGAAGGAGACTCTCATTCTCGCTGCCAATCCGTCTCTACAGCACGACTTCACTATCCAGTTAGATTCATCTTCAATCACCCCATCAATCACCCCGACCAACTGACCTTCTCAGACCTGCACTGGCTACCACTCGCTGCTCGCATCAAGTTCAAGGCATTGACGCTTTCTTACAGATCTACCACAGGCTACATCCCTACCAGAAGCCTACGATTGGTCAATGAGCGACGTCTCGTGGTTCCATCACAGAGAGCCACAAAATCACTCTCTAGAACGTTCTCATTCACGGTTCCATGCTGGTGGAATGATCTCCCCACCCTCATCCGGAATGCAGAATCACTGACAACATTCAAAAGACAGCTGAAAACTCATCTCTTCCGTGAGCACTTAACCTCTTAAAAAATAAAAATAAATAAAAATTATTATTATTAATCATTCCTTGCCTTGCTTCTGCTACTCTAAGCAATGCCTGAACTTTGTATTTAGAGCACTTCTTGCATTGTTTTTGCCTCTTCACAATGACTCACTTGCTTTAGTCCTCATTTGTAAGTCGCTTTGGATAAAGGCGTCTGCTAAATGACTAAATGTAAATTAGTAAAAAAAAGCAAACACCTTGGAAATATGGTATGTTGAACAGGAACTGTTTCAGGAATGGCACAAAGGTGTGTGACTGTTCAAGTCTCTGTCTTTAGATCAGTGTGTTCAATACAGTGTCAATACATGTGCCTTTTTGTCCTTTATGTATATTCGGATTATGCTGTGTTGTAAATAAATCCCAACAAACAATCAAAAAGTCATTATTTTAATCTCCTCACATTCTTTGTTCTGGTTCTCTCTCAGTCACACCTGATAGGGACATTAGGAGAAGGGTCTTTGTCTTCCTAGGTGTGAAACACATCAATATTCATGATTATTCACGCCTCCTCGTATACAGTTTTCTTACACAAAACATTTCTTACAAATTTTAAATCAATATATTGTTTTATGTGAATTTTACTTTTATAGTAAAAAAACAGATTTATAGGATTTTCATTTTCTAAACTCCTCTCCAGCTTCCACTGATTAACTTCCATCAATTCAGCCTTCTTCCTACACCTCTCAACCCCCATTCTCTCTGATCTATGCACTGATTGTACACACACATGTCTGCTTTTTCCTTCTTGGAAACTGCTACCACCTCACCCTTCTGTAACACTGGTATCAATATTATACAATATACCCCTGACATTCTATGTACTGCTGACCACAAATTCTTTACAGGAGTCTCAGGACCTAGTGTACCACAAAATCTCCCTCTAACTATTTGGCTTTGCATCATTTATAACTTTTCTTGCTGCATGCCCTTAGATGCTTGTACTCCATTGCATTTAACTACTGTCTGTATAGCCTAGTTTCAGTATTGTATGTGCTGGTGAACCAAAGACAAATTTCCACCTTGGTGGACAATAAAGAAATATACTAGGCTACAATACAAGATTATATCTAGGGATATTCTTTTCCACTTATCTTCTCAAATCCCTACCAAACCTGCATAAAATGTGATGATGATCACTACCCAGTGTATAGGAATCTATAACATCCCATTTACCAATTCTAGCTTGAGGAGGCAATTGATAAATCTATATGGCTGCAGGTATTTCTTACAGGATGATACCTAGTCTGTCTTCCATCATTTAACACTACCAACTCATACTTATCAGTAGTATTAACATACACCTTGTGTTAATGATGATTTACCTTTTGTTTGATTTATCACTCATGATTGACAGGTAATCCATGTGTCAAGAAAACAGTGTCTCTGATTTACTCTCTCATTTAGTCTCTCTCATTTTTTGAATCCTGGGTATCTGGCTCCTTCCATTCTGTTTGGGGTAAACTGTTGCTGATTGTATTTTCCTTTAATTGTTGGGGGTGAAATTCACCCAAGCAAGTATTACGCAATGTTGACACCCTGAGTGTCAAAATCTTTGCTGTTTGATCAATAGTGTCGCCTATATGTTAATTGAGTCAAAATATTTAAATCAAGACATTCAGGAATACATTACACCTACACCAGACTGGCTATATTCATAAAAATAACATGTCTGGGGATGTTCTTTTAAGAACAACTGTGTGTGTGTTTGTTTGTTTGTGTGTTTGTTTGTTTGTTTGTGTGTGTGTGTGTGTGTGTGTGTGTGTGTGTGTGTGTGTGTGTGTGTGTGTGTGTGTGTGTGTGTGTGTGTGTGTGTGTGTGTGTGTGTGTGTGTGTACCTCAGTAGGATCAGTAGTAGGCTACCTGAACTATAGGTTTAAGTTAACGCCCAAGACAAAGAATCAAACACGTTCATCAAGTCAAAGAGTCCTAATTACCCACATACCGCATACTTTATTCTTCTCAACAAGAAAAGGTGTTTTTTTTATTTTATTTTCTAGAACATCTAGAACATCTGCATCATGTGCTCTGTTCAACACCCTTTTCAGATTGATGTCATGTTTAGCAGGGTTGCAAACTCCGATGATGATGTCGTCAACAATAATTGCACAGGGGTATCCTGAAAACAACTGCTCCATTGAGCGCTGGAACACCTCGCTTGCGGAGTTTATGCCGAAGGGCATACAAAGAAATCTATAGCGCCCAAATGGAGTGCTGAATGTGGTCATCATGGAGGACTTGTGGTCGAGGCGAACCTGCCAGAAAGAGTTCTTTACGTCTAGCACCGAAAATACGGTTGCTCCTGACATCTTCCTCTATGCTGCGCAAAGGGTGATGGGGTCTTTTTAAAGCCATGTTAAGATCTTTTGGGTTAATACACAGCCTGATTTCTTGCCTGTCCTTTTTGTGTGTAACCACCATGGAGGAAACCCAATCTGTCGGCTCTGAGACTGCCGTTATGACGCCAAGGCTCTGCATGCGGTCCAGCTCCGCTTTGAAGCGGCTTTGCATTGCCAGAGGAATGCGATGAGCGGGGCGAACTACTGGCTGCACGCTGGGGTCTACTGTCATAGAATAAGTAATTGGAAGTTCTCCGAGCTTGTCAGTAAATAAGTCTTTGTACTCTGTTAGAATGTCTCCGGTGCTGCCCTCCATACTAACATGATGCACATCCGGGCTGATTGTAATGATCGCAATGTCGAGGCATGCACGAAATCCTAATAGCGGTTGGACATCTTGATCCACCAAGAAGAATGAAAGTGAGTGATTTTGCCCATTTAAGCCACACTGCAATGAGACCATGCCTTTCGTTTCAATTTTACCTCCACCATAAGCTACAAGGTTAGGTGTCTATGATTGCTTCACTGGCCGTTCGTTGTTGTCAATTTGTTCGAAAGTCTTTTGTGACATTACGTTACATTTTGCCCCAGTGTCAACTTTCATCTCAATTGGAGTTTTGTTTATGTGTACAGTGACAAATCCCTCCTCCAACACTGGCATGTAAGGGTTAACAACATTAACACACTTGTCAAATTCAATGCCATCAACATAAAAAGTGTCATCATGGTCAGGGGGATTGTCTACTTTGAGTTCATGTACTTTCCTGTGGTTCGCTTTCCTGTGGTTAAATTTCTTCTGACCGAACTGACTAAGTGCTTTGCAACATTTCTTGTAATGATTCATTTTCTTGCAGTTATGACATTGTTGTACGAAAGCTGGGCATTTCTCTTTCTTTGCTGCATGATTATTTCCACAATATGGCCGTATTGCATCCACCTTAGTTGCAGTCTGAGGTATAGCCAACGTTTTGTTATTCTTCTCTGTCATTTCATGTATACGACAAATTGAGATTGCTTTGATCAGAGTTAAATCGCTGTCTCTTAACAGTACTATCCTTAAGCTTTCATTGTTGACTCCACATACTATCCGATCACAGATCAGCTCGTCTGTCAATTCTCCAAAATTACAACTTTTAGCTTTAATCCTGAGATCACTGATGAAAGCCTCAATAGTCTCACCTTGTTTCTGATTTCTGGAGTGAAACTGCCTCTCCATTGTTTTATTTTGTTGTGGGTTGCATATTTCACGAAATTTCCTCTTCAGGCACTCCGGATCTTCTCTGGATTCCGCGGGAGTCAAGATTGCGCCGTCCCCGCCTGGTGCACGCACCTTCGCTGCATAGACAAATGAATGCTCCCGTTCAATGGCTGCCGGCCCAGCGAGATTGAGGAGGATGTACCAGGGGGGCAGGGATTTGTATTATTTTGAAGCTACCCCGGGCGCCGCCATTGGCTTGCGGAACCCCACCTGCAGTTAGCATCCCATTGACTCCCATTCATTTTGGCGTCACTTTGACAGCGAATAACTTCACATCTGAGGCGTTTAAAGACTCCATTTGTCCATTATTTATTTCTAAAGAAACACGAAAATGTATAAAAGTCTCCATTACCTTGTAGCTTACGTTATGGCCCTGTAGAAGCAGTTTTTGTAAAAGTAGGCTAACGATTGCGTCACAGCCACGCGACTCTCTGTCGCACAGTAGGAACTTACCGTATGGACAGGAGGAGAAGCTCGCGGGCAATCGGGAGGACGTCGAGGCAAAATGACAAAATAATTCATCAGAACACCTACAAAAAGTTTCTCCTGCTCCAAGATCATGGACAGCTCCTACTCACGCTCTCCGTCTCTGCGAGTTTCGGAAGGTAATGATTCAGATTGATCTTGGCACAGCCACTAGAAGACAGACGGTTTGCTCACGTCACATCTACGTCGTCGAGCTCAGTTTGAGTCTGCGCAGTACGCTGGACCCCCAGGAAGTAAAGAGTTTCTAATTGGCTTCACTTTGTCTCCGTTGAATCCAATGGGGTCGCTGTGTCCATTTCTTTTACTGTCTATGGGATGTACGCCCTTGTCTTGGCAGGCTTATAATAGTGTGCTGCGGCGATGAAAATGTCATACTCTTGCTCGAAGGTTCGCCAATTGTCTGCGATATTTACATCAAACGTGAGCGGGTCTGGTCTTCTAAAACAGTCCGCCATTGTCACTCACTGCGCGGTCTTGAGAAAACTGTAACGAGTTCAGCCTCTGTTTTCTACACAATTGGTTCACTCACAGGCGAAAAGTCCGTGCCGTCTTCTGACACCATGTTGTATGTCCCAGGAATCACTCAGCGACAGCCACATATGAACGCAATGATTTTTATTAACAGAACTCTAATTGCCAACACCACATATCCAGTATTTGAACAACTCACATGTATATTCTTAATGCATGCGCACTAAGGGGGAAGCACGTTCTTAAAGAGCCCAACACTTTTAAAGTAACATGTTAGAATATACAAGTTATATTTGTACTTCTGTACAGATCATTTATCACAATGATCTACATTAGGCAACGTCTCCTCGGTTTAATGACGAGAGAAACCCCGGCGCGTTTCTACAAAGGGACGGATGGCCCGACGAAACGTTGTGTCGTCGTAGGAGAGGAATGTGGACAAACGTGGACACAACATATCAAAGCTTGCTCATCCTAAAATTTCGGACCCACTGCTCCTCGTTTAAGCCCGCCACAATATGCTCCCACCAGTCCTGATCTCTCTCGTACACAATAACTGAAGCATATGCACTGGCTGCAATGACGGCACTTTTCGTCCTCCTCCGCCTCATAGCCTAATCATGGTGATGTTTGGTGAACTTTGCATATATCACAGAGCTAGCATCATTCATATTTTGCGTTCATCCATCTGTGCAAGATAATTTAACCCTTTAAGCATGCGCGATGTTTCAGATAGTATGGCAAGTGACTCAATGATGAATATTCAATATTGTATGTGCATGAAATAAAAGGTTGAGTCATTGTAAAAAACCCTTGAAATGTCTAACAGTGTTTTTTATACTCAAACAACAACATTACACACCAACTAAAGTTAAAAAAGTGAAATCATATTCAACCACCCCTTTAACAAAGATTGCACAACCCCCACCCGATTTATCAGGCTTATCTAATCCCAAACGATCATATCCTGGAATTAGAAAATCTAGACTGGGCTTTAACCATATCTCTTGGATATATCTCAGTTCTGGTGCTTTTTTAAATTCCTCAAAAAATTTATTTAATTCCTGACTATTTTCAATAAGACTCCAGGTATTTCATCATTCAGGATTCTTATCCTCCACCTCACTAACATCCCCTATACGGCTAGCCTTTAACAAATGTGACCTCTCCATATACTGACTCTCCATCTTGTATTGATGTAACTTTTCTGGCAACTGCTTTATTCTCAGGTAACTTTCAGCTGCCTCCACCTTTGACCTAATGATATCTGACCGGTTAGCTGCTTTCTTGTCTCCCACCAACACATCAAAATCAAAAGACAGAAATGACTCCTTACTAAAAATCAACATGTCAGATGGAGATGCTCACAGTAAATTTGGGTAAATCAGTTTGTTGGCATCCTAGCACCACTCTATCCCCAGAGCTTCCATTTTTCGCTTTCCCTAGCCACTCTTTGAACTGCCTCTACATAGTCACCTTGTTCTGATCCTTCACAACCTGCACCAGCCTAGCCTGAACAATGCGCTCACAACCGTGAAACCCTGCGTCATAATACCTTGTTACAATTAAGGCACTTGGGAGCTTCTGCCTTGCAATTTTTAATTATATGATCTCCACCACACTTTGCACACCTTCTTTTACCCTGACATGACCCAGCATAATGTCCAAACTTCTGACAATTATAGCAGCGCAACGGTGGTTTAATGTACTCCCTTACATGACACACCATACTCCCAAGGAACACTCTCTGTGGCAGCACACCGTCTTCAGTTGTGTAGTCTACGCTGAGGGTTTCAAACCCTGGGTCGCGAACCACCAGGATTAAAAAATGGGTCACCAGAATGATTTAAGGAAAATGGAATTAAAAATATATATATATATAAAAAAAAAAAAAATTGTTTGAATAAAATCATAGTCTATAGGCCTATATAAAAGAAACAACGCAAAATATGGCTGTTTAAATAATTTATAGATTAATGAAACGAAAGAAAAAACTGTGCGACAGTATGCTGCTGAGTTTGGTTCTTTTCTGTGAGGCCCGGCTCTTCACAAACAAGTTGATGGAAGTAAATACTTTGCAGTTTCGAATGATGTCCTGTATGAACAAAATAATGGAGTATGTTTTTATGATTCCATTGTGCCGGTGCCTCACACACAAAATATTCCAGCATTGCAAACTTGACATTGCAGCCTTTTCATTATCAAAATAAAATAGTCAACCTAACATATAAAAATTACACTGCTCTGTTTAAATAGTCAGTAGGCTAGTACAATTTGTGCCATTCAGCATAAGCACCGCTTCACTGTGATGTTTCCAAGCACACCCACTAGGTATACCCACTAGGACAGGCCAAGGATTTTCGTATACCCACTTAAAAAAGCGTGAGGATACGTAACAACTTCATTATGTATGAAGGTAAAAGAGTAGCAAAACTCGAGAGCATGTAGATGTGAATTTGAGAACTTGTACAATAAATATTAATTCTTGTACGTGAACATTTACACTCACAGCTCCAATGTGAAAACCTGTAAAATAAAAATCTGAAGTTGAATGTTGAAATTTGCACTCGCAGACAATAGTCACAAACCTGTATTCTGAATTTGAAGCTGCAGACAAGTAGTCACAGTGTAAAATGCTATTCACAGAAATACAATGACAGACACAAACTTGTAATATATATTTGCACTTATTCTTACATTCACATTCGCAGTACAACCTCAATTAGGCACTTTCAACTTCTCAAATCTCTCACTGCAATTTCAAATTTCGCGCCTTGACCATAGTATGGAGTTTATATTGTTCCATAATTAAACAAACAAATCCAGCATTTTGCAAACAAACTCGATCTGCTTTGCAAAGGAAAACTCGACTCGCAAACAGACAGAAAGCAATGTGCAAGTACAAAGGTAAATTTGAGAGAAAATCCAGTGGGGTAACAAATATGTATTGTGTTTTACAAATATAAATATATGAGCCTAGATAATATTTCACAAATAAATACAAACCATCCTACAAATTGCGTGTAACGTTTGAACAAATACCAAATATAGTGCATACAAATGCATATCTGTCTGTTATGATTGTGAGACACTTGGCTTTTTATGAGATCTCTCTCGGCTCAATTTTCTCACAAATGTATCCAGGAAGATTTTCTCACAAATGCAACCGAGCAACTTCCTCTTCTAAAACAGTAGATGGCACTATGATAGGGGATTAATTTAGTGCTAGTCTCTCGGGAGAAACATTGACTACGTTTACATGCAGCCAATAACCCATTCAAAACCGGAATATTAGCAATAACCCGGTCGCGCACGGCCATGTAAACACCGGCAAAACCCCAGATATGCTCATATCCCGGTTTTTAAAAACCTGGATATGATCCCTGGGGTACCCCTTTTCTAACCCGAATATTTGGTCATGTAAACGCGTATCGGCATATCCCCATCAAAAGGAACATTGATTTGTGTTCTGCGCATGTTCTATTCGCAAGGAATCTTGGTGTTTTGAGGAGAGACGGCGCATACAAAAACCCGCGTGCGGCGTGCAGTAGGCTATACCGGAAGTAAACAAGAAGTAGAGGTAAACATGGCGAGACGCAGCACAGCACCACACTTTTGGAGCGAGGAGGAAAGCGCAAACAAAGGCGATCGCTATCTGCCCCGAACTATTCATTATCCGCGTGCTGCTGCTGTTGTTGTTGTCTTTGGATACAGGAAGAAGAATCGGAAATGACGCATATTGCGTCTTAAGGTTGTCCGTACGTCCAGACGCTAACCGTGCGTCGCCGTTTACATCGGGATATTGCCAATTGATTACAAATTCCATGTAACTCTCTCTGCTCACGCATGTAAACGGGTTATTCCGAAGGTTTCAGAAACCCAAATAGTGACCTTAACCCGACCATAACCCGAATTTTAACATCTTGTAAACGTAGTCATTGATTTGAAACTTGCCTTTGCCTACACCTGAGGAAAATAAACGATGAACAGCTGAGTTTCTGTCTTACTTTATCTATAATTAACCTTTTTAAGGTTTTCTTTTGTAAAATATTTATTACATATCTAGACAGAAATCCACATTAGCACTTAGTAGCAAATCATTCTCTCTAGGATAGGGGTATCTATAAGCTGAAAGCTCTCGTTAGCCTCATAGCATAATTGCCTAAGTCATATTTAAAAAAAAAAATTACTAATTTTTAGCTAACGCTCTGCCATTATATGTTGCTTTTTTACTTGGCTTAGCGCTATGTTATTGAGCAAGTGCTTAATTGAGGTGTACTGCGAATGTGAATGTAAGAATAAGTGCAAATATATATCACAAGTTTGTGTCTGTGAATAGCATTTTACACGTAGACTACTTGTCTGCAGCTTCAAATTCAGAATACAGGTTTGTGACTGTTGTCTGCGAGTGCAAATTTTAACATTCAACTTCAGATTTTTATTTTACAGGTTTTCACATTGGAGCTGTGAGTGTAAATGTTCGCGTACACGTACGAATATTTATTGTAGGCCTAAGTTCTTAAATTCACATCTGTGCTCTCGAGTTTCGCTAATCATTTACCTTCATAGTTTTGTGACAGAACTTTCACACTTCAATTCATAAATTCACCCCATCTGTGTTTGCGAAGCGACAAGGATCGAATCGCAGAATTCAGTCACAAATGGAACTTCCTGTATAAAGCAGAACGTCACGGAATTTGGCCATTTTTGCATTAATAAATTAAAAGTACTAAAGTAGGGCTGTACAATGAATCAAATCTCTAGTGCCTGTGAATATTAAAGCTCAAAGAGACTGCAATTGTTCTACGCGTCTCTGGGAATGAGCGCTCAATGTGTGCTCTACTAGGCCTACACACACACTGAAGCACGCGTGACGCTGTTTTCAGCGTTTCAATTGAGGACTTGATGTAAGCTACACATGTGAAGTTCACAGTATACTCCCTACAATAAACTAGACAACACCACTGATCATCTTTAAATATTTACAGGACGGGCGGATCCCCGGCTCAATCTCTACGCTTAAATCTCACCACATCAGTTACTTGGGCCCCCTTAATGTTTTCTAAGATTTCCTTAACAGACAAGCCAGCAAACACTCCATATATCACTCCCTTGATTTCATGTTTGTTTCCTCTATAGAAACTAAAGTCTCCACCTTGACCACCAACTTCCCCACACCTCTAGCATCATCATACTGTTTCCTATTTTTGCAACAAACTCTTAACATCCCATTATACAATATTTTGGCTTGAAAATCCTTGCCTATCTGACTCTCCAAAGCCAAAGTCAAAATTGGTACCCTTTAATGGGTTCACTGCTCCAAATCCTACTCTCCTTGATTAGTTCCCTTAACTTTAAACAGCATGACTAACTCTTCAGTACTTCCAGTTCTCCTGACTTCATTTCCTTTCTCTCCTGACATTTCAGGTCTTTCGCTTGATGCCTCCTTCTTAGAGCTCCCCTCTTTTTTTCCACCCTGACCCCACCACTCCCTAAAGCCAAGGGCTTCCAGTTCCCTCTCCTTTCCCAAAACTAATCTAATTATATTATTAATAATCCTACTACAAATAAAAGAAAATGGGAAAAACAACTTTCTACTATCTGATCTACTGATCACCCACCTGCCTCTAAAAACGTGTCCACACACAGCACACTTCCTCGACTTTGACCCGTCGAGTGTTCAGTGTTAATGCCCACTAGACTCTCCTTTGATGTGGTCCTCCTATATTTATCTACTTAAATGCATTTTTCCCATGGTGCTCTGTTTTCCTAAAGTCACCGGGTAGCAGTGGCACCGGTGGGAAGGGCCCTTTCATCACTGCTTGCAACTTTAATTAATATATTTAAATGTTGTTTCTGTATTTACATTTTTTTTGTTCATTACATCTATTGTTTCTCCTAAAAACAAATTAGATTCTGTGATAAATATGAAATGGTCTGTTTGTCAATTTTCTTGTTAGATAATAGTCTCATTTTAAAATGAAATAGTTTGTAAACAATAAATGACAGTTTGGCAGTTACTTTGTACATCTATATAGATAAAAATGTCAGAGAATGATACTGATAAATGATTATGTAGAATAAATAATGATGTAAATAATATAATATTAAATAATAATAATAAAAGCAGACATACTCACCACGGACATTGAATGATTTTGATGTTGACCCACTTTTGCTGCTGATCTGTAGACTAAAATCTCCAGAGTCCTGACTGCTGATGTTTTTGATTTTGAGATCTCCAGTCTGAGTGTCCAGCTGCAGTCTGTCTTTGAACGGACCATCAGACTTAACCCATTCTAAGATCCTACTGGACCCAATTTCAATATGTGCAATGGAAGTTTCACCAAACTTCCACTCAATAAAATTTGTTTTTTTGTATTTCTGTGTGTTGACTGTGTAGAGTGACAGAATCTCCCTCCTTCACTAACACTGTCTCCACATCACCAAATACACCTGAAGAACAGAAACAGTCAAGATGAAACTTAGAGGACTCTCTCTCTTAGATCATTGAGTCTTGCCAAATAAATCTCATGTGACTTGCTGCAGTCCGCATTAAATCTGAGTCTACCTTAGTGAAGGCACAGATTAAGGTCTAGATTTGACCAAATGTTTGTTTTTTGGGGCAAAAAAAAAAACTGCTACATTACAGGGTTAAAAAATAAATAAAAAATATAAGAACGATATATTAAATATTTATTATAAAATGTAGCTCTAGTATTAGCACTTTTGGCGGTACACCTCCCCGCTGTCTCCTCCCTCCAGACCTTTAAAACTGATATCAAAACTCATTTATTTACACTATGCTATGTTAACTAATTGTATACTTTAAATTTCAGATCCATGCGTGCCTTACTTTTGCATTCTTTCATACAAAATATGATCACTGTCTGTCTGCCTGTTCATGTTGCTAAATCCTGATTGTATAACTGTCAATATTATGTAAAGTGTCCTTGGGTTCTTGAAAGGCGTTAAATAAATAAAATAAAACGTATTATTATTATTATTATTATTATAACACTACTCTTCTGCATTTTCAGTCTCCAGTGACGTGCACAAGTTATTCATAGCACTCACATAGATAAATATGTGCACAAATACTGTGTATAAAGTAAGTTTGCGTATTCAGTTTTAATTTACATTATAAACAGAAACGCAAGGTCTAGGGGGCGGGGGGTATTTATTTTTCATAGCATTGAGTTTTAATGTCTAAGTGAACACATGAGCTGTAGCCTAACTTTCATTGAGCACTGCGTGTAGGTAATCAATAACCTAAATATCTGTATCTACCTGGGACTGAAATATTACAGAATCATTGTTATACAATTTACAAAAAAGCTTGCAACACCTTGATAAAACTGATCACAGTTATTTATTCAAGAAACTCTGATATTAATTATACTGTAAAGAAAATGTGCATTTCCGGGTTTCGAAAAGAGAAACTGAAAGTGCTGATATACCGATATATGCTCAAAAAACACTTACCGGTCGATAGTAATGGGAAAAGAAAGACTATAAGTGCGCTCTTCATATTAATGTAGAGTTGAGTGATAGTAGATGATCCGTAGAGATATTAAAGTCGTCCTCTGAGTGTTCGTCAGCGCTGGGTTTCATTGCCGCACCCCAACCAGAGATCTTATGAGCCGACTAACAGAGACAAACCCCGACTTACATAGAAACTTTTACACTGATGAAGATATGCCGATGAAATATCTTGATGATTTATTTTATGCTGAAAGAGAAAGGTCTTTAATGGTTAAAGTTTTCAATATCAACAAACGCGAAGTCCAATATCCGAGATGGGTCTGTCTGCGGACTGCAAGAGAGGGCCGTAACAGTAGGGCGTATTTTGAAGTTGTCCAATTCACACGAGATGTCAAAACCAGATGTTGTCGGCAAGATGGCAGCTCGCATAGAGACAACGGTAAGAATATTTGAATGACTTATTTAATTATTCATTTTTATGACTTGTATAAGTCATTTTGCATTGCAGCAAGGGCAGAGCACAACCCTTTGGAACTTTGAGCTTGTCAATCAGACACTTGTTAGCGTCTTGCTGAGTGTCTCAAAGATGCCAGCAACACATTAGGCCTAGTAGTAGACTACTGTGTTGGCCATCAACAGTAGTAGATGGCCCTGGAGTGGTCTAGCCTGGCTGCGCCCTCCTACGCACTTCCGCTCAATTTCATTTTCCTTCAGTACTACGTCTGGGACTGCTGTATATTCTTAGGTTTCCAGAAATCAATTTTTTGTAGGACCAATCAGCGAACAGAGGGAGTGGCTGAGAACGATGACGTTGATGTGATCACACACATGACTAGCGTCGGCCAATAGTGAGCCAACGTGTGGCGTACAACACAGACGCGCTGCTCTATCAAACTACTTGAAAAGACTCGAGGCACAGAGAGAAGGAAATGAATAGTGGAATAAAGTCGTTATTTTTGTTTGTTTTTGCGCACAAAAGGTATTCTCGTCGCTTTATAAACTTTATAAAAGACAGACATCTTATTCTAAACATAATCCTCTGATCATTCGGACTTGTTGTTTCCGGCCGGTTTCGGCGCATGACATTACGTTACGACCACACGTTAGCGATTGGCTATGGCAGATCCTGAGTGACTCTGGGCAGATCCAATAGTTTTGAACTTTAACAGAGAACCCGCCTACAAGGAAGTAAACGTTTCTCAATGGAGAGAGGCCAGACTCTCTGTACAAATGAAATGTACGAGAGTCTGGTAGAACCAGGCTAGGAGTGGTCACTTGCCATTATTAAAATGCAAATGCATGTTGTAGCCTAACTTTACATGGATGTCGACTAATTTATTGTTTTCTACGACTGTTTCCTCTTTGATTTTTGTGCAGATGTGGTGCTTTTGAGTGACGTTTGGGCCCTAAGTTATGATTCAAGTCGAGGTTTTAGTGCTAAAATTATTTTAATCAACATCATAATATAGTCTAATGTATGGAAGTAAAATAATGTCAAATGTTTTTGAAATAAAAAAAGCCTGTTGAATTGCACTAGGCCTACTTTAAAAAAATAGTCATTGCATTAACCATGTTTGCATTTTAATGCATTGTATTTTTAGGGCTTGCATTTTTATGGGCTGAAACTCAACATGGTTGAATATTTAAGCTGTGAATATTTCAATTAAAAACATTTCAAACACATTTTCATTATTAAAAATTCAATAATCTACACTCACCTAAAGGATTATTAGGAACACCATACTAATACTGTGTTTGATCCCCTTTCGCCTTCAGAACTGCCTTAATTCTACGTGGCATTGATTCAACAAGGTGCTGAAAGCATTCTTTAGAAATGTTGGCCCATATTGATAGGATAGCATCTTGCAGTTGATGGAGATTTGTGGGATGCACATCCAGGGCACGAAGCTCCCGTTCCACCACATCCCAAAGATGCTCTATTGGGTTGAGATCTGGTGACTGTGGGGGCCATTTTAGTGAACTCATTGTCATGTTCAAGAAACCAATTTGAAATGATTCGAGCTTTGTGACATGGTGCATTATCCTGCTGGAAGTAGCCATCAGAGGATGGGTACATGGTGGTCATAAAGGGATGGACATGGTCAGAAACAATGCTCAGGTAGGCCGTGGCATTTAAACGATGCCCAATTGGCACTAAGGGGCCTAAAGTGTGCCAAGAAAACATCCCCCACACCATTACACCACCACCACCAGCCTGCACACTGGTAACAAGGCATGATGGATCCATGTTCTCATTCTGTTTACGCCAAATTCTGACTCTACCATCTGAATGTCTCAACAGAAATCGAGACTCATCAGACCAGGCAACATTTTTCCAGTCTTCAACTGTCCAATTTTGGTTAGCTCGTGAAAATTGTAGCCTCTTTTTCCTATTTGTAGTGGAGATGAGTGGTACCCGGTGGGGTCTTCTTCTGTTGTAGCCCATCCTCCTCAAGGTTGTGCGTGTTGTGGCTTCACAAATGCTTCGCTGCATACCTCGGTTGTAGGGGTGGAGCCGAACCCGAATACGGTATTTGGAAAGGCACAAATAATGTGTTTTTTACGAATACTTATTTCGAACAAATACTTTACAAATATTTGTATTCGGGAACAAGAAAAACTTTATATCAAAAAGCTGCATTTCCTGACCGGCGGTGCTTCTGATGTGGTGGCTGTAAACCACTTGTTGATAAGAAAGGAGGAAAGAGCAACATATGGAAATATTTTGGATTAGGCTAATGTCACGTTGTCATACGGGGCCGTTCACATAGGTTTTTTACGCGTGCAGATTTCAAATGAGCGGCGCGGTTGCATAGCAACAACAGACGCCACGAGAGAGCAAAGCGCTTGTGGAAAGGAGAAAGCGGTGCGAACTGCGCTCTCCATGATGATGAGGAAGTATCAGCAAATAATTAATTGATTTCTAGCCCTTGCATTAGCTTTAGATATATTTATGGAGATGAGAAATGAAATAAAAAGCCGCCATTATGTCATTAATATCAGTCCGTCAGAAAAGCAGTTCTAGGCTTATTCTTGGCTCTTAGCAGGTTTAAAAAGCCCTTTTAAAATGAAATATGAATGCAGTTTTGGATTAAATAAAAGTACAGTCAAGTCAAATAAAACACGTTTTATCTCCTGTATAGTTTGGTAACACTAAGATACCATTCATTAACGTTACTTAATGCGTTATCTAACATCAACACATTGAGTGAACAATATACTTTTACAACATTAATGACATTAATTCAACATTAATTAATGTTTGTGAATGTTATTTAATACAAACACTTGATTGGTCATGTTTGTTCACTTCATTCATCGTGCATTAAATAATGTTAACTTTTGATTTTAAAAATGAATTTTAAATTAACCCCAAGGAGAATAATTGCGACAGTATATAACAATAGGTTACTGTCGTAACCCCGGTTCTCTGAAACATCGAGTGGAGAGATCCACCTATGGGAAGGGCATCCGTACCTGACCTCTGCAGAAGCATCCAATTGCACCAAGTCTGGCTAACAGACAGAAGCGCGCAGCCAATGCCAGGTAAGGCCACACCCCCTTACCTAAGGCATATAGCTGTCTGGCGCGCTGCTATTCCTCAGTAAGTATATTCGCTTCTCGTGCGGCAAGCGGGGCGAAGCTGGTGGATCTCTCCACTCGATGTTTCAGAGAACCGGGGTTACGACAGTAACCTATTGTTCTCTTTCATCATCTCGTTTCGAGATCCACCTATGGGAGAGACATGGACAGCTCCCCGATTGCCCAATACACTCACAGTGAGGTTCTGAAGGCCAGAGAAGGACGGTCACCTCAGAGAGGCGGTGCCTGACACGTCCCACAAACATGACCCTGCAAGGGTGACGCCACGCTAAACTGCTGTGGACAAGCAGGGCATGAAAAATGCATGAGACCCATACATAATAATGGCCCCCGCACCACCAATGCACATAGCTAAACCCAAGAAGGAATGCGAATGCTTGGTGACAGGAATGAACATGGCCAGCCGGCCCATTCACTCCTCGTTGGTTAACCCAACGGGGCTGTGGGAAAGGGCTAAGAGGACCCTACCCCTAGGACCGAGTGTGCCACCGAGGTTCTGGTGACATCCAACCGGTAGTAACGCTCAAAGGTATGAGGAGAGGCCCAGCTGGCCGTGGAGCAGATGTCCTGCAGTGGCACTCCCCTGAACAAAGCCCAAGAGGCGGCTAAGCCCCTTGTAGAATGAGCTCTGATGCCCCCTGGGGGCTGCACTCCCTTTGCTTCATAAGCCATAGTATAGCGTCCACAAGCCAATGTGAGAGGCATTGCTTTGAAATGGGACTCCCCTTGTGTGGGGGAGCCCTTGAAACAAAGAGCTGGTCGCTCTTGCGGAAAGCACTGGTCCTGGTCATACATGCTTGCAGAGCGCGACCGGGACACAGAGCATTCAGCCCCTGATCCTCCGAGGAGGCAAAGGGTGGAGGGTGAAAAGCGGATAGCTCCAAAACCTCCGAAGTGAACACAGGCAGGGGCGTCATGCAAGCCAAAATTCTGGGGGGGCACAATCTGAACAATCTGAAAATTTTTAAATTCTGGCTGCTAAACATACCATTTCAATGCAGTTTGGGAGGGACAGAAATACCTTAACAGAGCTAGCAGCAACCCTCCTCTATCTGAGGACTAAGTTAAAGTATCTATTTTGTAAGTTTATGTAAAAGACAGGTTGATGAAATAACTGTAAGCTCAAATTCAAAAGGTTTTGAAGTCTACTTCATTAAAGCATGTTTACACACACACTTACTGTACACTTAGGCCTACTACACATGATTTTAAAAACAGTACCATTGCAGTTTTTAATGTTATGATTTTAAATTGGTATGTGACCTAAGAACGATCTTACATTAAAGGTACATAAAGGTGCTGAGGTCTGACTTTGTGGTGCTCTGAAATTCTGAGCTGGAAGCTGTTGAGAAACAGATCCACGACCTTTTAGTGAGAAAAGCCGAGCTGATAGACCGGCGGTTAGCTCTTGAAACATCACGCGCCGATGAACACAAATCAGTGATCAACGTTACTAACCCGCTGACTCCGACCTCGTCTACTCCGTGCGTTACTCAGCATCGGTCACGAGCGTCGAGGCCGCGATCAGCTATGGTCTCGTTTACGCCGGCTCCAACATGCCACCACGAAGCCTGGATATTTCCGCAGCGGAAGACGCGAGTCAGGTCTAGAAAACTCTCTCCGACCCTCCCGGTTTTCGAGATATCCACACAAAACCGCTTCTCCCCTCTTCGCGAAACAGAACGCGATGCTGTGATCATCGGTAATTCCATCGTTCGACACGTACAAGCTACGTTAAATAAAAGTAAGGTGCATAGTCACTGCTTTCCTGGTGCTCGTGTTTCTGAAATCGCTGCTCACGTTCCCGAGATTCTGAACGAGCGCGTCGGAACTGTGGTCCTGCACGCGGGAGGGGCCGACATCAGGCTGCGACAGACAGAGGTTCTGAAGAAAGACTTCAGGAATCTGATCGATACGGTACGCAGCACATCGCCTGATATAACGATCATTGTGTCAGGACCGCTTCCCACGTACCGACTAGGTCATGAAAAGTTTAGTAGATTATTCGCGCTAAATGAATGGTTAATATCATGGTGCAATGAGCAGAAACTGCTCTTTGTAAATAATTGGAATCTGTTTTGGGAGCGTCCTAGGCTTTACCGTGCTGATGGCTTACACCCAAGCAGATTCGGATCGGATCTTCTGTCAGATAACATCTCCAAAATGTTAAATACCTTTTGACTAGTAACCAAAAGTTCAAATCATAGTCTCTGCTGCACCAAATTAAATGATATAAATAGTGTAGAACATTGCATAGAAACTGTGTCTATTCCTCGTTTAGTGAGATCAAATAATAAATCTACTGCAGGATCTAGAAAAAATCTAATTGTTATTAAACCAGAAAATGTTGCTATTAGTAACCAAAAACAATTTCTAAAGCTAGGTCTTCTAAACATTAGATCACTCACACCTAAGGCAGTTATTGTAAATGAAATAGTCACGGATAATAGCTTCGATGTACTTTGCCTTACTGAAACTTGGCTTAAACCTAATGATTATTTCGGTCTAAATGAGTCTACTCCATTAGGATACTCCTATAAGCACGAACCCCGTCTGATTGGTCGTGGCGGCGGTGTTGCAGCGGTCTATAGAGATATTCTCAATGTTACTCAGAAAACGGGTTATAAGTTTATTTCGTTTGAAATACTTGTACTAAATGTTACGCTCTTAGATGTTAGAAAAAAATCCATATTATCTCTAGCCTTGGCTACCGTATATAGACCGCCTGGGCCTTACGCTGATTTCCTAAAAGAGTTTGCAGATTTTCTCTCAGATCTATTGGTCAATGTAGATAAAGCATTAATTGTTGGAGATTTTAACATACACGTAGATAATCCAAATGATGCGTTAGGGGCTGCGTTTATAGATTTATTAAATTCCTTTGGGGTCAAACAAAACGTCACCGGACCAACTCATCGTCTTAATCACACACTCGATTTAATTATATCATATGGATCCGATCCAACCGATATAGATATCATTCCACAAAGTGATGATGTCACTGACCATTACTTGGTAACTTGCATATTACGTACTGCTGTAATATGTCATGCGGCGCCGCGTTTTCGACCAGGCAGAACAATCCTTCCATCCACCATAGATAATTTCTCGAGTTGCTTATCTAATCTGTCTCAGCTGCTGCCTGAACCCAAACAAACAGATGAACTAGAAGAACTAACTAGCACTATGAGCACCATTCTCTCTAGATCATTGGATGTTGTTGCACCCGTTAGATTAAAAAAGGTCACAGAGAAAATTAAAGCACCATGGTACAATAATACTACGCATGTTCTAAAGAGAGAAACCCGTAATTTAGAGCGTAAATGGAAACAAACTAATTTAGAGGTCTTTAGAATCGCGTGGAAAGACAGTATGTCACGTTATAAAAAGGCCCTAAAAGCGGCCAGGGCTGAGCATCTCCGCAAACTAATAGAAAACAACCAAAACAATCCTAGGTTTTTATTTAACACCGTGGCTAGACTAACAAATAAACAGACGTCACCCGAACAAAATATCCCGTTACAGTTTAGTAGTAATGATTTCATGAACTTCTTCACTGAGAAAATAGAAAACATCAGAACCACAATTGTAAACGTTCAATCCTCAATCGCACCTTATAATTCAGCCTCAATTTCCCCCCCGCAAGAACAATTACAGTGCTTTACAACTATAGAACAAAAAGAGTTAAATAAACTTATCACTTCATCTAAAACAACAACATGTTTATTAGATCCTATACCAACTAAACTACTGAAGGAAGTGTTACCTGTAGTGGAAGAGCCTCTCCTCAATATTATTAACTCGTCTTTATCTTTAGGTTATGTTCCAAGAACATTTAAACTGGCAGTTATAAAACCTCTCATTAAGAAACCACAATTAGACCCGCATAATCTAGCAAATTATAGACCCATTTCAAATCTACCTTTTATGTCTAAAATACTAGAAAAAGTTGTGTCCACTCAACTGGGCTCTTTCTTGCAAGAAAATGATATCTATGAAAAGTTTCAGTCAGGATTCAGGCCGCATCACAGCACTGAAACTGCGCTCGTTAAAATCACAAATGATTTACTCTTAGCTTCTGACCAAGGCTGCATCTCAATACTAGTTTTACTTGATCTGTGCTGCGTTCGATACTATAGATCATACAATACTCTTAGATCGACTACAAAATTATACTGGTGTTCAAGGACAAGCATTAAGCTGGTTTAGATCATACTTATCTGACCGCTACCATTTTGTCTATTTAAATGGAGAAAAATCGATCATAATTCCAGTAAACTATGGAGTGCCGCAGGGATCTGTGTTGGGCCCTCTGTTATTCTCAATATATATGCTGCCACTTGGAAATATTATAAGGAAACATGGAATTAGTTTCCATTGTTATGCTGATGACACTCAAATATATATTTCATCACGGCCGGATGAAAACGCTAAATTATCCAAATTGACAGAGTGTGTTAAAGATATAAAAGATTGGATGACGCGTAATTTTCTTTTATTAAATCCAGACAAGACAGAGGTAATACTTATCGGTTCAAAAAACCGCCCACAGAACCTCTCACAATACCACTTTGACATCGTAGGACGTCCTGTTACTTTATCCTCTACAGTAAAAGACCTGGGTGTTATACTCTATTGTAACCTGTCTTTTGAAAATCATATTTCGTATGTTACAAAAACAGCCTTTTTCCACCTTAGAAACATTGCTAAGCTACGTAATATGCTATCAGTTTCTGATGCAGAAAAGTTAGTTCATGCATTCATGACCTCGAGAATAGATTACTGTAATGCTTTATTAGCCGGTTGTCCTGCATCCTCAATAAACAAGCTACAGTTAGTCCAAAATGCAGCCGCTAGAGTTCTTACTAGATCAAAAAATATTATCATATAACACCGATTTTATCATCACTACATTGGCTACCTATACAGTTCCGTATTAATTATAAGGTATTGCTATTGACTTCTAAAGCCCTAAACGGCTTAGCTCCAGTCTATTTAACGGATCTTCTATCACCCTATAATCCATCACGCTCTTTAAGATCAATAAATTCGAGGCTTTTGGTCATACCTAGGATATCCAGATCAACCAAAGGAGGGAGAGCATTTTCGCATTTGGCTCCAAAACTCTGGAATAGCCTTCCTGATACTGTTCGTTACTCGGACTCACTCTCCCAGTTTAAAACTAGATTAAAGATGCATATTTTCAGCCAGGCATTCATATAATATTGTTAATCTCACAGTTTCAAACTACAATCCAGCCTCTAGTTCATAAATGCCAGAGGAGAACTGGCCCCCGACTGAGCATGGGTTCTCCCAAGGTTTTTTTTCTCCATTAGGTCACCTGATGGAGTTTTAGGACACCATTAGGTCACTTGATGGAGTTTTTCGGTTCCTTGCCACTGTTGCCTTTGGCTTGCTCAGTTGGGGATATTTTGGGGATATTTAATTTTATTCTATCAATCAATAAATTCCACTAGAAACAAACTTTGTTGTATTATTTTATTTTAATACTGTGAAGCTGCTTTGATACAATCTGTATTGTGAAAAGCGCTATACAAATATACTTGATTTGATTTGATTTGATGTAGCTCACTGACCCGTTTAGCAGATGCCAAGGCCGAGAGCAAAGCTGTCTTGAGGGACAGCAGCTTAAGGGAAATACTTCCCAGAGGCTCAAAAGGATAAAGAGACCGCGCTTCCAGCACCATGGAGAGGTCCCACTCTGGAACAGATCTCCTGATGACCGGCAAAGAGCGGCGTGCACCCTTCATAAAACTGCGGGTTAGAGGGTGCTGCCTGACGGTGGAGCCCTCAAAACCCACATGACAGGCTGAAAACGCAGCCAGGTAGACCTTAATGGTGGAAAAGGACCTGCCTCTTTCCATGAGGTCTTGCAGGAAACACAAAATATCAGGCACCGAGCACTGATAAGATGTGAGACCACGCCCATCACACCACCCTTCGAACACTTGCCACTTCCAGTCATATAGGGATCGTGTGGAAACGGCCCTGGCATTCTGAGTAGTGGCGATAACACGCGGCGGGAGCCCCAGTGCATTTAGGTTCGTCCTCTCACGGGCCAGGCCCAGAGAGTCACCCTGTCCGGGTGGGGGTGGTAAATCTCCCCGTTGGCTTGGGACAGTATGTCCGTGCGAGGGGGGAGGCGCCATGGCTCGGCGTACAACAGAGGGATTATCTCTGCCAGCCACAGGGCTTTGAGCTACCTGGGTGCTATCAGAATGAGAGACAGGCCGTGCTCTCTCACCCTGGCCAGTGTGAAAATATCAGGCACAGGGGAGGAAAAGCATACAGCAGCACTTTGGGCCATGGGTGGGCCAGTGCGTCTGCCCTGAGGGGCGCGTCCACGTCCTTTAGTCGAGAAGAACATAGGACAATGGTGGTTTTCGCGCGAGGCGAAAAGATCTACGGCTGCCTGTCTAAATCTCATCCATAACATCTCCACTATCTGCGGGTGAAGACGCCAATCCCCTTAGATTGGGTTTCCCCTCGATAGCAGATCCGCGCCTCTGTTCAGAATGCCCGGAACATGAGTCACGTGTAATGACAGAAAAACCCGTCTGCTCCACACCAACAGCCTGTAAGCTAGAACGTGGAGTTTCGACGAGCGCATGCTGCCCTGACGGTTGATATAAGCCACTGCCGTGGTATTATCGCACCGTACTAGAACGGGATGTCCCTGCAGGCGAGGCAGAAAATGATTCAGAGCTTTCAAAATGGTAAAAGCTCTAAATAGTTAATATGCGCTGAACGTAGTCTGCTCAGCCACAGACCGTTCACCATTCTGCCTTCCTGGGTGGTTCCCCAGCCTGTTAAGGACGCATCTGTCGTCACAACTTTCCGCATCGTAACCGTCCCAAGGGGGTTCCCCGAACGTAAAAGTTCTCGCTCTCCCAATGGCGCAGGGCCGCCGAGCAGGCACTGTTACCGAGCAGCAGAGATCGCGAATAAGGCTGAAATGTAGTGACAAAACCCATTTCGTGAACGCTCTCATTCTCAGGAGACCCAACGGCACAACTTGGATAGATGAAGCCATGAGACCCTGCAGCCTGAGGCATGTGCGATATTGTACTCTCGCCCCTTCTCTGAACTGAGACAGACAGTTCATCAGAGAGCGAACGCGCTCTTGAGAGAGACGCGCTCGCAAGGAGACTGAGTTCAATTCCAAGCCCAGGAAAAAGACATTCTGACTGGGAGTCAGAATGTTTTTGCTCGCATTCACCTTGAACCCGAGGGATGTGATGTGCGCGAGCACCCGGCCGGTGTCCAGCGACACCTTCTCCTTCGATTTGGCTATGATGAACCAATCGTATATGTAATTCAGAATTCTCAGCCCTGATAGTCTCAGGGACGCCACGCCCGCCTCCGCACACAGACAGAAAGTTCGGGGACTCAAATTTCGCCCGAACGGAAGAACTGTGAATTCGTAACAAATGCCTTGGTAGGTGAGACGAAGATATTTCCTGTGTGGAGGGTAGATACTTATGTGAAAGAAAGCATCTTTCAGATCGACTGATGTGAACCAGTCGTTCTGCTTTATGGCACGGGCGAGAGAGCCTTGTGTCACATTCTGAAATTGTATTTCCTCAAATGTTTGTTCAACATTCGAAGGTCCATATAGGGCGGGGGGCACCACGCCTTTTGGAAACATAAAAATACCAGGAATAAAAACCATGGTTTATAAGATTGGGTGGCACCATCTGAATCGCTCCCTTGTTTGGGAGGGAGGAAATTTCCTCTTTCAGAATGTGTGAGGCATTTTCTTCTGTGTGAGAAGAGAGAACGCCGTTGAAAAGTGGAGGTTTTATTGCAAACTGCAGCCTGTAACCCTAGGTTACGGTACGCAAAACCCACTCGGACGCTGAAATGGCTTGCCAAGCCGCTTCATGACTCAAGAGCGCCCCCGCTCGGGCCGGAGCGGGGGTGTATGGGCCCAGCTGGTTCATTCGTGATGCAAAGGCGCCATCTAGTGGGCACACTAGAGGCGACATGCAGGGGTTCGGAGGGATTTCCTCCCTCTGCAGTGAGAAGTTTTCTCTGCGGAGAGAGGTCTTCTCTCCAAAACGAATTCATTTGATTCGTAACTTTGTGTGTTTTGTGTTGGGCAAACACTGGGGCCGGAGCCTTTATTGACAGAGTGAGGGGAACATAGTGTGGTGTCCACTGTGCTAAACTTTCCCTCACAAGGCCTGAAAGTGGGCGGAAAACACACATATCTCCTGAACACATGAACTGGGCAGTCTTAAGTGCAGGCAGAAAAATAATATCCGCGGAGAGAGATATTCTCTCTGTAACGGATTTATTTAATTCGTATGTTTTAAAGTGTTATTTAGTTATGTGTGTGTTTTGTGTTGGGGAACACAGGGGCCGAAGCCTTCCACACACAACGTCCACTAAAAACACACTGCAGGCAGAAAAATAATATCCACGGAGAGAGATACTCTCTCTGTAACGGATTTATTTAATTCGTTTGTTTTAAAGTGTTATGTGTGTAAAGTGTTACACACATACAACGTCCACTAAACGTCCTCGTGGCCCGTGAACGCTGCTCGATACTCCCAACGGTCGAACAACAGGCAGGCCGCTTGCGTTCGCGGCCGCCTTCCTAGGAAGGCATAAATTGAAAGCCTCAACACGTAATCGGAACACATCAAGGCCCGTGAGACCGTGTTAACAGTCTAGCGGGACGCTCCAGTTTTAAGAGTTGTTTCCTCAGACTGGGCGGTGGTCTCAGCGCTTACCCGTCGTAAATATTCCTATCCTGGTCGGTGGTGCTCTGTGGAGCTGGCCACACAATGTTGAGACGAACGGCCGCTCGCTCACAAACAGGAGGATGGACTGAGGTAAAGCCGCGTAAACGCTAGCCTAGGGAACGCTAAAAGGACCGCGTCATCCCCGTCGCCGGAACCGGCCGGTTCGTCAACGAGAGTGAGGTTTTCCCGCGAAGATGTCCTCTTCAGGGAATGTGGATTGGGCTGATGTCAGCTCAAATATTTAGAGAGGTGGCGCTCCGGGAGTCCCCCGGTAGCGCGTCATCATCACCGTGTCCCCCTTCCGAGTCAGAAAGGCCGAGCACGGCGCGCTGGGTCGTGCAACTAAAAGCCGGCTTAGTAAAAAGCTACATGTGCAGCAATTACAATGACCGCAATTCTCCGGGTTCTCCAAAGCTTCTTGAGCGTGTTAAGCCCAAGCAAACCACGCAGAACGAGAGGGTCCTTAGCGGCGATTAGAGCACCACACGCGGCTGGGCAGGCTCGTCGTGATAGGCTGTTCCCCGGAGAAGTGGCTGTTTAGATGGTCACATAGCCATGGATGGGCTAGCGGTGAAGAACTCGGAAAAATCCGTGGCGGGCAGCCATGTAAGGAGGAGCAGGTAAGGACAGCGAGAGCGCGGGCGGCTCCGGATGATAGGCTGAAGAAACGACTGTCACTCACGTCTGGCGGAGGCTGATCTGGCGATATGTCCTCCTGAAGACTCGAAAGTGAGCAGCGTAACGTTAATCCAACCGAACTGTGTCAGTGCAGAGATCGCAAGAAGCGAATGTCAACTGAGGTATAGCAGCGTGCCTGACAGCTATATGCCTTAGGTAAGGGGGTGTGGCCTTACCTGGCATTGGCTGCGCGCTTCTGTCTGTTAGCCAGACTTGGTGCAATTGGATGCTTCTGCAGAGGTCAGGTACGGATGCCCTTCCCATAGGTGGATCTCGAAACGAGATGATGAAAGAGAACTATTGTTTATTGTTAGGTCATTTTATCTAATGTTATCTAACAAATGGAATCTTATTGTAAAGTGTTTTTAATACTACAGTTTCCATCTGAAGGATTAAAATTTAAGAATATGTTTTTAGATCTGCTGATCCTATTTCCCTACATAACATCACATAAAAAAACTAAGGTGAACTATACTGTATTGGGCATTCAAGGTGAACATGAGGGCATCCATTTACTGATTAGATTTAACAGTTTCCTTTGAAGGGGTTTTGTTAGTCTTTGATCTTTCTACTAAGAGTTGAACTATGTGTAAATGTTTACCTAGTCTTGGTTCTCGTGACCATGTGTTGTTTATACAATTTGGGGGTACCATTATCTCAGTTGGGGGTAATTGCCTCTATTGTCTTTAGATGATTAGATTCAGTAGTCATCTCTAAGGCTGTGTGTAAGTTCAGCACCTTTAAGGACAGCCCACTGAATGGCCTATAAGATACCATGTAAAGTTCCCTCAGTCAGATCATGTTGGAAGTTTCTACAGCCGCATACAGTGGAGTTCTCAATAAAGAACAACTTCTGTTGAACGCGATCCCAACTGTCTCACTGGTCTCTGCTTCGATCAAAGAAAACTTTACAACACATCTTTGTAACCGTGATATACACTTTAATATATGTAAATTTAATCTAAATTAAGCTTTGGTACCGAAATTGGTACCGAGAACCGTGGATTTTCACTGGTATTGGTACCGAATACTGAAATTTTGGTACCGTGACAACACTAGTAGCTCTGTTAGCTCGGTAATTTAGACAATAGGCTGTTGACAGAGTAACGTTAACGTAAGTAATGGCTGTTATGTTATTTTCTTTTCAATGACATTCGTTGTTACATGTTCATTGCTGGATTTATGGAAAAACATCAACCAATGTTGCATATCCATAATTATTATAATGGATATAATTAAAGAATACTTACACTATAACGTAAATTAGAAGTGTAACGCAAAAAAACAGGATTTTTACACCTATTTTGAATTTTACTCGAATACAAATACAAATGCAAATACTTTTCCCCCCTCAACAAATACAGATACAAATACCGGCTGCTTTGCACACCCCTACTCGGTTGTAACGAGTGGTTATTTCAGTCAAAGTTGCTCTTCTATCAGCTTGAATCAGTCGGCCCATTCTCCTCTGACCTCTAGCATCAACAAGGCATTTTCGCACACAGGACTGCCGCATACTGGATGTTTTTCCCTTTTCACACCATTCTTTGTTAAACCTAGAAATGGTTGTGCGTGAAAATCCCAGTAACTGAGCAGATTGTGAAATACTCAGACCGGCCCGTCTGGCACCAACAACCATGCCACGCTCAAAATTGCTTAAATCACCTTTCTTTCCCATTCTGACATTCAGTTTGGAGTTCAGGAGATTGTCTTGACCAGGACCACACCCCTAAATACATTGAAGCAACTGCCATGTGATTGGTTGATTAGATAATTGCATTAATGAGAAATTGAACAGGTGTTCCTAATAGGGCTGTGAAAAGATTAATCGCATCCAAAATAAAAGTTTGTGTTTACATAATATATGTGTTTGTACTTGGTATAATTATTTTGTATATATAAATACACACACATGCATGTATATATTTAAAAAATATTTGCATACATATACTGTATATATTTATATATAATTTATATTATATATAAATATAATTTTTTTATATATAAATAACAGTTTTTCTTAAATATATACATGCATGTGTGTGTATTTATATATACAAATTTAATTATACACAGTACACACACATATATTATTTAAACACAAACTTTTATTTTGGATGCGATTAATCGCGATTAATCTTTTCACAGCCCTAGTTCCTAATAATCCTTTAGGTGAGTGTATATTCACCTTTCATATTTCACTTCCAAAATATTCAAACTGTTTAAAAATACAACCTATAATATTCAACTGCCAATTTTCGGTCCATTTTATTTCGCTTTGCAAATTCGACAGTAAATTCAACATTGACATCCAGGAACTGCAGGAAAAGCAGTAGATTACCGAGCATACTCTCCATCTGCTGTTAGTCTATCTCACCAGCAGATGGTGCAAAAGCACGTGTTGTTGACGAAGACCAGCAACAGTCAAGCAGGAAGGAAGTCGACCGGAAGTTGAAGCCGGCCGCGTGCCACCATCTTGTAGCAGAACTTCACTTGCGTTAGCATTCCATTGACTCCCATTCATTTTGGCGTCACTTTATCAGCAAATAACTTTACATCTGAGGCGTTTAAAGACTCCATTTGTCCATTATTTATTTCTAAAGAAACACGACAATGTATAAAATGCTCCATTACCTTGTAGCTTATGTTATGGCCCCGTAGAAGCAGTTTTTGTAAAAGTAGGCTAACGATTGCGTCATAACCACGCGACTCTCTGTCGCTCAGTAGAGAGATTCCCGTATGGACGGGAGGAGAAGCTCGCGGGCAATCGGGGGGGACGTGGAGGCAAAATGACAATATAATTAATCAGAATACCTAGCAAAAGTTTCTCCTGCTCCAAGCTCATGGACAGCTACTCTCCGTCTCTGCAAGTTTCGGAAGGGAATGATTCAGATTTCTCATGCCACAGCCACTAGAAGACAGACGTTGCAGTGGTTGCTCACGTCTACGTCGTCAAGCTCTGTTTGAGTCAGTTTGAGTCTGCGCGTCAGGAACGGAAGTCCTAAAAAATAGCTAAAAATGGGCTTCACTTGTCTCAATTGAGTTCCAATGAGATGGCTCTGTCCACTTCTTATACTGTCTATGGCAACAGTTAGAACAAGTCATTCATTCATAAAATGAAAATGATTATCTGTGTCAGTATACAGTATATGCGGAAAAGATGATAAACACACAAAAGCTGTGTTTATGTTTCATTCAATAACTTCATTGTTACTTTCCCTGTGTAGCCTACATGTCATCAGCTTTCTCTATGAACGGGATTATAATCGGTTTCCCTCAATACCTCATACTCAAGGATTCCCCTTCCGTTGGGACAAAACACTTAACATAGCTTAATGGACTAATACAGTGATAAGAAAGACCAAACTCGCACCTTATTGGGGCTGTAGGCTACTATATAGGCTACAGGCAAGCAGATGGACTCAGAATATGAACTTAACGCGCAAACATCTTATGGGTAGATGAGAGGTTTTGATAGTTTTGTAAAAAATAAGTTTGGAAGTGAGCTAATTTATTTAACATAAACGTATGCATTTAACATAAACATACTCGATGACGTCACTTACATGGAATGTGAAAATTGGCTGAAACTAGCTCAATGGTTAACACAAATTGATTAAAAAATAGTTATGTGATTTCAGCAGCAACAAAATAATCCCTCTACAACAGAGGGGAAGCTCCACGACTTCAACATTTCTGAAGAAAGCTGCTGCCAGAGAAGTTGGAAACAGGTGAAGTGAGGAAGCTCATTAAATAACTTCATATCCATTTTCTCACAATATTTTGTCACCTACTGTATATCACCATGCATCTGTTATTTTCTTATATTTTCTTTAATTTCTCATATTTACATTTATTTGTTTAATTTATTTTAAGAAAGTTTTGACATCCAAAAGTAAGTGACACTGTATGAGCAATATGAATAAGTGAATAAGTAAAACTAAAACCATAGATGAAACATTTATGATTATTATCAGTGTTGAAAACAGTTGTGCTGCTTCATATTTTTGTGTTTTTCAGGGTTATTTGATGAATGATAGAAAAAAAGCAGCATTTATTTGAAACCGAAATCTTTACTCTCTCTTCTGGTCAATTTAATGCATCCTTGCTTAATAAAATATTTTTACTCTATTGAACCCAAACTTTTGACCAGTAGTGTAAACTACTGTTTATATAGGGGAGAGCGGGGCACAAAGTAACGCTTTTTGACTTTCTCAGTTTGTGTAAATCTACTTATGGTTCAGAGTATTTATTTTTTCCCACATTAATTTCCAACATGTCTAGTACAATTATGTGTTTTTGTTTTATTAATACAGTATATACTTTTTTCTGGATATACCCCGAAAGAATGGAAGTGAAATGTGACAACATGCCCCATAGGTGCACATTGTAACATGACCATATGACAGCTTAAAATGTTATCTGATCTAATAAAAAAAAAATACAAGACAAACTAAAATATTTTCTAAATAAAATACAATTAAAAAACTTTTTCATATAAAATAATGGCCATTTTTAATAATTAAATATAAACTCCTTTTTGAGTTTTGACTACGAACACAGGAAAACACAGCTATACAACATAGTTCAAAACAAATAAATAATTAGTATTTTCTGAACATTGACTCTCAGTCTTTATTCACCTTTTTCTCACGTTTTCTCAATAAAATTAATAAAACTATAGAATATAGTAGCATATTTCTAATAGGGGCACATTGTTACGCAGTGTGACAACATGCCCCACCAGCACAACTGGGATTTAAACCCGGCTAGTGTCTTCTGCTAGAACCAGCGAAGCATTAAAGAACTATCTCAACTGTTAAATAACATATTGGAGATTAAAAAAATATCAGATTTGTCTAATTTTAAATAAACACAAAAAATAGAGATGAAAAATTAACTTAAGTAAGAAATGTACTTTTGCTACGGTTTAATAAATGTCTATGGATATCTTCCAAAAAAAAAAATTAATTTTGGCACAATTTTTTCTCTATATAGTGTTGATATGGCAACTAGTAAATACACCAAGTTTCGTCATGTGTGGAAGTATTTAAAACAAGTGTGTTACAACTAGCCTCGTGTTATGTTGTGCCCCGCGCTCCCCTATGTTGGGTCTATTTAACAATGAATCCTGGAGAGAGAAAAAAGAAAATGGATTAAACTGTTACATTGGTTTACACAAAAAGATTAATCAGCACAACTGTTTTCAACATTGATAATAATAATTGATAATGTTTAGGACGTTTGCATTGTAAGAATGTATAGTATTCAAATATTAAAATGCTGACTCGTTAGGCCATGTTTTCTCATTAAAATCAGATGATTTCCTATTAATTCAATAGAATGTAACGGACTAACCTTCCTGATAATGTTTGGGGCCCAGAAACACTATCCTAATACACAATATCCTTAAAGACACATCTCTTTAGCCAAGCATTCAATTAACACATCTCTTTAGCCAAGCATTCAACACATCTCATAATCTTGCACTATGTGATGAAATAGTAAAAAGTGCACATGACCATCTTTTGCCTGAAATAATATGAACAGCAGCAATGCTAATCTTTCTCCTGCTGTCTCCTTGTTTCTACAGGATGCTCATCATATTTTACTAGAGATTACAGCAGCTCCAGTTCGGATCCAGCCTCACTTGGGAAGACTTCAATGACATCAACACTCTTGAAGACAATGTGTTTAAACAATTTTCAGATGTTAAATGATATTTTAAAGTGTTTAAACTAATTTAAATTTTTATGTCAGGTGGTACAACAAAAATATTATGTATTGTATTTGTACCACCTGACATGGAAAGTGTACCACCAACCTACCCATACTTGAAATTAGCAGTTTTTATCAGTATTTGAGAGAGCTCTACAAACGTTTTCACTCTGCCAAAGAGATCAGTTAGGCTCCTCTGGATGATGCATTATCATGTTTACTGTTATTACCTTGTAAATTCATAATAACATTTGAGAATATACAAATTGCTGGACAAAAGTTTCTCAATTATCTCAACAGCTTTAAAACTACTGATATGAATAAAAAAACAATTATATTAAAGTTTCAAACCTAAAATGATGGCATAGTTTTTAATTTTTTATTATTAAGACACCATTTTAAATTGTTTTCTTAGTCTGTTCATTTGTTCGGACAGTTGCACCACCACCTGACATTTTGTGGGTTTAATGCTGCCTTCAGAAATAATCATAAATAGGCCTAGTTTCCTAGTTAAAACAAAATGGACATCGTAATTACGACTTCAGAAGAAGAAAAACAAAATAATATGTATTACAAAAAAAATGATTTCAAACTAAGGTTTTATAGAATATAGTGATACATGTCATGAAGTTATACAATTATTTTAAAAGGAAATAATGCACTTGCCACAACATAAAAAATTACATCCCCAAGTAAAAAAGTTCTAGTGACTGGTTACATCTAAATTTTTCAATTAGTCTGACGTATTATTTCTCATTGAGCCAATGTTAACAGACTATTGCAACAAGAATTGCACTTGGGCCAATTTAAAAATTTAGATGTATTCTGTCCCTGATGCAAGTATGTTGCACCTCAACAGATAGTTAAACAGGATGAGGGTTGAAGAAAAAGTCGAAACCAAAGAAGTTCTTTTTCGGTGTTTTACTTAGAAATCTTCAGTCCCACAACGTACATTTTTGTGAAACTACAATACAAACAGAAAATGTACATTAAGAATTAAGTATGAATATAAGTAAATTGTAAGAAAGATAACAATAATCTTCTTTGAAAATGTACAACAAATGTTTTCTTAAATCCTATGAAATACTTTTTTTTTGTTTTTAACATGGATGATATTAAATAAACAAACTTACAGACGATGGCCTCTTTGGCATGAAATAACAGAAGAATATATCTTTTATCAGAGAGACATCTGCTGCTGCATCCATAGACAGTAAAAGAAATGGACACAGCGACCCCATTGGAACTCAATTGAGACAAGTGAAGCCCATTTTCAGCGATTTCTTAGCACTTCCTTTCCTGACGCGCAGACTCAAACCGAGCAAAGCGTTACACGGACCACGTGAGCAACCCGTCTGTCTTCTAGTAGCTGTGCCAAGAGAAATCGGAATCATTCCCTTCCGAATCTTGCAGAGACGGAGAGTGTGAGTAGGAGCTGTCCATAAGCTTGGAGCATGAGAAACTTTTGCTAGGTATTCTGATTAATTATATTGTCATTTTGCCTCCACGTCCCCCCGATTGCCCGCGAGCTTCTCCTCCCGTCTATACGGTAATCTCTCTAGTGTGCGACAGAGAGTCGCGTGGTTATGACGCAATCGTTAGCCTACTTTTACAAAAACTGCTTCTACGGGTCCATAACATAAGCTACAAGGTAATGGAGCATTTTATACATTGTCGTGTATCTTTAGAAATAAATAATGGACAAATGGAGTCTTTAAACGCCTCAGATGTAAAGTTATTCGCTGTCAAAGTGACGCCAAAATGAATGGGAGTCAATGGGATGCTAACGCAAGTGAAGTTCTGCTACAAGATGTCGGCACCCGGCCGACTTCAACTTCCGGTCGACTTCCTTCCCGCCTGGCTGCATCACTGCTGTGGTGAAGTGAAAACTAAGATGGCCACCACGACCTCTAACCTAAAGCCTGTTTTATGCTTCTGCGTCGAATCGACGGCGTACCCCCGCAGACCCCTCTGCGTCGCCGCGAACCCCTCTCCAACCCCTCCGCCGTAGCTCGACGTGCACCTCCAAAAAATTGTAACTACGCGTCGAGGCGACGCAGACCGCAAGGGCTGTGATTGGTGTATGAGAGCAGAGAGCAAGACTGAACATTTGCATCCTCGTGATTCAGTGCACTTTTGTAAATAGTTCATTTTCTTAGATAATGTTTTATATTACGGTTAACTTATATTGTGTTTCAGTTTTATATTGTGTGTTTCTTGTACCTATTACTCTTATTTTTTTTTTTATTGTATACTTAAACCTTTGCCCTTTGTTCTTGGCGTGCTTTTTTACTCATTGCACATTAATAGATCAATGGTTGTTTTGAAAAAAAGTTTATTTACATTTGTTGTTCAACGTCGATTAGCTCCAGCTGCAACAACCATAGACGGGCAACAACACTCTCTCTCTTTCGCTCGCGCGGAACCAGCGCACGGAACCAAAACAAACTAGCAAAGAGATTCGCGAACCACACCCCACCAAGCGTTCTGGCGGTGAAATGCACCGCGATGCAATGCAACCCGACGCAGAACCATAACACAGCCACGACGCCGTAGGAGTGACGACGTAGCTACGCCGTGGAGTTGACGCAGAAGCATAATGAGGCCTTAAGTCACATGATGCATCTTAACCAATTAAATAAAACCAAAATTAAATGACTACTTAAATAGTCAGAACAAGATGTGACCAGTCACTAGAAAATCTTGACTTGGAGAGGTTAGAATTTTTTAACAGTGTTTGACAATGTTTAGGAAAATATATGAGCGATTTTTAAACAAAACTGTCTGCTTATACAGATTCTATCTTTCAGTGCTAATTGCTTTGTGTATTTAAATGTTAAATGGGAAAACACTCAACTGTTCTTTTTTCTTGCATTTTTCTTTTCTTATTCTTGCTTTGTTATTTGGGGCAACCAAAATGAAGACGTGTCGGAGTAGTTCGATGTTCAATTTGATTGATTTATGGTATGGAGCTAGAATTGTGTCTTTATTACATGCGAGAAAATAAATGATCTGAGAGAGAAAAAAAAAGTTTGAGAGAAAAAGTTATCACACTGATAGCAAAAAAGCATTTCATGAGAGAAAAAAGAATATTTGAGAGAAAAAGTTTTCATACCAATAGCAAAAATTAATAATATTTGAGACATTAAGAAATTAATAATAAGTTTTGAGAGAAAGTATTTTCTCATAGAACATAAAAAAATATAAATTTGAATTTTTTTTTATTATTTCTGAGAAAAAAAATCTCTCAAAATACTTTGAAAAAAACTCTCAAATACATATTTTTTGCCATCAGTGTGAATACATTTTCTCTAAAAAAAAAAGTGTTTCTCTCAAAACGCTTTTCTTTGCTCTCGATGAAATTTCTTGCTCTCATGTCAGGATTTTGCTTTCACTGTGAAAATTGTGTCATGGGCGGGGCCATGTTCCTATTGGCCAGTCGGGTGAGCATGTCTTGTCTTGGGAGTCGAACTGAATCATTACACCATTGTTCGGTTCACCGGCATAGATGCCGCCTCTGCCTTAGTTGAGCACGGACACTCGTTAGAGCATAGGAGCAATTTTGAACCTGGGGTGGACAGTAAATGCTAGGGGGGTTCGGGGGAATTATATATATATATTAGGGCTGTCAATCGATTAAAAAATGTAATCGTGATTAATTGCATGATTGTCATGAGTTAACTCGCGATTAATCGCAATTCATCGCACATTTTGTATTTGTTCTAAATGTACTTTAAATTAAAACTTTTCAAGTTTGTAATACTCTAAATCAACATGGGCATGGATAAATATGAATGCTTTATGCAAATGTATGTTTATTATTAAAAACCACAGTCAACATAGAGCATGAAGACGAGACATGTTTCAAAGGTCATAGATGTTTTTCAAAGAACTTGTTCGTCTATTAGACACATGTAGAAAGAACAAAGAAATACCAGGTTCCCATTATTCTCTTTCTTTGCACTGAGCAATTTACTAACACAAACATGTTTAGATTTTTGCATGACAGGGCAGCTCTTCTGAAAATGCTAAATGTACATTTATTATTTATTATTACATTAGTTTGTCTCTCTCTGTGCCCATTTTAATGAAGCTAAATTCTAAATAAAACTGTTTTCATTGGTATATTTTACTGTTTCTTTTGTCAAACAACGGAATGAATATGAAATAGTGACTGAAACGCGACCCAATAAACATAACCAGCTCTCCCTTCCAAGATGTTAATCTTGGACGTTAATGCACAAAAATCCTGATAATCGAGCCGTCGTCTGATGAAATCAAATACACAAGATAAAGACAATATTTGTGTTGTGATTTCGGCTATAGTTTCATGTAAAATTAGAGAAGCAACATAATATCTGTGTTTAACTGAATTAAAGTGCTGCTCCTCTCTGCCACGCGAGACGCAGAGAGAGAGAGAGAGAGAGAGAGAGAGAGAGAGGGGTGCGCGCGCGCGCTGGGAGAGCGGTACCGGCGATTCTCAGAAACTAAATAAGGTTTGGGCGCTTTTTTGAAGGGAAGAAATCGCTAAAGGGGTCTGCAATGTCGCTAAGTTGGCAACACTGTGTATCTCCATTTCTCCAACTAGGGGTTGGGCCACGGGTCAAACAGAAAATACGCGCTGCGTTAATGGCCCGTTAAAAAAAATTTGTGCCGTTAATATGATTTTGCTTTAACGCGTTATTAACGCGCTAACTTTGACAGCACTAATATATATATATATATATATATAAAGCACTTAAATGCTCAAAATATGTTATCAGTATTTATTTCAGTATTTTAACTTCCATTTTTCCTACGTTACGTCAGTGGCGGATACAGAACGTAATTAATAGGTGGGCCTGGTGAATATATGGAGGTGCAATATCAAGTCAAGTCAAGTGTATTTATATAGCGCTTTTCACAATACAGATTGCATCAAAGCAGCTTCACAGCATTAAACCAAAATAACACAACAAGGTTGTTTCTAGTGTAAATTTATTGATTGATAAAATTAAATTAATATCCCCAAAATATCCCCAACTGAGCAAGCCAAAGGCAACAGCTCAATCTATAGAGATATTCTCAATGTTACTCAGAAAACGGGTTATAAGTTTATTTCGTTTGAAGTACTTGTACTAAATGTTACGCTCTTAGATGTTAGAAAAACATCCCTATTATCTCTAGCCTTGGCTACCGTATATAGACCGCCTGGGCCTTACGCTGATTTCCTAAAAGAGTTTGCAGATTTTCTCTCAGACCTATTAGTCAATGTCGATAAAGCATTAATTGTTGGAGATTTTAACATACATGTAGACAATCCAAATGATGCGTTAGGGGCTGCGTTTACAGATTTATTAAACTCCTTTGGGGTCAAGCAAAACGTCACCGGACCAACTCATCGTCTTAATCATACACTCGATTTAATTATATCATATGGAACCGATCCAACTGATATAGATATCATTCCACAAAGTGATGATGTCACTGACCATTACATGGTAACTTGCATATTACGTACTGCTGTAATATGTCATGCGGCGCCGCGTTATCAACCAGGCAGAACAATCCTTCCATCCACCATAGATAATTTCTCAAATTGCTTATCTAATCTGTCTCATCGGCTGCCTGAACCCAAACAAACAGATGAACTAGAAGAACTAACTAGCACTATGAGCACCATTCTCTCTAGAACATTGGATGTTGTTGCACCTATTAAATTAAAAAAGGTCAGAGAGAAAATTAAAGCACCATGGTACAACAATACTACGCATGTTCTAAAGAGAGAAACCCGTAATTTAGAGCGTAAATGGAAAAAAAACGAATTTAGAGGTCTTTAGAATCGCGTGGAAAGACAGTATGTCACGTTATAAAAAGGCCCTAAAAGCGGCCAGGGCTGAGCACCTCCGCAAACTAATAGAAAATAATCAAAATAATCCTAGGTTTTTATTTAACACCGTGGCTAGACTAACAAATAAACAGACGTCACCCGAACAAAATATCCCGTTACAGTTCAGTAGAAATGATTTTATGAACTTCTTCACTGAGAAAATAGAAAGCATCAGAACCACAATTGTAAACGTTCAATCTTCAATCGCGCCTTATAATTCAGCCTCAATTATCACCCCTCAAGAACAATTACAATGCTTTACAACTATAGAACAAAAAGAGTTAGGCTAAATAAACTTATCACTTCATCTAAAACAACAAAATGTTTATTAGATCCTATACCAACTAAATTACTGAAAGAAGTGTTACCTGTAGCCTAATATATACAAAATTAAGGATAATTTTTTTGGCTTCATATCTCAAGAAAAGACTTCACCCGTAGCGTAAGCAACTTACACAATACGAGAGAACCTCTCGTAAGAGAACTGAATAGTTGATATCTGAATGACAGATCCCCATAGAAGTCAATGGCAAAAAATGTAATTTGTTACTAACAAGAATAGTTATTAGTCACTATTGAAATAAGTACTAGTATGAATAAGTAGGATAGTATCTATTTAATAGGTACTAGACTAGAATCTAATGAATAAGTAGGCTACTAATGAATAAGTACTAGTACCAATTTAATAGGCACTAGAATCTAATGAATAACTACCAGTATCTTTTAATAAGGTAGGCTACTAGTATCTAAATAATAGGCACTAGTATCTAAAGAATAAGCACTAGAAGCTCATTAATAAGCACTAGTACTTAATGGAATACTAGTGTCTAAAAAATAAGAACTAGTAGCATGAAAATAGAGACTATAGGTTTTAAAGATTAAATGTTAAACCGGCTTGCCATATGCCGTGTCCTTGGGAGTTTGGTGTCCTAACCACGAACACCACTAACCACTCGGTGAGTTGCAGTTTTGAAAACGAACGTTAAGGGTTGTTTTAAGGACATGTTCGTGCATGCCCGTAGCTAGACACTCTGAAGCGGTCAAAGGCGATTCTAAACGAGTCAAAAAGTCGAGACAGGACCATAGACTGTAAAAAAATATGGACGTAGTGTCCGTGACGTCACCCGTAGGTTTCTGAAGAGCATTTTTGAAGCCTAAAGTGGGCGGAGCCGTCCGTCGGCATCTTGGCCTTGCGTCACTCCCGGATAACAGAAAATAGGCAAACAGTGCGTGAGTGGAGCTGAGGAGCCTGGCCATAGATATGAGCCTGGCTATCTGAAATCACCTAGCTCGACGTGATCGAGTTAGCTGATGATGTAAAGCCAATTAAAAGTTTTTGCCCTTCGAAATATTATAATAGTTAAAATATGGCTACAAGTGAGACTGTGTATTACTTAGAGAGTGTTTGTGTGTGACAGTGATTTATGTGCATACATGTCAGTCACTCTTTCATGGTCCGTCAGCGCGGCATCGCCAAGTGCACAAGTGCAAGTAACAAGTGCACAAGTGCAAGTAACGTTAAATACGCTAGAAAATCCGCGCTCATTCATGGATGTGTATTTGGGTGTTTCTGCAACTACGGGCACTTTTGACTATCCTAATTTAAAAAAATAAACCTCTATGAATTTAAATTTTAACCATCACAGTCTGTAATACATATAAAGATTTACACAAAATAGAATGTATTTGTTAAGATTTTAATCTGGAACATGTTTATTTTTTATGTTTTTCGGGTCATCTTCTTAAAAAGTGTCCTTACCGCAATGTTACAATAACGTTCATTTTATACATTTTTCTTTAGTAATTTCTATAAAAAATGTAATATATTTAAATAGCTTTTTCAAATTTGATGCAGTTTTGTAAATACTGATATAAAAAAATACTATACAAAATAGGGAATTTCATGTTTTTCTCTATGCCATGTAAAAAATTTACAGTAACCT
The DNA here is from genome assembly GCF_964197995.2 of Scardinius erythrophthalmus. NCBI lineage: Eukaryota > Metazoa > Chordata > Actinopteri > Cypriniformes > Leuciscidae > Scardinius > Scardinius erythrophthalmus. The sequence continues at coordinate 8,852,822 of NC_138234.1, forward strand.
TAGATGTCAATTGTTTCCATACACACAAAAGATAACGTACTTAACTTTTTATGACAGATGTTGCAATTTCAATGTGTTAATCATCTCAACTTAAGTGTAAAAATATTTTTTTTTGCAAATGAAAATGTGAAAAAAATGAAAATAGAGCAGTGGTGCGGTAATGACATCTTGTGTCGGTAAGGACAAAATAGAAATTTTAATGTAAAAAATGGCATGTTTATATATATATACTAATATAAATACTAATATATACTTAAGTACTAATAATATACTAAATATTTGTAATTTAATATACAGTAAACCTTGAATTTGTCTCTACCGCAACAAAAAGTCTTTACCGCAACACCCAAATTTGCTGTGGTAAAGACATGTTGCGGAAATGACATTTTTGCTAATATTTTAGCTAATTGGCAGCTAGCATGGCCTACCACATTAGTTTTGACTCTTAACATCTTAATATATGTGAATTCAACAGTAATATACATTTATTTTTAAAATGTAGTTATAAATACACAATTATTAAGCTGAATGGTAAGGACGCACAATAAATACTAGAGCAGAAAAGATGATGTTTACCTTATTTTTTTGGTATCTTGTGAGTGAGGTAGTGTGGTGGTCCAGTCTGTCAGCAATGTGCTCATGTGATAATTTCTGTTTCCATAGAAACTAGACTTGTTTGTGTTCGATAAAATTTCATAATAAAAGCTTTTTTTCATTGTTGCGGTAAGGACTCAAAAGTGTGGGACAGGCACATTTAGTTAAAAAAATCATAAAAATGATCAGTAAATAATACAAAACATTTTAAGATGCTGTAAATGAATCTGTATATTAAACAATTCCATTTGAAATAATGTCATATTGTAAAAGAATGAGCTAATTTTAAGTATCTCAACATTGAAACCACGGGTGTGGGACATGAGCAAAAATGGTGTTTGGACCTATAAATGCTTCATAATTTTACATTAAATCATATTATTTATTCATCATTTTTTATGTCAAGGTGTGTATTGACACTAAGTTTATATTTATGAAACATCAAATGACAAATTTTAACATAAATCTAAAATTTCACTCCTGGGACTTAAAAGTGCCCGTAGTTGCAGAAACACCCATTTATTGCATGAACGGAGAAAGCGCCGACGCCTGCATGATTTCATCTGACGGTACATAATATAATCCATCTGTTCCGTGAGAGCAGAACGAACGAGCCTTTATTGACGTTTTAAATTTGAAAACCCCAAAAAGCAACGAAATTGTCAGACATCCATTAGTGCCTGTTCACAGAGGAAAACAACTGAAATACAGCGCTGGTTGTTCTCTCAAACGATACTCGACGACAACGACTGAATCCAAAGACGTGGGCTTTGTACCCAAGTATTAAATTGTATGAAATAATCCCGAAAAAAAGCACAAACACTGCAGAGAAGGCAAGTTCAGCAGCTAACATTTGCTGAGGTGAAGTGACGGCTAGTAACAGCAGACAAACGGCTTTGACATCAGCGGGAATCCACCTGTCACTCAAGTGGCCACACCCTTAAATTTAAATATTAATCAACTAAACGGATGAGTTATAAAAAAATTCACCCCCCTCACAGTTGTTATGAAGGGCAAAATTAGCTGTATAGACCAAAGCCACAGAGAGAACCAGGCTGTAAACATGTTTTTTTCTGCTGTAAAGTTGGTAATTTTAACATGAGGGAGATACAGATTTGACTCACTTCTGCAGCCAGGCCAAGCGGCCAGTTAATGAATTGCAGTTTAACTCACTTCCGTGTTGGTTTCAAGAGAGAGACGGGGAGGTTGCCGCTTGGACAGGACCCATCGTCAACATTTCTGTGTCCACCACTCTAGGTCATCCAAAACAAACCAGAAAAGAGACTCAAAGTGCTAAATACCGGAATTATCATTTAAGTGTGTAAGAAAGTGTGTGCATTAACATTGTAGTCTCGTATAGTATACTACTAATTTCTAGTGATGGCAGTCTGACACTGAAGCTTTGATACGTACAATTCCATTTGAACCACAGCTCCGAAATTTGCTTTGGTACGGAAAAAATCACGTGACATATGACGTCCGATTCCGAAGCAGCAACTGCTAGGGGGGTTAGGTGCGTGCACTAGATTTATTTCACTCGTCTTAAAGCCTCCTGTCCACTTTCTAGCAGGGATAATTTAGATGCAGCCTTGGCACTTCACCAGGCGAGGTCGCTGAAGCTTCGAGTAATGAACCCATTTTCAAAACAATTCTTGCTTCATTTGCCCATCACTAGTGATTTCCAATAGCAGAAAAAAATATAGAATAGGCGCTATTAAACACCCTAAAAGCCATTTGTTTAATTATTGATATGTTCTTCTGACTGTTGTCTCACCTTATGAAGATTTAAAACTGCATCATCCCAGTGAAAATGAATGAAATAATGACAAGTCACAACCAATATATATATATATATATATATATATATATATATATATATATATATATATATATATATATATCAACTTCCTAAAAATCTTTTATTCCGTCATCTCTTTTTGACCATGTGTCACCATGATACACGATGATCATTGATACAAATGGATGATCCATTTTGATGCACAACAACAATTATTCAATATTATTTAGAGGACATAAAGATTCATAAACTTGTTCTTAATGGGGATTTAATTAGGGGCACTTCCGACTACTTGATCAATTTTTTTTTTCAACTTTTAAAACAAATATTGCAGGACATGTCCTGGAATAAAGATGGGACAATATGGCCTTTATTTGCCTTTGATTACTTGATAGTGGTGTAATGTGTGATTGAGTGGATATTTAATATTGTATGACTCTAATGGCATTTTTTTTTTTTGGTTGAAAAAGATGAACCATTGACTTACCAACAACAAACTTTAACTTGCAAATAATAGATCAACAGGTATAAAATAATTTTTTTTAAGTAGTCTTAAAGATTCAGACATTAAAAGATTTCATTTCATAACAAGTTAAATTAAACAATAATATTTATTTCTCACAACAGCAAAAAAATAAAAAATAAAATAAAATAAACTTTGCCCCAGAAAGTATTTGACCACAGTTTATTTAAAAAAATTAATAAAAAAAATAATTGATCTAAAATACATTTATGTTAAAAAAGATTTCCATTTCAAATAAATGCTGTTCTTCATACTTTGTTCTGTCTGTGAATATAGATTTCTAAATCTTTCCAAAATAGTCTTGAGTAGATACAGTGATAAAGACAGAAAAAAAAAAAATGCAATGTTGATTTTAAATCTTTCTAAAACATGCTTAACTGGATAAATTCAATGTCATCTGTTCTGTTTTCTCCTGTTATCCTCTTGTAGCTCTGACATCATTGACCAGAAGAACAACAGCAGCCGCAGAAGCCACGCCCATCAGCACAGTGACGACCAATCGCAGCACAGCTTCAACTGAATCACAACAGGGGGCGTGGCCTTCTGGGGAAACTAATGAGCAATGATAAAACAGAGTTGAGATTTTCAACAAGCTAATTTTTATTCTCTGTCAGAGGCTCGGATATCATCAAAAGATATCTGCAAAAACTCAAACCTGTTGTTTAGAATGACATGAGTAAGTTAGTTTCATTTTTAGATTAATATTTCTTTAATGCATTCTTGGCATTAAATCAGCCAGCAAAAAAGCTCATATGACCACTGATGTACCTGCACATGTCTGACAGAGTTCAGTGATGTTAACATGTTCACATTTTGGCAATCCTGATGATGATGATGATGATGATGATGATGATGATGATGATGATGATAATGATGATGATGATGATGATGCTGCGTCTCTGCTGGTGACAGGATCAGGCAGAGACTCTGGAAAACATGAGAAAAATCAAAACATTTGTTATTGCTCTGTCAATCACAGTCATTCAAAGCTGACAGTCCTGATGTTCTTGAGGAGACAGTGTCTAAATGTTAAAGTGGATTGTGGGATTTCACAATGGGACACAGAGTGTGTGCAAAGACATTTGTTCACACACATGCATACATAGAAGTCTACTTATTATAGGTGACTTTGAGCTTGTCTTTTTAAAGGATTAGTTCACCCCAAAATGACATTTTCCTAATAATTTACTCCCCAATGCCATCCAAGATATCCATGTCTTTCTTTCTTCAGTGGGAGTGAAATTATGTTTTTTGAGGAAAACATCTGGATTTTTCTTTTAACAATGGACTTCATTGGTTACCATCGTTTTTAAGTCCAAATCAATGCAGTTTCAAAAGTCTTTGAAGTGTTTAAACGGGCTATACGCGATCACAGCTGAAGAAGAGGTTATCTAGCGAAACGATAGGTCATTTAAAAAATAAATAATAATTTATAGACTTTTTACCTTCAATAGTTCGGATTGAGCTGATCAACAAACGGACAGGGAAATATGTCATCACGTTGAAAGGTCAAGCCGGTGCCGGCAATACTATTTGAACTACTTCATATTCATCAGAATGTTATTCATATACTATTCATATTCACTGAATACTATTACTATATATATATAATAGCAAACAATACTATTTGAACCCCTATGTACGGTCGCATTGTAAACAGTGGGCTGGTACTTCTGCCGGCGTCAGAAACGTTTGGCTCCAAAAAGCGAAAGCTTGAATGAGTGAGTTCAGCACACTTCCTTACATACCCGCCTCGCAGGGAGTGATTTGCGATGCAATTCTCCCTTTCCTATGTCCATTGGCCTGTTTTGTTTAAACTCGAAGGCTCTCGGGCGAGATCCCAATTTGTCAGTTGTTCTGACGTAACGTCGAACATGACTGACTGATAGGGAACACAAGATTCTCCAATACTATAAACCAATAAAAAACAAACAAGATTCCTCTCTGACTGGTGGATCTAACATCAGGTCCCGGCAGACACACACATTTCTTCCATTTTAGCATGGCAACATAATATCCTGACACAAAAGCTTGTATTTTCTGTTTTATGAACATTGATAAACTGCATTTTAATAATAAACTCCAAAATCATTGGGGAGAGAGTAACTTGTGACAACACTCATGGAAAGAATATATCGAATTAACCTGCATAAACAGGTTGGTATAGGTAGGTTTAGGATTAGGGGGTGCGGGTAAGGATTCAGCAATCAGAGGCGTTTGGTAGGCTATACTGAAATCATCATAAATCATTTAGATTATTATTTTTTTGCAGGATAGCTTGTAAGCCATTGGTTTTCATTTTCCAAAATTCATTAGAATATTAATTAAAGATCATGTTCCATGAAGATATTTTGTAAATTTAATTCCGTAAATATATAAAACATGTATATTTGTGAGTGAATTCAGCACAATTGCAAACATAAATGCACAACTTTAAAGGAGATATTCTCAATGTTTAGATTTTTTTGCACCCTCAGATTCCAGATTTTCATATCATATCTCGGCCAAATATTGTCCTATCCTAACAAACATCAATGGAATCCTTACATCAATGGAATGCTTATTTATTCAGCTTTCAGATGATGTATAAATATCAATTAAAAAAAAAAAAATTACCCATGTTTCTGGTTTTGTGGTCCAGGGTCACATATTTAAAATGTATTATCCCCAATCTCTCACTTTCTTTATAGGTTAAAAAATTAAATGTGAAACCTAGGAAATGAGATCTAAATTTAGTTGGAACAGTCAGTTCGGAAAGAAAATCATTCTAAGCAGACTGCAGGTGAACACAGTGAATTTTAATCGGAAGTGAGCGGGTGCAAAATAGAACCTATAGTGGGAGCGGTCGGGTGGCGGGATGAAAAAATGAGCCCCGCGCAGTCCTTAACACTGAGCCATGATACTCCCACCAACTTCTATACAGAGAATGCATGGGTTTAACACTGCTGTGGCTCTTTAAATCGGCTAAAATGTTACAGTCTCGCACAGGCATAAACACAATATAAGTTTTGTTTCAACACCAAAGCATTTAGCCTGACTAACTTTGCTTTGTGTGACAATCAGAATGATGTTGAAAATCCACATCAGCTTCACAAGCTATTTCATTTTCAAAAAAACATTAGAAAAATACATTTAAAAAAATGACCAATAAATACACATATATGTGAGGCTTGTAGCCATTTCTGTAATGTATAATAGAGTGAGCTGTAATTCTCTACTCACCATAGACAGTAACATTGAATGCGTGTGTGATCGTTCTGCTGCCGCTGCTGATGGTCACTTCATATTCTCCAGAGTCTGTGGTGATGTTGGTGTTTGTGATGGTCAGAGATCCAGTTTGATGATCCAGCTTCAGTCTGTCTCTGAATCTCCCATCAGGAACATCATCATATACTTTGGTCTCATTGAGGGTTCTACTGATTGTAGCTATAACTGACCTGTCAGTTCCAAACTTCCACATTATCCGTTTAATTGTCTGTATTTCAGTAACATCAGTGTTTAGAGTCACAGATTCTCCTTCAGCCACAGATATTGACTTCACTGTATCAACACCAAACACACCTGGAGAACAAACATATTTTAGTCACTCATCATAAAGGTAAAACTTGGGTTGGTTAAATACAGATTTAACTGAAGTTTTAAGCAAACAAACTTTGGAAAGATAGAAAGACTAAAAAGGCAAAAGTCAGAAACAGAAGTGTGGAAAATAGATGGCAGGAAACTAAACAGTATCTGAAATCACACATCTTCATATATTGTACAAATAGGTTTTGGTTTAGTATTAAAATAAACACAAGTTAATAAAACAAAATCTACATTTATTTATTGATGGTATAACTGAAGTTCATTACTCCACACAGATAGCAGGCAAAAAATAATAATAAAATATACCTAATAGACGGCAACAGCACAAACAGCACAAAGCAAATGTGTGAAACATTTTCTTCAGCAGTTCAGTGGTCTGAAATAGTTTGTCAGTTTTGAGTGACTGACTGAATTAGACAACGCCCATATCTTCAACCACACTTTCTCTCTTCAAAACCCTGCCCCCAAGGCCTGTCAATCCAAAATGATTGACAGGTAAGAAAGCCCTCAAGTTTTTTTTTCATTTAAAAACCTCCCCCACTTCTTTTTTGCTGTCTACAAGTTATCACAGCGATAGGTTTCAGGACAACATTTCAGTGGTAATGTAATAATCAAATCTCTTAGGGCCAGATTTACAAAACAGGGCAAGTTTGTATGAGAGCGCAACTCCATAACAGCACAGATGGGAGTGGAAAGTTCTGCGCTTGATCTACTTACAGTAAGACATGCAAATTAAAGAACACAGATGCAGCCGGATCATTTCCATAATGACCAACAAAATCTTCCAAGAGCAATGCAAATTAGCATCTGGTTTAATGAGTGGTATATAATGGCGCAAACACAATTAAATTGAATAACGCAAACCTTAGTAAATCACCTTGCCTGATTCAAAATATTCTCCTCACATAAATTGTGTGCCTGAAAGGGAAACTCCTACAAATGCATAATGCAAGAAGTTCGGCCACAAAAATAACCCTGTAAGTAAATCTGGCCCACAGAGATTTAAGGAGCACTTTCCCAAAAGGCCACCTACATGTGCAAATAAAATGGCAATGTGCACAGACACAGGAACACTCTCACTAGTGCCACTTTTTAGTGTTTTTTGTTTTTTTTCTGTGATGAAAGCGAGGCTTTTCAAATGAAAAACACTCACATAAGGTATGACTGACAGAAGATACTGGATTTAGGACAGTGAGTTTTGTTCCACCCCCTTCATCTATTCTAGAGAGTCCAGAGAATTGTCTGAGATTGGTACGGTTCCGATCGGGCGAAAAACCAAGGACTAGTTGGCAAAAGTAGGTTTTTTAACATAATCGCAAATATTTAATGAACGATTTAAACTAGTAATTTAAACTAGATCTAAACGATTTAAACCTAAGCGCCAACTAGCGATTTACTACCTAAGCGCCGATTTCTTTCAAAATTCAAAACCTCTAGGGCCATGAGTCGAACATGCCCAACGAGTTCCATTCCGATCGGCCTCCGTTAACCTTGTCTAATAGGTGTTCAAACTTCATTGGCCGATGCCAGCCATGTTTTTCAAGATACGCCAATGTCCTCATAGATATACATGGCACCTTGGACCAAGACACTGCATACCAATTTTCAAGTCAATCGGACTAACGGTCAGGTTGTAGCCCTTTTTATGTTTTTTCATGTTATAGCACCAGCTAGTGTTCAATTGTCGCAATTTGTTTACTGTGACCTCAAATTGAACTCATACACATGTGTACCGAGTTTGGTGAAGCTATCTCATTTACTTCTCGAGTTATAGCCATTTTAGTAAAATAGGCTCTTCCCCCAACGTTCGTTTTGCACCCTTTAGCGACTGTGCATCGAAATTTAAACTTTTTTTTTTTATATAATTGAAGAGTTCAGACTAAAGTTTTCTTCTAGAATGATCATTTTTATCAAGCTTGTATATTTAAGTTCAGTAATTTCACTTAAATTACCATTCACGAGTTCACATGTTAATGAAATCTGATGTAATATTATAATGCGTATTTGGCTTGCTGTCCGGGGGGAGGGCTCCGAGCTCGGAATTCGGCCCGACCCCAGAGTACTCCCCCCTATGAATGTATAGATCATAGGTATCTATGAGCAGGCCCATCTGAATGTGAGGTGATGGGGTGGTGGCGGGATGCTGAGAAATTTGTCATGAGACGGGAGGTAAGGGAAGGCTTTATTTATACTGGCTTCTTCTTGTGCTGATTGGATGATTACCTGAACATGCTCCTCCCGAACTTTGTTACATAAAACTTCATTTAATAGGTCATTTTCATTGACATTTAAGTGAAATTACTGAACTTAAATATACAAGCTTGATAAAAAGTATCATTCTAGAAGAAAATTTCAGATGGCACTTAGAGGCTTTTGCATCTGAACTCTTCAATTATTGATATTCAGACTCCAAGGAACATTTCTGCACTGGTTTGGTTCCGATCGGGTGTCCATTGGTGTAACGTTGTGATATCACCACAAGATGGTGTGGGCAGTGTCCCTAAATGTGGCCAACAGGTCTAAGATTTACAAATTTGACTATCAATTTTTGTCAAGAGGCAAAAATGTAATGTCCTCATATGAGGTCGCAGCTAATATAATTCTGTAGGGTCTAAATTAAAAGTTTGTAATATACTTTAATTAAAAATTCTCATTAGTATTGTAAGAAAACACTCATTTTACCTGGTCAAAAACAGCTCTGTTTTCAGCACGCCGTTTAAGTGCATGTGTCTTTAAATGATAATGAGCTTTGCTCACCCCCGCCCCTTTGTTCTGTGGGCGTTTTGACCATAGACTGTAAAAAATAGGTTTTGACACAACACACGTGGAGTGTTGCCTTGACAACAGTTGAGGGTATATTTTGAAGAATGGCAGCGGGAGTCTCTGAGGACACTGTGCAACCATATCAATTTGAACCAGAGTCGAGAAAACAGTACGTTTCTGAATGGTTGGTTAACGTAATGTCACTTTGATCTATCTTTGAATGTACTGGCAGGGTAGAGTAGTTAGATACGAACGCTATGTGTTTACTGATGTATACGCTAGTCCATTGACAGATTGATGTTACATCTAATGGTCATGAAAAAAATTTTTCGGTAAATGTAGGCTTGTCCGTGATGCGTAACGTTATCTATGCAGTGTTAGGTACAACTGTCAGGGCTGAAGCACTAACATTTTACTGATCTGTTTAACAAAAAAAAATAAAAAAAAAAATCTGTGAGACTATGACAGTCATTAGGCACATAAACAACACATACTCAGACAGGAGCTAATACCTTTTTCAGTGTTCTCGTTTGTAAAGCAGTCTGGTGTGTGAAATGATTCGCGCCAACATGACAGCATTGACGTTGATCGTGGGGAATATTCCCTTCTAAAACAAACTCAGCCACTGCGTTTTTTTTTTATTACACTCAAGAACAGAACAGAAACATTGGATGGATTTTTATCATTTTATGATGGTTGTGTACAGGCACTGCCAACACACATTTCAGTACAACCAACTTGTAAAAGTGCATTTACCATTATATGACCCCTTTAAAAAAAAAAAAAACAGAGCTGCTGTGAAACTGAACTAGAGAATTAACACGTCACACAGACATGCTCACTCAGCCGAAACACATGGAGTCCACATCGCTCTCAGATAATCTCTATAAGTCTCCATTTTAATTTGTTGAAAGAAAATGTTTAAAGAAATAACATTCGTCTTTTTCTGGCTCTGCTTTTGCTATCTGATTGGTAAGTTCTACTTTTTTTGTGTTATGGTAGCAGAATAGATAACCATTAAATTAGTCACTATTAAATCAGTCAGAATATGTGTTCTTACTTTTATATTACTATGAGATGTAGTTTTGTTTCAGGTTTGTGATTTCACAGATATGAGACATTTGTCAACAAATCATTTGCTGCTTTAAAACAATCTGTATTGTATTGAGCGTATGTAAATTAGGTGACTTGATTTGTTTACCAATTATTTATATTATCTAAAGGTCCTGTTTAATCAGCAATTTTAGGCTATATGATACCAAACACAAAATCTGCACTTTCAGTCGGTTAGCCTATTCCTGTGGAAGGTAAAAGGTGAATGTACAGGAGAGATGTGCTGAAATTGACATGTTCCAGTCAAAAGCCTGACTGCTGCATTTTGAACAAATTGCAAACGCTCCATGGATGAGCTATTGATCCAATAATAAAGTGATTTGCAATAGTCAAAACAAGAGATGACAAATGCATGAATTACTTTTTCAAAATTCTTCTTTGTTAGAAACATTCTAACTTTAGTCAGGCAACAAAGATGGAAAGAAACACAACTTAGCCACTCCATTTATCTGTGTGTCAAACTTTAAGCTAGAATCAGACCAAAAACTTAGTTTTTTCACACACGGGATAACCCATCAGGTTAACAAACCAAAGTTATGATTACTGGCATTAAAAGCCTCACTAGGTCCAAACAGAATCACGTCAGTTTTGCCTTCATTTGAAGTTAGGACATTTTTTGTAAGCCATAATTAAGTTCCTGAATGCATGCATACAGAGCTCCTAGTGCATTTTTTCATCAGGTTTAAAATGAAACTGAGCATCATCAGCATAAAAGTGGAAAGAGATTCCGTATTTCTGAAAAATGTAACCCAGTGGCAGTATATATAACAAAGTGTTGGAGCAAGAATGGAGCCCTGAGGAACAGCACAGGTCAGAGGAGCAGTGGAGGAAGTATTTTGTCCAATACGAGCATCTTTTTGGATTAGTTTAAAAAAAAAAAGGTCTATTCTAGAGATATATCTATAAGGCCAACACAATTTTTCCTAACCCTAATGAGAAATATTCTGTGTACCTCAGATGGAATGATTCGGCCAAGAAATAGTATTTAAAAAATTGCAGCTAAACCCCCTCCGCGACCAGACAACCGAGAAGTGCTAAAAATGTGCAATTCAAAGGGACAAGTTCAGTAGTGGGGCTTAATTCACCATCTTTTATCCAGGTTCCAGTCAAGAAGAGAAAGTCCAAATGATGTGATGTAAAGTAGTCATGTAAAATAAAGGTCTTGTTGAGCAGTGACCGAACATTGAGCAATGTCATCCTAAGAAATGGTGAATCACGAGCTGGTTCTAATTCCATGATTTAGTGAGCAAAGAAACGGTGCGTTTACCCTGTCATGTTGTGTTCTAAAACAGGAGAACTGTAAACGCCTGTCAAAAGCCTAGAGAACAATCGGACGAATCCAATGGAGACCTCCTGGATGCTCCAGACAGCCACGATACCCGAATGTAGCTCTCAGTCTGATTGCTATGGCATTCCGATCGGTTATTTAATATGACTTTGCAACATGCACTCGTCTCAATGTTTCTGTTTCTATCTTTCCAAAGTTTGTAGTTAATTTTAAAACTGCTTAACTTCAATTAAATCTTTATTAAACCAACCCAAGTTTTACCTTTATGATGAGTGACTAAAAGACGTTTGTTCTCCAGGTGTGTTTGGTGTTGATACAGTGAAGTCAATACCTGTGGCTGAAGGAGAATCTGTGACTCTAAACACCGATGTTACTGAAATACAGACAATTAAACGGATAATGTGGAAGTTTGGAACTGACAGGTCAGTTATAGCTACAATCAGTAGAACCCTCAATGAGACCAAAGTATATGATGATGTTCCTGATGGGAGATTCAGAGACAGACTGAAGCTGGATCATCAAACTGGATCTCTGACCATCACAAACACCAGAACCACAGACTTTGGAGAATATGAAGTGACCATCAGCAGCGGCAGCAGAACGATCACACACACATTCAATGTTACTGTCTATGGTGAGTAGAGAATTACAGCTCAATATTATATATTACAGACTAAGCATATTTGTCATAATTATTAATAATCCTGCAAAAGAATAATTTAATAGTGATTCAACATCTTTGACACCATTCTCCATGGCACTGTAATTCCATTTCAAATATGAATCTAAGTAAGACTAAAGGGATTGAAGACTGACTACAATACAGGCCTTGCTTCAGACCATATAAGTAGTCATAAATATTTCCTCCCTGTCACAAATTATTTTCTCATATTATAACAATTGCAACTCTTTATGAAAGGGTTGAATCTTTATCACAGGGAGAATTAAGTTGTAAAACACAGATTATCCTCCATCTGAAGAAAAAAATAATCCTCAGAGTATAGTCCAAAAAAAAAAAAAAAAGAGTATATTCCAGATATAGCATGCACCTATAAAGTAGCTCAAAAGTCTAATACACCATGACTATTTTCTGAGATAATATTTGGAGTTATATTATGGAGTTAGCGAAAGCATGCTTGGCTGGCCCATCATATTTAAATTCATTAGCAGGCTCAAACAAAAAGCACATGTAAATGCTCAAAATCAACATAAATTCAGATAATAATAAAAAAGATAAACATTTAGGCATTGTAGGAAGGCAGAAAAGGATGAAGATTCATTTCTAACACAAAGTTTTTAATGACGAACATTCAATGAATAAACAAACAGGCAGGGAAACACACACTGAAGCAAAGTAGCCATAACAGAGAATGAATGTGAGGGACCAACAAACACAAACGATAATGATTAATAGACCACAGCTGACACAAATGAACTAATAGTGAGGATCAAGAAAACTGGGGCAACACAATGCTTAATAATAAAACAGATATAACATTACATGTCCAGCAATCGATTTAAATAGTACATTGATTGGGTTTAAGTGGTCGTTCAATGAGGCCTATTATATGTTGATCCGACTAATTTAAATATGTATTTAAGTGGTCCAGGGGTAGAACTTTTGCCAAGCGTGTCAGAGGTTCTGAGTTCTAATCCGCTCTCATATAGTTTTTTTTTTTTTTCATTAAAACCAATTATGTTTTTCAGTGGTTGTATATCAGGCAGGGACACTTTTTTTGTGCTTTTTGTTTTCTAATTTCACGGGAACGAATAGAGAGTCTCTCCACAACGGATTGAATCGCGCGTCCTGAAGGCTGTGCGCGAGCCAGAAACAAACATAGTATCCACGCCACTGATTGCAGCGGCAACGAGCACTTTGATCAGTTGATTTAAAAAAACAACACATTTCAGCGCTAGATCGCCTCTTATTTAAAAAACGAACTAAATGAATGCTCTGCTAGTTAACTGGAGATGTTTTGTTTATTTGTATTGGTACATTCGTGCCGCGAGATGTTTCAAAAGTGGTGGGGACAATATCGACCTTAGAAAATAGTGGTGGGGACATGTCCCACCCGTCCCACCCGCAAATTACGCCTATGGGCCTGTTCCATAAAGTGCACTAACAAATGTAAAGTGAGCTTTACATTCCAAAACCTAACAAATCAGGTCTAAAAACTTCCCTGAGCTTCCTCTCCAACCAAAAACAGGAGGCAAAAAAGGTACAAAATAAAAAAGGCACCCTCTCCCTACATTTCCCAGGTAACCATAAACACGTGAACAGAGCTAATAGGAAGTTATACAATACAGTGTAATTACCCACAGGTAAAAAGTCAACACTACAATGTAAGCTAAGTTAGGTGTTGGCACACCACAACTTAGGATAGGTTCCACTCCTAACTCAAAGATAAGCACAGGTTCTCACTTAACATGCACGCGATGAATGAGGCCTGAAACCAATCTCGAAATATCCGAATACATGTGTTTTTTTCCTGTTTACATGGTCATAGAACACATCCGATCTGTCACATATGAGCAAAAAATCGGAATTGGGTCACATTTCAGTGAAAGTGAGGAGTTAAGAGTCTGACATTGCTCTGTCTGTGTGTGTGTGTGTGTGTGTGTGTGTGTGTGTGTGTGTGTGTGTGTGTGTGTGTGATTGGATAAGTTGTGTCAAAGGGAGGCTCACTGTCTTCGACTTTGAAAACCCCTGCTCTACGCTGTAGGCTACGTTGTTATATTTTTGGAGAGGTGCATGTAAGCATATGCTGAAGGGTAAGCGTGCAAGACACAGTCTACAACTTGGCTACGGCTCAAGACAAGTTCAACGCAGAAGTATAAATGGGCTTAGTTTCCAGGTTAGTTTCCCAGTGTAAGTTGCCAGAAGACTAAACTTGAGCTATATTAATGTTTGTATTGTGGAATCAAATCAACTGACAAGGAGTCAGGCTAACTGAAATAAGCCTGGCTTATTTTGTAAACTTGTTTAATGGAACAGGCCTCTGGCCACAGACACCCAGTAGATGAAGTGATAAAAACAGGACAGCCACAACAAAGTAAACACCAAATTATATTATTGTTCAAACAAGACACATTCATGGCTCATTTTCTATCAATATAATTGTTAATCTATGTTAACACACTTGATTGTTGTCTTAACCTATGAGGACACCTCTCAATTTTATTCGGAGTATTGTGCCATCCATGTACGACTGGATTTTACAGGATGCTATTATTCACATTTAGTATAAAGACTTAAATGAGAACAATCACCAAAACCAAGAATTTCATTTATATAGTCAAAAAGGACTGGGTGGAATATGTATTATGTAAGGAATAATTGACGACAGGCCGTTGAATTATTAGATAAATAATGCACACCCGAGGTGGTAATGCGGTCACGACGCGAAGCGGAGTGCATTATTTTTCTAATAATTCAACGGCCTGAAGTCAATTATTCCGCTTATACTACAGTTACCACACCTCGAAACATTGTTCAGATTATGTATTTCAAGACGTTTGTAAAGTTTTTGTCATTAAAACGCTCTTGTATGTAGGACTAATTTCTTACGCATGTAATACCATGCCTCCGTTGCTAATTCCAAAACAGTTTAGAGTTAGTAACGGAGGTTTGAGCCACTGATAGCAGACTAATGCTGGGGACACACGACTAGCTGACACATTCTCTGACTGTTTTCATCGACTGCAGCAGATTTTAAACACCGACTTTGAACACAGACTGAACGCGCTGAACACGCGTTTGGGCATGATCAGTCATAACATAAGTATCAAATTACATTCATAACCGGCCTTAAAGTGTGTCCCCGGCTTTATGCAGTTATTAATGCAGTTATTAGAGAGAGATGTTGCAATAATGAGACAGAAAAGCATGTGCGTCAATATTATTATTTATTTATTAATTCAAATCGTTATAATTAATTTGTTCATTCTTTTTTCTATTATTGACAGATGACAGTAGACTAGCCAAATAAATGAAACACAAAGCCATTTTAACAAGTAGGCCTATCAATAATTATTTATTTGTTATATATTATCTGCAATAAAAATCCGTGCTGCAGGATTATCCATTTATTTAGCCTATATTCAGTTTAATTTTCTATTGATTATATAGGACTATATACTTTATTTATTAAAATTAAACTGCATGTTTCCATTGATTGTGAAGCTAGACATTGAAAATTGCAGATCAAGCGCATGGGGCTAAATGTTTTTTCTTGTTATGAATTGTATCCTATTTTCCGTTATTACAGTTGACTACACAAAGTGATATGGAACTGTAATGCGGTCAAGACCTGCCTGGAACTACTTTAGCTGTGCGTTTCCCTGAAAATAATGCACACCTTAGAACGTTCTTCAACCAATCAGATTCAAGCATTCAACGGCCCTGTAGTATAATACATTTTTAATGAAATAATACAATTCTGAGATTACTAGTAACTAAGAGTTGCATGACTTTATAAAGCAATCATGATTCTCACACAATTCTGTATAATAAAAAAACATTTTACTAGAGGTTCTGACAAAATGTTGATTGCTGCAGTCTATTTAAAAAAATATATTTCAATAATTTAAATTAATTATTTAAAAAAAACATTTTGAATTAATAATTCAATGACTTGCTCAAAAAGGCTGCGTTGCGTCTAAAAATCAGCTCCCAAGCTCCCTAGCTCCCTAGGTCATGAATCAGTATATCGAGTTCACTACTTTGGGCAGGGGTAAGAACAGTAAGGATGCTGAATCACTACACATTGTAACACTGTAACACTGATAACTCTATTTCTTCATTTTACAACATCACTACTGGTATTTATGAAAAACAGCAGAACTGAATTCTTTCTGACATTATTTTTTAATGTTATTTAAAGTACATTGTGATAAATACTTTGCTTACATATTTTATATTACATATGCACTACTGTGCAATTTTATGCATGCTATTACTTTCTCCCCCCAAAAATGGTTTGAAGACAGTTATTTATATCTTTTGTTATAATGTGTCAGTATGCCTAAATGTTTTTTACACACATGCCAAAAACTTTTCACAGCACTGTAGTTTTGGATGTGGGTTTCTTCAAGCGTCTTGGAGACGTTGCCACAGTTCTTCTGGGTTTAGTTTTGTTTTTCTGTTTCTTCATGAAATCACTAATGGACTGGATGATGGTGAGATCAGATCTCTGTGGAGCACCGGCTGTTGTCAAACATAAAAAAAATCTCTCCGGATTATTAAAATTAATGGCAAAATTAATGTTACTAATGTAAAAAGATATTTCCTACAGACACACTAGCAAAATATATAAACTGGCTTAAAAGCATTTCAGCCATAAATTATAAATGTTAGGTAGATGATGTTCATTAACTGTCTAGTGATGTAGGTTTATGATGAAATTTATTTAGAGAATGGTTTGTACTTTAAAAAACATCTATCGCGTATCATTAGTGTAGTGAGCTGGATCATGTTTTGCGATTCAGAACTACCATTAAAGAAACATAGTGAACATCAATACTGCCTGGTTTTCACAGTGCATTGTGGAACTTTTTAAGGAGCAAACATTTCAGTGCACTGGTAGGATTTTGTGGTAACACTTTACAATAAGGTTCATTAGTTAAAGGAGAACTCCGGTCAATTTTAACATTGAGCTCATTTTTTTGTCAATTTGGAGTGCTGTCAATACAGAGAACAACGACAAAAATCGGTGTTGCCTACACCGTGTTATCCTCTTTTTAAAATTTGCACCCTGTTGACTTCAATAGGGCAATATTTAAACCTGCTTTTAGCCTCTTAACATCCTTGATGTGTCATTACAAGTGCGCAGGTCATGTGAGTGATTCCTTTAGAGTGAACACGAGTGAATCTGACTGCAGTAGATGTGAAAGATATGGATAAAAATGATGTTATTTAAGCCAGCGCAAATACCTGTATTTACATCCTGTTTTCGGTTGAAGTCCAAAGTAGTCGATTGCCGAGTTCACGCGCGTCACTCGACAATCGACTACTTTTAATCGACTAATTTTAAAAAGAGGATAACACGGTGTAGGCAACACCGATTTTTGTTGTTGTTCTCTGTATTGACAGCACTCCAAATTGACAAAAAAATTAGCTCAATGTTAAAATTGACCGGAGTTCTCCTTTAACATTAGTTAACGTATTGTTGCAATCTCTCTCTCTGGCGTCTTGTTGAAAGAAAACGCGAATGTGTGACGTAGTGGGCTATGTGGGTTTCCGTAGTGTAAACAAAAGGATAGCGGGTGAATCAGTCTGAGTTTACAGTGCGAATGTAGTTAGTGGTGCAGTCTATTTTTCGAGTTGAATGCTAGCAAGCAAAAGTGCCTTTATGCTGTGAATGTGTAAGTTACCACTGAGAGAAATAAAGCCCGAGTTCATTGCTGAAATCGACCGACGCATCATTGTTTGTGCTTCGGCTCTGTTAGCCCGGATCACTAGACGCAAGTTACCTGCCACGAGCCAAATTATTATGTTGAGACCAGCTCGCTCCCAACTACGGTTCGGAGCGTGAAAGCTGTAAAGGTAACACTGGGGGCTTCGTCCGGGATCTAACAAGCAAGAAAAAAAGAAAAAAAGTTCGTCGGACGCGGAATGACGGCGCTCGGGGCTCGAGCTAATGCTAGTGCTGGGACTACGAGGTCTGTTGTGATGGAAACCCCAAATGTGAGCACCAACCCGTTTTTAGCGGATATAAGAGACATTAATATGGACCCAGTTAATCATGGGGACGGCCGTTACGCCGACATCACCAACCCTTTCGCGGATGGCACAGAACGAACGTTAGCCGCGGACGGCGCGATTGTTTATGGCAGGATGCCGTCATTCAACCTAGCTTCGCCCCCCACACCACCGTCATCACGGTTGACTAACCCGTTCCTAATGCCCGTGGAACCTCAGAATAAAACGGATGGTGAGTCCACATACCTTTATCAGCAAACATGTGACTGTTCAAAACGTATGACATCCAGCTCAGCTGCAGCTCTACCGTACAGTTTGAAAAATAGCCCCCACTCCAACGTTTGCCCTTCGCAGTGCTAACCAGCTAGCTAACCCGTTCACTTCCATGACCTTTACGGCTCAAAACCAATTTTCCCCGGCCCACGCATTGCTCTCCCAGTACACTTCGACACCTTTTCCACCATGCTTGCCCCGGCCCATGGAACGTAGTGGAGTAATAAGCTATGATGATGACTATGTCTCACACCGTGATCGATACCAATATGGTCAGTCAGCTGTAGAAAGGGCCAAGTCGGCGCCACGTATATCACACAAAGAGCCAGATGTTGAAATAATGGACACTAGTGATGACGAGTATTATGGGCATAAAGAGAGAATTCCAATATTAAAGCCAGGCCATTTTGATGGAACAGGCTCCTGGAAAGACTTTATTCACCGGTTTGAAAGCTGTGCAAGGGCAAACCATTGGTCAGAAATGACAATGGCGGTTCAACTGAGATTCAGCCTGACTGGCGCGGCTGGAGCTATCGTCCATAAAAACCCCAGATCCGACCGCTGGAGCTACCGGCGGATTGTGACTGAAATAGAGACCGCCTACGGGCCGCGCTCTGACCATGCGGCAGCCATCGGCATTGAACTGAGACAGAGGGTTAGGGGGCAAAACGAAGCCTTACACCTATTAAGGGATGACATATACGAGAAAGTGTCCATTGTGTATGCTGACCGTACAGAGTTGGAGCAGGACGCCATCAGTGTGGAGGTCTTCACCAACGCCCTGGCCGACCCTGAAGTGGTGCAAAAACTACTGGAGAAGCAGCCGCGCACCCTATCCAGAGCGTATGACATCGCACACAGCTACGAGACTACCAAGAGGGCCGCCAGAACGGTCACACAGTTCATGCAGCCTGGCCAACGTGGTCTCGTAAATCAGAGAGCCAGGGCCACCACAGTACGTGAGAATAACAGCAGGCCAGCTTGCTCGGAGCCAGTGGGGGTAGCTGTTTGGTCCATCGACTCGTCAGAGAGGGCTCCAAGATTTAATCAGCAGTGGCGCCAGAAGAGAGACACAAATGTCAAAATGCCTATGGGGGATGTTCAATGCCACAACTGCTCCGGTCTGGGGCATATCCAGAGGAACTGCCCTTCCCCCCGTCGACCTAGACAGCAAGGCTGGACAGTCATTAAGGACACAGCACCCGACACAGGTAAATTGGTCACCTGTACTGCGAGTCAGGAAGATGACATGTGTGTTAAAATAATGATATATGAACTGGAAATGTGTGCTCTACTTGACTCTGGTGCTCGGAGGAATGTGTTGCCCCTCCATGTCTTTAACTCCATTCCCACAGAGTCCAGAACACCAATAGAGCCATCTGTCGCACAGGTCCTGCAGGGTATTGGCCCCAGTGGTTTGGCAGTGCTGGGGGAAGTCAACCTACCAGTACAAGTTGGGAGCAGAGCTACCAATGTGAACTTTATTATTGCTGACACAACAGAGAACACAGAGGTTATTCTGGGGCACCCTTTCCTCCATCAGACAAGTGCTCAGCTGGACTATGGTCGCCATGAGATAACCCTCTTCGGTGAAAAGGTACCTCGTCTTAACCCAAGCCATCAGTCCCGGGTGCACATTGTCAGAGTGGCCCGCACAACAGTGTTGGAGTCTGGGTGTGAGTATGTAGTGCCTGGCACCGCCCACCTGCGCCATGCTACTGAGGGAGACCTGATGCTGAGCCCAACCAAGGGTTTCATAGAAAAGCACCATGTTCTTGTGGCTCACATTGTCGTACAGGCGCAGCGGTCAACCAATGTGCCCATCAGAGTCTTTAACCCTGGTGCCTTACCTGTCACTTTGAAGAGAGGTGCTGTGGCGGGGATTCTACAGCCAGCCACGGTGTTGGGGAAGGTGGAGCCCCAGCCACCCTTGGCCCCACCGGCCCTTGAACCTACTAACTCTGTCTGTGCTTCTTTACCTAGCCACCTTCAGGTCCTGTATAACGAGAGCTGTGGTAGTCTGTCCAAGGGCGACCAGGAGAGGTTGGCCCGCCTGCTACGGTCTTACAGTGACGTCTTTTCCTCGGGGCCCACTGACCTTGGCCGTACGGGACTCGTGCAGCATGATATCCTCACCACCCTAGGTCCGCCTGTGAAACAGCAACCACGCAGGATGGCTAGAGACAAACAAACTGCAGCAGACCAGCAGGTGCAGCAGAGCCTGGACACTGGTGTGGCCCAACCCAGCAACAGCAGCTGGGCTGCACCAATCATTATGGTCAGAAAGAAGGACGAGACCTTGCGGTTATGTGTCGACTACCGGCCCCTAAACGAGAGAACCATAAAGGATGCTTATCCACTTCCCCGCATCCAGGACACCTTAGACACACTGTCCACTGCCAGGTACTTCAGCACGCTGGATTTAACATCAGGGTACTGGCAGGTGGAGATGACGCCGAGAGCCCGAAAAGCCGCTGCTTTCTGTACACGTAAGGGCCTGTTTGAATGGAACGTGATGCCTTTCGGACTGTGCAACGCGCCGGCCACGTTCCAGAGGCTCATGGATCGTGTCCTGGTGGGGCTGCAGTGGGAGACCTGTTTGGTCTACCTCGATGACATCATTGTCCTGGGGCGGGACGGAACTGAAATGCTGGAGCGGCTGAGTCAAGTGTTCGGCAGACTACGCGCAGCCAACCTGAAACTTAAACCGTCAAAGTGTGTCCTGTTCCGAGAGCAAGTAGCTTACTTGGGGGCACATTGTCTCCGCCAAAGGTGTCGCCACCGACCCCCAAAAGATCCAAAAAGTGTCTGGGTGGCCCGCACCCCAAAACGTATCTGAAGTGCGTCAGTTTATCGGCCTGGCATCGTATTACCGACGCTTCGTTAAAGATTTCGCCTCCGTTGCCAAGCCCCTCCACGAACTGACCAAAAAGTATGCACGTTTTAACTGGACGGACGAATGCCAGGAGGCGTTTGAACAGCTGAAAAGCCGTCTGACGTCAGCACCCGTGCTGGGCTATCCCCTCGACAGTGGCCAGTTGCTCCTTGACACGGATGCCAGTGACTGGGGAATTGGAGCAGTCCTCTCCCAAGTGCAAGAAGGTGAGGAGAGAGTACTCGCTTATGGGAGCAGGAGATTGTCAGCCACTGAGCAAAACTATTGCACCACCAGACGAGAACTTCTGGCAGCTGTCGAATTCACCTCTCATTTCCGGCAGTACCTGCTAGGGAGATCATTCATCATACGGACTGACCACAGCAGCCTGCGCTGGTTGACTCGGATGAGGGAGCCTGAGGGTCAACTCGCTCGCTGGCTGGAAAAACTGGCAGAGTACGACTTCCAGGTGATCCATCGCCCAGGGAGACACCACCAAAATGCAGACGCGCTCTCCAGAAGACCCTGCGGGATGTCCTGCCCATGCACAGTGCCAGAGCCTAGCCTTCATAACCAGTTTCAGCACAAAGGGATCCAGTGCAACATGGCAGAGAGTCCAGCTGCAGAGTATGCTGGGGAAACTCCTGCAGAGCAACCTCCAGTGGGGGTAGTGGTGCCTGAAGGTAGCTATGGAGGCAGCCCTGCAGTCGAGCCTAAGTATTTTCCAGTGGGGGTAGTGAAAGCTGTCGGTGACAATCAAGCTGGCTCTTCATTCCGTCCAGGTGTCTACAGGGTCAGTGAGCCAGCCCAAACCAACCTGTTCGGTGGTTGGACCAGGGAGGAGTTAATCAGTGCCCAAGAAGCTGACCCAGATATAGCACCAGTGAGGAAGTGGATGGACAAAGGGATGGGCAGGCCATCCTGGGTTGACATAGCACCCTACAGCCCTGCCACCAAGGCCTACTGGTCGCAGTGGAAGAGGCTCTACCAGAAAGATGGAGTTTTGTTAAGAAAGTTTTACTGTACGGATGGAAGGGTGTTCTATCCACAGATCCTGCTGCCTCAAAAGTACCGCATCTCAGTGACAGAACAATTGCATGATGGCCCAGTCAGTGGCCATTTTGGAGGAGAAAGGACCCTCGCACATCTCAAGGCCCGGTACTACTGGTACAATATGAGAGATGACGTCACCCTGTGGTGCCGTACTTGCACCAGTTGTGCTGCGAAAGCCCGCCCCAAGAAAACACCTCAAGCCGCCATGGGCACAGTGCGAGTTGGTGCCCCCTTTGAACGGATCGCAGTTGATTTAATGGGACCATTAAATGAAACTGAAAGGCACAACCGCTACATAATAGTAGTTCAGGACTACTTTAGCAAATGGGTGGAGGCCTATCCTGTTCCCAACGAACAAGCAACGACAGTGGCTGAAAAGATTGTTACTGAGTGGGTGTGTAGGTACGGAGCTCCACAGTGCCTACATAGCGACCAAGGTACCAATTTCGAGTCAGCTGTGTTCCAGGAAATGTGTGAGCTGCTGGGAATCGACAAGACACGGACCACGCCGTTTCGCCCACAGTCAGATGGCCAAGTAGAGCGTTTCAATGCCACCCTGCAGAAAATCATAGCCACCACTGCAGAACGATGTCATTGGGACTGGGATGTTATGACACCATATGCAGTCATGGCTTACCGCGCTACCAAACACAGCTCCACGGGCCTGACGCCTAATATGATGTTGTTTGGACGGGAAATTACAGAGCCAGTGGATCTTGTTGCTGGGCTGCCACCTGACCCAGATAACACTACTACCCCTCCATCTTATGTTGTACAGCTCAGGAAACGGCTCGAGCTATCTCACCAGTTGGCCCGAGAGGCGCTGGGAAAATCTGTGGAGCGTGCTAAACGACAGTACGATAAAAACGTTTGCAGAGTCCAACACAAAGTCGGTGATGCAGTATGGCTCTTGGTCAAAGGCACAAAGAGAGTACAGAATAAAGTGCGAAAGTTCCTGCCTTCCTACGAGGGCCCATACTTCGTCGTTGGTGTACTGGACGATTTGGTCTATCGGATTAAAAGGGGCCCGAGGACAAAGATGAAAGTCGTTCATCACGACAAACTTAAAGCTTTCCATTCCAGGACAACACTAGACAATGACTGGGTCTTTCAGGAGGCTGAAACGTGGGCACCAGTGGAGGCACCACCCCTGTTGTCAGACCCCAGCTCTTCAGAAATCAATATAAGCCCCCTTGACCTTTGGGGCGAATCACCAGAGACAGAGGACCCTGTGGTGGGTTCCCTTCCCGGTCTCTTCTCTTTACCACCAACATCGGCAGTTTCACCGAGCAGCAGCCAGCTCCCTTGCCACCCCGCTGAGCCTTCACTAATTGAGGCTGGGACCCAGCATGAGGCCAGGGGACAAGCTGCTCGCCCTGTTTTGAACTCCACCCCTCGGCGTCAACCCCGGAGGGTTCGCAGAGCTCCTGACATGTTTGGTGATTGGATTGGTTATTGAGCACATCTGCCTGAGGTTGGGTGTAGGCGGATCGCTGCCCTCCTCAGAGGAAAAGAGTTCCAGTAAAAAGAAAGACATCAAAACAAAAGAGTTCATGTGTTGTTGAAAACAAAAGAGTTCCAGTATTGTATCATTACATAAGTAACTTGTTTATGTTGAGGTTAGAAATGTGAAGATGGTTTGGGCTTAATATAATTGTTTACTATCAACAGTCGGTAATTTGGATACTAATGGGCTACATAGTTTTGTTATAGCATCCTGGGTATGTTTACTGCTAAGCACTTAGTTTAACAGAATATTTTGCTTCAGTTTTGCACTTGAAGTCATGCACCCCTGGGTAATTTTACGCTAACTTTGGGTTGAGTGGTTAAAGTAATAGTCCCATTTTTCTCAGGGAATATATAAGTGTCATGTTTACATTGCCTAGGACATTTGCTTACATGCGAAGGAGTATGCAATATGCTTTCATGGACATTGCCTCTTCACCTTAACTTTCCACTGGAGAAGGGCCCTACAAGGACTGTGGGAAATACGGGTTATGGTTGGAGGTGTTTGTACAATGACTGTCTAATTAATATTTCCCTGTGTACATTGTAATGATGCTGGAGATATGTTAAAGGTTTAATCATCCTCCAGAGTGGGGGTAGTGTTGCAATCTCTCTCTCTGGCGTCTTGTTGAAAGAAAACGCGAATGTGTGACGTAGTGGGCTATGTGGGTTTCCGTAGTGTAAACAAAAGGATAGCGGGTGAATCAGTCTGAGTTTACAGTGCGAATGTAGTTAGTGGTGCAGTCTATTTTTCGAGTTGAATGCTAGCAAGCAAAAGTGCCTTTATGCTGTGAATGTGTAAGTTACCACTGAGAGAAATAAAGCCCGAGTTCATTGCTGAAATCGACCGACGCATCATTGTTTGTGCTTCGGCTCTGTTAGCCCGGATCACTAGACGCAAGTTACCTGCCACGAGCCAAATTATTATGTTGAGACCAGCTCGCTCCCAACTACGGTTCGGAGCGTGAAAGCTGTAAAGGTAACAGTATTAACTAACCATGAGCAATCCACTTGTTAATGTACCGGTATTTGTTAACGTTAGTTAATAAAAATACAGCTGTTCATTTGTTAGTTCATCTTAGTTCACAGTGCATTGACTAATGTTAACAATATTTTAATAAAGTATTAGTAAATGTTAAATTAACATTAACAGAGATTAATAAATGATGTATATGTGCAGTTCATAATTAGTTCATGTTAACATGTTAACTAACGAACCTTGTTGTAAAGTGTTACCAATTTTGCGATTGAGAGCCCTAACGGCTGGTTCACACCGGACGCGGAAGCAGCGCGAAACGGAAAATCACGCGCGGTCCGGCGCCTGCCTGTTCACACCAGACGCGTATTCTCCGCGGCGGTCGACAAGCGCTTCTGCTCAGTTGTTGTTTATTCAGAGCTATTTTTTACATCATGGGTAAGTAAATAACCTCATAAAATGAATACACCATGTTTCTGTAACCAAGAAGTTTGTACACTTCTTTTATTAATCCGTTGTCGAGACACACACGCAGCCAGAGAGAGAATATGGTAGACAGTAGTAGTGTACATATACCGTTGAAATATACATCCTCTCTTCAAATTTATTATATCTATTTTGTTGTGTTTTTTCTTTGTTTGTTTTCATCTTTCTAGTCTGTTTAGATACACAAATGTGATCGCATTTGTCACTCGCGGTATTTTAATTTTTGAAAATTGCTTATATTTTGACAATTGACCGGATTGTCTCGTGTTTCTTGGTGTGACTTCCTGCCGGAATTGACGCGGATCACTCGCGGCTCGCGCAAAAAATAGACCAGACGCCGAAACTGCCGCTTCACGGCGCGGGCCGGCGTGGTGTGAACGACACCATAGGTTAACATGGGCGCCGAAAGGAAGCAGCCTCCGTTCCGCGCCGCTTATGCGTCGCTTCGGCGTCCGGTGGACTCCCTGATCAGTGGCCTAATGAACTAAAGAACTTCACCTCCTACTTCACATACCTCCTACTTCACCTCCTACTTCACCTCCTACTTCACCTTCTACTTCACCTCCTACTTAACCTACCTTCTACTTCACCTTCTACTTCACATCCTACTTCCCTTTCTACTTGACCCTCTACTTCACATCCTACTTCACATCCTACTTCACATCCTACTTCACATCCTACTTCACCCTCTACTTCACATCCTACTTCACCCTCTACTTCACATCCTACTTCACCAATCTCGGTCCTGGAGGGCCGCTGTCCTGCAGAGTTTAGCTCCAACCAGCTCCAACACACCTGTTTGAAAGTGTCTAGTGTGCCTAGTGAGACCTTAATTAGCTGGTTCAGGTGTGTTTAATTGGGGTTGGAGCTAAACTCTGCAGGACAGCGGCCCTCCAGGACCGAGATTGGTGAACCCTGCTCTACTTCACATCCTACTTCACCCCCTACTTCACATCCTACTTCACATCCTACTTCATATCCTACTTCACCCCCTACTTCACATTAGGGCTGGGCGATATGGACCAAAAGTCATATCCCGATATATTTAGGCTGAATATCGATATACGATATATATCCCGATATTTTTTCTGCAAAGTGAGAGCAAATGTTCAGTCAAAGTCAAAGCCAAACATGACGTCACAAGTAGTTTTATTGAAACCGGCTATTTCAGTGAACAGTTGCAAAATCAAATTAATAAATTATAAACAGGGTTCTTTACCTTAGGGCTGCACCGATTATGACAAAAATCATAATTGCCAATTATTCCCTTGGAATTGTAATTGTGATTTATTAATTATGATTATCAAAGTTTACATTGAATATATATAAACAAATTTTGTGTAAACATGTTATAATTTGCTTATATATAGCCTACATATATATAGGCAAATTATAACACGTTTACACAAATTTGTTAACACACACACACACACACACACACACACACACACAAGTAGCCTACTGTCCCCCTTTACTTAACATAAATAGTAAAAATATGACTAGTAAAGACTAGTAGGCTACTAATAAATAAACAGTAGGGCTATGCTAAAGCTATTAAATAGCAGTCCCAAACTAGTTTTTGTTAATACAATGTGGTATGAGCCACTACAGTCATTTAAAAATATAAAAAATAACACAAAGAAAAATAAAGTAAACGACAGTTACCATGGTGAATACACAATATTAACAATAACTGTTAATGAAACATGGAAACTGCTCAGGTGAATAGAATGAAAATCATACCTGCATTACTTTTATTTCGTGTAATTTACAATGTAACGGCGTTGCATGCTTGTATAGTTTCTTTTGCACTTCATATAGCCTACAGTGAAGCGATACACAGCGCGCGCGCCGCCGCATTTGCGCGTGCAATTGAAGAGTGTGCGCTCCGAGCACAGTATAACGGCTGACAGGACAAGAAAGTCCGTGTTTCTGAGGTGAAAAACTTTATTTCAGCGTACACTTATGTCACTGCCTGTTAGTTCCTATTGTGCTGGGTTTTCTGAAGTAGTCATGATTCGCCTCTCATAACATAACATGCTCTAAACACGCGCGCAGAGTGGAGGGGCGGACTATTTGAAAAATATATCGATATGCGATATGGTCTAATTCCATATCGCATTTCAAAATATATCGATATATTTTTTATATCGATATATCGCCCAGCCCTACTTCACATCCTACTTCACATCCTACTTCATATCCTACTTCACCCCCTACTTCACATCCTACTTCACATCCTACTTCACCCTCTACTTCACATCCTACTTCACCCTCTGTTTCACATCCTACTTCACCTCTTTAAGACTTGAGAACTTAGATAAATGACAGGCAGTCTGTTTGATGAACGACCACTCCCTGAGAGGACAAAGGACCTCTCTGGAAATTAACATCTCAACTCTCTTGTGAAACTCGCAATCCTAATCTACATCTTCTTCCCCTCTTCCCCATCCCTCATGCTGAGATCACCAAAACTCACACAAGAATATATATGGTTTAATATGAATAATTATCATACAGTATTACACATGTTTGATATCATTTGAAATGTCTCTGAATGCAAATCTATTGTTAGCACATGTTTCCATGTGAAAGAGGTTCTGTCTATAAAATGAAATGCAGCAAAGGGCTTGGCGCGATTCAGTACCTCAGATCAGCCCATTATGTTGAAGGATCTCAAAGACTTGAGCATCATGTATTTCCTAATGTCAGGTTCGCATCTCTTCTCTTTAATCCAGAGCATTTGATGGTTTGTATTGATTATCTTTGAACTGATTACGAAATTGGCATGATATATTTACCTGACATAATAAATTGTAACCATTGATTTTATTCTAACGGACTCTGGCATTATTTTCAGTAAAGAGTTAAAAAGAATAGTCAAACATTCGCTCACATTTAATGATGCACATATATCATTAAAACATTTTCATTTATGGAGTCAGATGAAATAACGAGAAAATACATATGAGAAAATTTATTTAATTTAATCAAAATTACAGTAACACGCAGAGAACTTCCCTGATGGTCGGATGCCTACATTGGGCCGATTGAGTGCGGGCTTACACATCCTACTTCACCTTCTACTTCAGGTCCTCCATCAGGTCCTTCAAGTCCTTCTTCAGGCCCACACTATCTGATAGTGCCAATTTCTGCTGCTGCTGGATTTCTGTTGCTTGTAGCTTCAGTCGGGCTCTTCTTCATCTGCAGGAAACACAGAGCAACAGACCAACAGGGCAAGTGTTACCTACTGCTGAAATATATCGGTAGAAATATATAATTATTTTAATTAATAAGTATAATTGTAATTGTATGATGAAAATGCATTTACTGATTACATGTTTATTTAATCTATTATTATTATTACAGCTGAGACCCGTGAAGAAGAGATCACTTACGCTGATTCGACATTCTACAAAAGAAACACACAGAAATTGGTAAGATCATGTCATTGTGTTATTTTCAGTAGTCTTATTTAAATATGTTTAGTGTTTTCCTGTGTAAGTGTGTGTTATATGTTGGAGTAGTTTAGTTATTTAACAAGTTTAGTTCCACACCAGAGCTTGAACAGATAAACTCTTTACTCATGTATTTACACTCACTCTGACAACGCATGCGCTCATTGGGAACCTGGTTACCCTGGAAGACTTGATTTAAAATACAACATTGTGAATAGGTATGCTTCCTAATGTTTAGAAATTAAATTTAAGCTAATTAAACTAATCATTTTGATTACCTGGGATTAAACAGGTAAAAAAAAAAAAAGTAAATAACACTAAAAGTACACAATGGATATGACATTAATCTGGAAGGGTACCAGGGTTTGAAATCTAGCCTAAGATTTAATCATGTTCTTTGATTCTGTCATTGTGCACATTTCCTGAAAAAACTGACTTCATACATCCACTAAAAATGACTGCCTCAGCAGTTTGTCACTGAGGAAAAATGATGAAAAAAAAGTGAAGTGAAACCCCACCCAAACTTTTATCACAGAATGTTGTTAGGGGTTAACAGTTTAGGACCCAAGGACCACATGTTTGAAAGAAGACCCGGAGTCAGAATTATAAAAAATTGAAGAAAAGTTTTACTTAGTTTGCAGTTTCATCAGCAGAAGTCAGCTTCAAGACTCACACAGGAGTTCGTAGGCCGCCCCGCTTACAGTCACAAAGATCACAGCAGTTATACCATTTCCAAGGTCTAAGCTACGTCATTGCTTACAGGTTGAATGATTCTGATTGGCTAAGAAATTGATACAATGCTGTAATTTCACAGTAAAGTACTGGCAGCTGTGGTTCCAGCCATTTACTGCATTTCAATACAGTTTTAAATTGTACTTGCAGCAATGGTTACAGTAATAATTCTACAATACATAAAAAAATACATAATACATAATTAACATTTCTAGTATATGTAGTATATAATGTATACCAACATATCAAACTATTTTTCACAAGATGGAGAAAATAAATAACGAAGAACTAGATTAAGATACATAATTTTCTATTTATTAAAACACAAGCAAAAAAAAAGGCATTTACAAATTGGCTGAAACTGACCCAAACTGAATCTCAGCATAAATACAAACAGTAAGTTAAAAAGGAAAATAGCACTTTCTTTAACAAACACAAATCCTTTAACTCTCTGGTGTTCTTCTGTCACTTTTGACCGCGAAGATAACAAGTGTGACTTCCAGAGGGTTAAAGAATTTGTCCAAAAATGTAATTCTTATGATTCTTTTACCCTGATACAATCCCAGATGTGTACAACTGCCTTTCTTCAGCAGAACACAAACATTTTTAGAAAGAAATTCAAAATCTTTAGATGCATACCATGAAAATGAAAGACAATCATTTGGAAAGTCCAAAAGTAATGCATGAACCTGATCAATTAATATCTTATGTAGCAAAACAATAGGTGTAACCAAACCAATAAAGATGTAACAAAAAAGCTCTTCCTGTCTGCACTAAATTCATTGCGTACCTGTGCAACGCAAGTATGTTGGCATGTTCATGTGTGTAGAAAATGATGCTTTGATTGCAAACAGAAGAATGAACTTCACATGAAAATCTGATATTTCAAACGGTATCAGAGCCCTGGTCAGAAGCACTAGTTTAAAGTAGAGAATGTTTTACTTATACTGATTTTTCTCTTACATTAATCACAATGCTGGAACCCATTTTCTTGCATTGCATGCATCCTACAGAGCTTGAATTTCCTCCAGATTAAATATATGCATTTTTGTTCTGATGAAGAACTGGGTAAATAAAATGAGAGGAACTAGTGAGTCAATTAACCAAAAGAGACCAAAAAAAAAAAAAAAAAAAAAAACCGCCAACACGTTACACCCACTTTGGATAGACTGTCTATTTTCAGTATGTTAAATAGTCTTGTCTGTCGAAACTGGTCAACACACCCAGGTCTGAGAAAAAAAAAGAAAAAAAATGTTAGTGATTATATATAGCACATGGCAAACGATACTTATAAATAACATTGCACACATTTTTAAATTAAACATAAAATTAACTGTTTAGTAGATGAATGCAATTAGAAACTTTTTCTTTTCAGCCAAAAATGAAAATTCTGTCATTACTCACCCACATGTCGGTCCAAACCCGTAAGACCTTTGTTCATCTTTGTAACACAAATTAAGATATTTTTTATTAAATGAAATTAACAGCTATTTAATTAACACTTTGAAGGCCCAGAATGGTAGGTAAGACATTGTTAAAATAGTCCATGTGACTACAGTCGTTCAACCTTAATTTTATGAAGCGACGAGAATACTTTTTGTGCTCAACAAAAACAAAATAACGACTTAATTCAACAATTTCTTCTCTTTTGTATCAGTCTCCAACCCACGTTCACGAGAGCACCACGGCACATGCATGACCTTGTAGTCACACGGACTATTTTAACGATGTCTTTCTTACATTTCTGGGCCTTCAAAGTGTTAATTAAATAGCTGACAATGGAGCCCCCGCCCTGAGCCATCGGATTTCATCAAAAATATCATAATTTGTGTTCCGAAGATGAACGTAGGTTGTACGGGTTTGGAATGACATGAGGTTGAGTAATTAATGACAGAATTTTAATTTTTGAGTGAACTATCCCTTTAGGTAAATAAATGAGGGTGTAGGTTTGTTACCGTAGAGAAAACAACAAAATATAATCCTAACAGAAATGGGGGCCAAGACATGACAGTTTAGCTTGTGTGTAAAAGGAATTGATTTTCCAGTTAGCCAGAGGGAAGTGAATAATTAAGTGATAGAGTGCGTGTCTGTAAACTATGGGTGTATTCTGTATGCTACTGGAAACATGCATGTGAATTTGCATGTGCCTCACAAATGGTACTGCATGTGTGTGCACAAATTTTGTACAGGACTCTGATCATACAAAATCAGAAATACATCCTACAAAAGAAAACCAAACCACTTGCAATATTACCTCTTTATAATATTGTTCCAGGCAGGTCCAAGTAGTTCCAGATTTCTTGAGGATTTGACCGCATTACAGTTCCATATCACGCCGCCAAACGATTTCAGTTATCTCACATGTCCTTAGG
This sequence comes from Scardinius erythrophthalmus, assembly GCF_964197995.2. Lineage (NCBI taxonomy): Eukaryota > Metazoa > Chordata > Actinopteri > Cypriniformes > Leuciscidae > Scardinius > Scardinius erythrophthalmus. The sequence goes on from NC_138234.1 coordinate 8,884,917, forward strand.
GCCTAGAACAGCAAAATAACCAAAACCCACAAAAAATGTATCAAGCAAATAAATATAACAACAGGATAAAAATGACAAACCTTTTTCATGTTTTATTATCTATGGAACGCATACTCTCTTTCTCCCATACAAACACACAAAGATATTGTGCAAGCACATACTCACACATAGACCATAAACGGTAAATTTATTAATAAAATATTTTTAAAATTAAAAAGCGTACAATTTCTCAGTTGCATAGTAATGTCGCTGTTCTTGAATCACTTCTCTGTTAGCTCTAATGATGTTTTGAATTAGCAACTGAGGCTTGGTATCTGATAATAAGAAATGCCTTGAGGTGTGGTCACCGAGGAGGAATAACTGATGACGAGTAGGGCTGAAACGATTAGTCGACATTGTCGACAAAATATTGTCGACAAAATATCTTGTTGTCGAGTAGTCGTTTGATCCCACGTGACCTATTGTAAGGGCCTGCAATATCGCGATTTGACTGCTACGGCACTGTAGCGCTAGAGTGTAATGCAGCCGTTACAAATGTTATTGCGGTAGAAGAAAACACAGCGCGAATTATGACGGAGTGCAAACCAATCCGAACTAGTAAGGTGTGTGAAAGTTTCACAAAACTTCAAACCAAGAATACTGTCATGTGCAATACATGCAAGGTGGAACTTGCTTTTCACAGGAGCACAACATGCATGTAAAAGCACAAGACGAGCCGGTGAGAGGCGAATGTTCTCCAGCTGGAGCTAAATAACTAGCAGTAAATCTCCGTATTAGAGAATGCAATACTACTAATAATAGCAATAATATGAACAATAATAATATAATTACAGTAATGTGATGATTTATTTTTGCATAGAATAAAGCTTGATTGAGCTTAGGAGTCAGGGCTGTATTTTTAATTGTTGTAACACTATTAAGGCTATGTTCACACTTAGCGTCTTTTTTGACAAGAAAAAGTTGACAACAGCGTTTTTTTAGCAAAAAAAAAAACGCTGGCAGCGTTCGGTTACAAATAGCAGCCGAGCGCGTCTTTTGTTGCTATAACAACAGCTGCAACAGTAGCCTAGTGCTGTGTGATGCAAAAAATGTCGAGAAAGAGAAAGTTGGCTCTTGCGTTGGCTTTTGAAGTTACCGGGGAGGAGAATGTCGGTTCACAAAGACGTTTGTGGGTGCACGACATTATACGGGGAAGGAAACTGTATGGTGCTTAGTTTATCTACCGGCACCGTCTCCATTTTTTCTTGTTGTTCTTGTTGTTATGGAAACGACAGGTCTCGCTACTCGCTTGTCATTGGTCAGCTGTCAAAAAGGCGCTTGACGTAGGGCGTTCTTTTCAGAAAAGTTGAACTTTTTTCAACTTAAAAAGACGCTCTGAGCTGCAGAAAAAGACGCCTGCGGTGGCGTCTAAAAAAGCGCTCAGGACTTTTTTGAAAAAACGGTTTACTCCATAGGGTTATAATGTAGAACAGACGCTGGCAGTTTAAAAAAAAGACGCTAAGTGTGAACATAGCCTAAGCCGTGTGTCCACCAAAGCGTTTTTACTCGCGGCTGGCGTGTTTTTTCAATGGGAGCGCCGCGTTTTTAAAACGCCATGAGCGTAACGAGGCGCTGAGCGTCTTTTTCACGCTGAAGCGCTGAGCGTTCGGCGTTTTTTACTGGTCGCCGAGAGTTGAAGAATGTTCAACTTTTGGTAAAACGCAGCGCTCATCACTGTCACTTTTTACCCAACCGTCCAATCACAGTGGAGGAGGGGCGGGACTAATACCACACCGACCAACCGCGTCCGCCACATGATTCTGCTTGCACAACGTCAACAGAGGACAACAACAAGCATAATAACGGAACAAAATCAAGAGCCAGAGAAAATACATTACATTGTATTGACATTTTAATATAGAATCAACACAGAAACAAAATATGTGTGAAATGAGATACTAGTAGGCTAAGACTTTCGCGGATATTCCGTATCATAACAAGCAAAGTGTCTCGGTCTCAACCGTCTCAACTGAAAAAACGCTGCGCTGCCAAAACGCTCTCAAGCGCCCACAGCTGAGCGTTTTTAGCAGAGCGTCTAGCGTTTTCAGCTGGCTAAAAACGCTTTGGTGGACACACGGCCTTAGGGGCCGATCACACCTGACGCGTTTTTCAGGTTCGAAAACGCGAGGTGCACAGCACTTTACATTACACAGAACGAGCAGTGCGCTGTATTGTATATATGTGTTCTATATTCATGAAGACTTACAAAAGGAGATGTTATGAAGAATATCATGTCAGTTACTTTTTCAAACTGTAAATTAAAAGGTGAATGAGAATGTCTCTGTTAGCTCAATTGTCATGTCAATTTTATAATGTCAACTTAACTCAGGTCAACTTATAATAATTGTTTGCAGATTAAGTTTTTCTGTATTGCAGCTGATTCATTTTTGTTTATTTTTTTCTATTGAAAGCAAACCGAATATTTAAACAATGCTTAGAGAGCATTTGTGTGTGATTTGGAGTTGGACAGAAATCTGAAAACTTAAAGAGAATGACCTGTTTAGTTGGCTCAAAGTTCACTAAAACAACCATTTCAAAAGCTGAAGTGGTTTTCTTTTTTTATATTATAGTTAGAATATGTATAACTCAGCGTTTTAACTAATTGAAAAAGCTGAATAATCGTTCCAAACTTACTGATTAGTCGATTAATCGTTCTAATAATCGTTAGATTAATCGATTATCAAAATAATCGTTTGTTGCAGCCCTAATGACGAGCCGTTGAAGTCGTGGCTGCCTGCATTACAACCTCGGATGTGCATTATTTTTCAAATAATTCAGCAGCCCTTCAATTATTCCCAAACCTAGAGTTATAATCTGATGGAGAACACTGACTAGTGAAATGCCTCACCCAAGAACCATCTATCTGGCTGCAAACACGCAATTCGCGCCAAGTAACTTAACGTTGGTACAGTCGAAAAAGGCAAAGTTGAGTGCAACATAGTAAAATAACAACAAAGAAATAAACTTACCTTGAACAATTGTCTGCCGTCTTTAGTAGACGCAGGCGGTAAGAGTTTTGTAAGAGTTTTGAAGAGATGCCGTTGACCACTTTCTGCTGCAGACGAGACGAGAGAGCTCGAGCCTCATGTCGTGTTGAAGAAGCCCCGCCCCCATGTGCTGCTTTTTTTACAGCGCACGAACGTTTTTCACAGAAACAAACCGGTTTACTGTTAAAGGGATAGTTCACTTTGAAATTAATTTTTGATATGTTTTAGCTTACCTCAAGGGCATCCAAGATGTAGGTGTCTTTGTTTCTGCAGTAGTTTCAATTTTGATATTTTTAGGTCAAACCGTTCTTGTCTGTCAGTCATATAATGCAGGTCGATGGTCACGGTCTCAAAACACAAGCACAGAGTCCAAATTAAAACAATTCCCCATCGTCCAAATGAAACAATTCCCCATCATAAGTACACATTGATGGCCTAAGACACGAAACGAGCGGTTTGTGTGAGAAAACAAACAGTATTTATATCGTTGTTATCTCTTGAAAACAGCACACGTCCAAATGATCTGACGGCGCGGGCGGGTATAGATATATACATAGATGTCGCCTTGGCTACGGTTTCGTTCCAATGAACTGCAGTAGCCAAGGCGACATCTATGTATACCCGCCCGCGCCGTCAGATCATTTGGACATGTGCTGTTTTCAAGAGATAACAACGATATAAATACTGTTCGTTTTCTCGCACAAACCGCTCGTTTCGAATTGTTTTAATTTGGACTCTGTGCTTGTGTTTTGAGACAGTGACCATCGACCTGCATTATATGACTGACAGACAAGAACGGTTTGACCTAAAAATATCAAAATTGAAACTACTGCGGAAACAAAGACACCTACATCTTGGATCCCCTTGAGGTAAGCTAAAACATATCAAAAATTTATTTCAAAGTGAACTATCCCTTTAAATGCTGTAAATTTACACAATTTAGCTGTTTATTGAAATAACAATATTTTACTGTTGGAAATTGGCTGTATTTTTACAGCAATTTTTAACAGTGTAGGCTACTCATTCACTCATAACTTTTTTCAGTCACAAAGTTTTTTCCTGAAAAGGAGATAACTGGATAAAACCAAAGGACAAGCGCTCTCAATGACAATTGTTTCTACCCGTGTTTGGCGTTTAATGTGCTCTAATTACAAGCGCACCTTCATCACGAGTTGAGTTCGGCTTTTCCCGACGATGCTCTTCGTGGCTTTCCGTAACACCTTCTATGACAATCAGTTCAGCATACAAATTGTCTCTTTTCTTATTCAGTCGTCCCCAATAATGTTTAAACTAATATAAATAAATGTGTTTAACTTCACAGTATTCAATTCAATTCAGTAAATAACTGAAACAATCACAACAAACTGGCCAATCACAGAAAAGGCCTTAAAATGTATCATTCATATGTGACCCTGAACCACAAAACCAGTCACATGGGTAATTTTTTTTTAAATTGAGACGCATTTACATCACATGAAAGCTGAATAAGCTTTCCATTGATGTATGGTTTGTTAGGATATGACAATATTTGGCCGAGATACAACTATTTTTAATAAAAAAATTCTCAGGGTGCAAAACAAAATTGAAACATTGAGAAAATTATCCTTTAAAGTTGTCCATTTATGTTCGCGATTGTGCTGCATTCACTCACAAAAATAAATGTTTTATTTACAGTAGGAAAATTTACAATATATCTTCATGGAACATGATATTTAGCCTACTTAATATACTTATGATTTTTGGCCTAAAAAAAATTGATCATTTTGACCCATACAATGTATTGTTGGCTATTGCCACAAATATACCCGTGCGACATGTGACTGGTTTTGTGATCCAGGGTCACATATACAGTATGAACTAATGGTAATTTTTTTTATTTGTTTAACACAATTCAGAATCTACTAAATACACACTACTTCATTATAGAGAAAAACAACATATTAATACAAATATATAATCAAAAGCTGACCATTTTTTATTAAACTTTGTGAGCGTATAAACCAGCGATAAAAAGTAATTCTTGAAAAAATCTGCACATAGTTTTATAAAAATCTAAACATGTTAATATAAACAAATTACTAGTATAAATAGTTTACTTAAATTAATGTATAGTAATATAAATATATATAAATAGTACTCTTAAAAAATGTATATTCCTACATTTAATAATTTATATGTATATAAGAATGTAAAGAATTATTTTTAGAATAATTAAGAATTATAATAATTATTATTATATTATGTACATATACAACAACAAAATAGGCTTTTGATAATCTTTCAGTGCGCAAAACCATAATAATATGAATGGAACGCATCAAAACAGAGCTGCACAAAGCATGTATGCGCATCACGGGTGCAGAATGATTATGGCAAGCAGTGTTAACATTTGATCCTTAAAACTGACTACCGTATTTTCCGGACTACAAGTCGCTACGGAGTATAAGTTGCATCAGTCAAAAAATGTGTCATGAAGAGAAAAAAAACATAAGTCGCAGTGGACTATAAGTCGCATTTATTTAGAAATTTATTTCACAAAATCCAAGAACAGACATTTAATCTGGAAAGGCAAGTTATTCAACTGCACAGTAGCACACAGAACAACAGGCTGAGTAGGTATCCGGTATGTTAACACAACACATTAACAGTTATTCAGCTACACAATAGCATAAAGAACATATACCTGGGAGGCTGAATAGGCTAAATTAACATAAGCCAGCGAGTCCAACAAGCAAGCTACCAGTAAACAAGTTCACCAAGCTCCCGCGATCTCATTCCACGTCACTGAATCCATTGAATTTTCTTCATCCGTGGTGTCGCTTCTGAACAACTCCGCCATAGAGCGCCCTCTCACGGCTGTAGACGGTAATGTTTTCATCTCAGTCTGAATTAATTTTGATATTGAGAATGAGGAGATGTCGTCACGACACAGCGCCCCGCCCCCAGAGACCGCGTCTCCTCCCCTTTCCGCCATTTTGGGAGGATACCCGCGGCAGCACCGTTCATTGTTTGTATTGGTAGTAGAGTTGTCGCACTATTTTAGAATATCTGGAAAACACTCCTGTGTAAAAAAACTGCTCCATTGTCTCACACGATTGTTGTGGAAACCATAGGAACCATTTGTTACAGTTTTTTCGTTATTGCTGATGCCAAAAACCAAGTAATTAGCTATTTCCATATAAGTGCAAGGTGGTAAAGAGTCTAGGTCTCTGTTCCATTCAGCTGCAGGCAGCTCGTATGAGTCGACATTTTTAATATCTGCCAGCTTCTCTAAATACCTCTGTTTGACATTGGTAGTAAGTTTCTCCCTGTAAGGACCCTTTTTTTTTTGCCACATTCTTTTCCATTTCTTCTTAATTTTCTCGTAATTTCTATCCGTATATCCGTTACAATTTGTATCCGTCTCTGTATTGCTCTTACACTGTTGCCCCTAGCAACTGATAGCATATCCTCCCAAAATGGTGGGCGGGCTCAATTCGTCACGTGACAGTAAGCTACCATGACGCATGTCCTCATTCTCAAAACAAGTCGCATCTGACTATAAGTCGCAGGACCAGCCAAACTATGAAAAAAAGTGCGACTTATAGTCCGGAAAATACGGTACTATCTATTTTCATGACACTAGTACTTATTTTTTAGATGCTAGTATCTATTCCATTAAGTACTAGTGTTTATTCTTTAGCTACTAGTGTTTATTCTTTAGCTACTGGTGCTTATTCTTTAGGTACTAGTTCTTATTTATTAGATACTAGTACTTATTCATTAGTTACTAGTACTTATTCATTAGTTACTAGTATTTATTAATAGATAGTACTTATTAATTAGATTCTAGTACTTATTCATTAGATACTAGTACTTATTTCGATAGTGGCTAGTAACTTCTTTTGTTACTAGTAACAAATTTAAAGGGTAACTAAACCTTAAACCAACCTTTTTTAGTTAATGATCTGTAAGAATGGGTTCTTATTAATGCTGTTCATTGATTCAAGTAACTTTTTGACATTTGGGTATAAAGTCTTTTAATTCTATGGTGTAACAGCACTGCTGGACTGCATAGCTTTCCAGCAGACTTGGAAATTAGGCGCCAGTGTTTGCATGCACTTGGCGTGGAAGACCGTGAGTGTGCAACCTGCATTTTACGTGGGATTGCTTCTCCAACGCAATAGAGGTGGACATGGGCTTCTCCACACAGCTCGCGCTGAGAAGCGACTCAGTGCCAAATACCCCTCCTGCATGGACTCCACCACTGCAGCGGCCTCTTGATGTGAGTGATCATATATATTTTAATCACAATTTATGGTTAGGCTAAAGTTAATCCTCTGGGGTCGACAAACGCGCCTGCACATTTTGCTGGATTTTTTCACATAGCGGCAAAATATGAATATGCCTTCAGAGAACGCACACTATTGACATCAACTCGATAAAACTCATCAGATACATGCAGCTTCTTTACGCCGTCTTACGACCCTGTGAGTCACTCTCCATTTTAGAGAGTCTGACAGCAGGTCTCAGGTGCAGGTACTAGTATCAAATGAATAAGTAGTATCTATTTAATAGGTATATTAGTATCTAATTAATAAGCAATAGTATCTAATAATAAGTACTAGTAATGAATAAGTGCCAGTACCAATTTAACAGGCACTAGAGTCTAGTGAATAAGTACTTTTTAATAGGTACTAGTATCTAATAAATAAGCACTAGTACCTAAATAATAAGCACTAGCAGCTAATGAATAAGTACTAGTACTTAATGGAATAGATACTAGTATCTAAAAAATAAGAACTAGTAGCATGGAAATAGATAGTAGTCGGTTTTAAGGATTAAATGTTTAAAAGGCTTGCCATAGAATGATGTGCTTAAAGCAACATGGAGTCACAGTGCGAAGCGCTGCGCAAGTTTGCATTTAAAAGTTCACGGCACAAAGCGAAGAAATCAAGAAATGTTGAGTGCACAAATCCTAGTGTATATCTGTCCAACTGTCTATTGATCATTTGGTTATTCAGTTTTTGTAAGAATTGATAAATTAGGAAATTCCAGACAGTCTGTTTCGGGGGGTGACCAGACCCTGAGAGGACAAAAGGACCTCTCTGGAGATTACCTTTTGAACTAGCTCTCGTGCACCATCGAGACGAAAGTCTCACCTCCGAGTCATCCTAATCTACATCTCTTTCCCTCTCCCCTCACCCCCTCTCTCTCAGGCTCAGATGATCACCTGGTTTCTCCCAAGAAAATGTATAGTTTAATGTGAATGATTATCACAGAGTATTTTCATGTTTGGTATCATTTAAAATGTCACAGTGCGACTGGTACAAATGTCCTATTTCCAAATAAGTGAAACAAAAGGTAATAAGGTTTTTGAAGGTTTATGGATAACTAGCATACAAGGAGGGGTTGGCCTCTAGACAAATGGTCTCCCTACACCCAGAGGTGCTACCTCTGAATGCAAATTTCTTTTGTTAGCACGTTTCCAAGAGGTCTGGCTATTTAATGAGATTCAGCAGGGAGATCGGGGCCTTTTCTGTACTTCAGATTGGCCCGTGAGGCTGAGAGAGATCTCTCTCTATTCCAGAGCATTTGATGTTTTGTATCGATTATCTTTGAATTGATTATGAAATTGGCATGATACATTTACCTGACATAATAAATTGTTACATTTGATTATTCTAACTGATCTTGACATTGTTCATTTAATGGTTAAAAGGAATAGTTAAACATTCGCTCACTTTTAGTGAGGCACAGATATTATTAAAACCTTTCATTTATGGAGTCAGATGAATTAACGAGTAAATACATACGATTAATGTATTACAAATTTAACCAACCAATACTTTGCATGAGTGGGGACAGAACACGTGATAACCTTCCCCGTGTATTGGCGAACCGGCAATTGGACCAATATAATTCCAGTTATTGTGTGTTTGATGCCAATTCATAGCCCTTGTGCTGTGTGTGACTGTGTTGTAACTGGACGACACGCCCTGAATGCTGAACGGAGAATGATTGACAGGCACAGGGGAGGGAAGACGAGTTTCCTTGAACTTTTTTAGAACTTGATTAGCTTGTTTAGGTGTGATTGATTAGGGCTGAAAAACCAAACATTGCAGGAATGGTCCTCAAGGACAGAGTTGAGAACCCCTGGTATAAAACTTTTTACTAGCCGAGAAGTAATTACTTCTTCAAAAGAAATAGGTCCCTACCTACTCAAGAGTAGCCTATGCGATTTCGGACGCAGCCTACAGGCAGGCTTTATGTTCACAGACACTGCTGAGCGCGAATTTTAGCAGCGCGACTCAACGCTTCAGTTTACGGTCAAGTACGAGATAAGATGCAAGTAGCTAAACTAAACATTTCATATTCCATTTTGAACTGAAAATAGGCCTATATAACGTGACTCATGTAATGTAGCCTAATAATGATTAGTTTACTGTTATTGTGAGGGGACAAGAAACAGTAACACAGCTGTTTTCATCATATTATGCACAGTATTAATAATGAATGTGTACATATTAAGAATTAATATATACAATATGTAGCCTTCAGTAAATACATTTTTTTTAAAAAAGCTCAGCTTTAGGAGGGGAAGAGACAGGGTAGGATAAAGAGACAGAGAAAAAGAAAGGGTGATGGAGATGAGGAGAGAGCAGATATTGACAAATAATCTACTGCCCACTGATATGGATTTAAAGCTATTTCTTATCCTTTTTTTTGGCCTTCAAACGTCTTGAAATGCAAATCAGAGAAATCTTAATTTTTTCCTAAAGTGTTACCTTTTTTAAATCATACACTCATTGAAAATATGAGTGTCCAATTGGACCTAAAATGAAAATCCTAGAAATCGCCCGCTAACTGGTTGTCATCAAAGAAGGCAGGTCAGGGAGAGGGAAAAGCTGCTTGATTTGTGTGTTACCAGTAGTGTCTGTGACAGGGGATTTTGAGGTTGAGGGGCAGGGGCTTGTACAGTCTCACTGAATTAGAACCTAAATGCAGTTGGTGTATCATTTGGCACATTGCTTAATCAAAATGATCAAATAAAACATGTCTTAGAAAAAGGGCACTCATCTACTCAATGGGCTAAAAAGGCACACACTTGAGCTGAACACTGTCAAGCAAGAGTCAAGTCTAAACCAATAAAGCTTGGTGTATGTATTTTATTCTTGACTATTTCACACAAACCAGAAAAAAAATTAACTATATATTCTCAGTATTATGAATTAATTGTTATTATTTGGTAGCATTTTGTATTATAACTGATTTTACTTATTGCATTATTAGTAACCGAAAACCGATTATGCAAATTACCACACTGAATTGTTTTTTGTGGGCACAGTGCCCCAATGCCTGAATCTGCCACTGAGTAACCCATTACCATAAACAAAGACTAATCCATATCCTTTAACAAAGGCAATTACTATTAAAAACACTTTCTGCATTTCACCTCTAGCTCTTTTCTTAATGACCTAGTCTATTTTATTTACTAAATCTGGCATTGCAAACTATATTGACAATTTGTCTCTTTGTGTGTGTTTTCTTTCAGAGGGTTAAACAGGAGGATGAGGTGATATATGCAGGTGTCGTCACCAGACGTTAATTAAACACTCTGTGAGGCTTTTTCCTCATTATTGATGTTATTATCAATAGGGTTTTCATGCACACTAGAAAGCCGGTATTGCAACCAAGCTGTTTAAGATTCGAAGCGTTGCTCATGCTTACATGCACTGCATTAGTAGCAGAATATGACCATGCAAAAGCATTAGCTGCGTTCTTACTGTTTTCTGAAGAGTGCATGTGTGTGAGAGATAACTAAAGTAACACAAAGGTTTGGTTAAAGCTGATTACTGATATCAGCCACTGTGTACACAGGTTAAGAGCATGACACTTACACCGCATTTCTGAATGTTGCAATAAACCAATTTCTTAAGTGCATGTAAACTCTGAACATTAATTTGACTTTTTCTAAAAAATGTTTTAGTTTTGGTTTATTTTTTACATTTTCTGATTATTCAGTAATAGTAAAGATTAAAGGGTTAGTTCTCCCAAAAATGAAAATTCTGTCAGTAATTACTCACCCTCATGTTGTTCCAACCCTGTAAGACCTTCGTTCATCTTCGGAACATAAATTAAGATATTTTTGATGAAATCTGAGAGCTGGATCACTCCTCCATAGGCTGCTAGGTGGCCCAAACTTGCTGGCCCAGAAAAGTTATTAAAGAGGTCGTTAATATAGTCCAAGTGACTACAGTGGTTCAATCTTAAGTATATCAAGCGACGAGAATACTTTTTGTGCGCAAAAACAAACAAAAATAACGACTTTATTCCACTATTCATTTCCTTCTCTCTGGACCTCTAGTTGGTTCGCGTAGTGTTTTTGCGCTGCGCGTCTGTGTTGCACGTCACCACGTAGGCTCACTATTGGCCGACGCTGGTCATGTGTGTGATGCGTGATGACGTATAACACAGACGCGCAGCGCAAAAACACTACGAGGCCCAGAGAGAAGGAAATGAATAGTGGAATAAAGTCGTTATTTTTGTTTGTTTTTGCGCACAAAAAGTATTCTCGTCGCTTGATATACTTAAGATTGAACCACTGTAGTCACTTGGACTATATTAACGACCTCTTTAATAACTTTTCTGAGCCAGCAAGTTTCGGTCACCTAGCAGCCTATGGAGGAGTGAACAGCTCTCAGATTTCATCAAAAATATCTTAATTTGTGTTCCGAAGATGAACGAAGGTCTCACGCGGTTGGAACAACATGAAGGTGAGTAATTACTGACAGAATTTTCATTTTTGGGTGAACTATCCCTTTAAAAGCACAAAGAAAGAATCACATAGAGATAGTTAAGCATCATGGGACATTAACTGGATTTTATTCAACAGTTTCTAGCTTTGAACATTTACTTTAGGGTTTGTGAGTTTATATTTTCCTCTGAGCTCTTAAAACCCTTGTGTGGATTCTCATCAATCCCGAAATTTATCATACATGAACTGAATTTAACACAAAATTTGGGGGAGAGTGCAAAGTTAGATAACCTAATAACCTAAACATGACAACATGCCCTACTGGGACTGATGTTTAATCTCACATGGGACAGCTCAGATATTTGTTCACAAGTATATTTATTTTCAACAGGGTCTTTTTCAGTTTTACTCTGTGTGTGGTCAGGAAATCCCAGCTGACTTTAAACAGCCATTTTATGTCCTAACAGCACATTATCAATACATTCAGACCAAAAGTCAATGATTGATATACATGAAACTGCAGAATGATAGTACACATTTAATTTTGGTTTAAATATTAGCAGCAAACAGATGTTTTTAGTGTATTTTACAGTATTGCCTTCAACAGACTCAAATCACAGAAGGCCTCAGTTTTAGATATGGAAAGAAATGTGGTTTCATCTGTTGAGAGCATGAGCAAGAGAATGTGTCTCTACTGGACGTTTGTGGTTAATGTGCACCAGTGTTTGCATGTCTTGGGTGTGAATAGTGTGAGTGTGTGTTCTTGTGAATCTTGTGGGGTTGAAGAACTTACATAATTTTACTTTCTCTTTATGCAAAACATAGCGTTTACTGCAAAATAAAGTACAGAATGGAAAATGTTTATTCTAAATATATTCTCTGTGAGATCTTACTGTGTGAATATGAAATATAAATATAATTTACTATGTGTATGCATTCAGCAGCATTTGCATCTCTCTATATATCCATGACCCCATATACTCCTGCTGTGATCCTACAGATCAGAAGTGTTAGTTTCAGCAAGTTATTTGCACCTCAAGCAACACTTCATTATTTCTGAGAAGTTTCCACTGTTCTTGTTACCACACCTGTGTTCACACATCTTATGTTGATCTTTTAATGTCAAAGAAACAATCAATGCAAAAAAAAAGCATTGTGATTGAGTCATTGTTTTAAACAGTGATGCTTTTCCAGTAGCAAACTTTTTTCTGAACCACTAGCAGTGTAGCATGACAGACGGCAACCGCCTGAATCATAATGTCATGTGACTCACTGATAGATCTATATTAAAACTTCCTTCAGCAGTCAGTGGAAAAACACACATCTATTTTACACTATTAAAAGCATCCAACACAATTTACTACCATTTAATAACCATCAATGAAAAGATGATGTTTGCCTACAAAATGGTATAATTATGCTAACCAGCTAAACTCTAAGCCCCTGTTATTAGAGAGTCATAGACGAGCTCTCAAGTATGCAAAACAAGAGTTTACCTCTACAAGAATAGCTCTACTGTTAACAGATGGGGCAATATAAATATATCTCATAGTGGAGCAGCAAATCAATTATAGTTCAAATCTAACTAACTCTTACCAAAAATTCTTTAAATATTTTTGTGTATATTTTTTAATGTTCAGGTCAAAAAAAATTTCATTCACAAATAAGTTCAGGTTAATAAATCCTTCTTCATCACTGACAGACAAGACATTTGTTTGAGACATTAAAGGGATAGTTCACCCAATAAATGGAAATTCTGTCATCATACTCATCCTTGTGTTGTTCCAAACCTGTGTGAATTAATTTCTTATACTGAACTCAAAAGAAGATATTTTAAAGAATATGGGTAATCAAACAGATGAAGGCCCCCATAGGCCTCATAGTATGGGGAAAAAATGATATGGCTGTGTCCGAAATCGCCCCCATACCCTTAAAGGAGAACTCCGGTCAATTTTAACATTGAGCTCATTTTTTGGTCAATTTGGAGTGCTGTCAATACAGAGAACAACGACAAAAATCGGTGTTGCCTACACCATGTTATCCTCTTTTTAAAATTTGCACCCTGTTGACTTCAATAGGGCAAGTTTTAAACCTGCTTTTAGCCTCTTAACATCCTTGATGTGTCATTACAAGTGCCCAGCCAATGTGAGTGATTCCTTCAGAATGAACACGAGTGAATCTGACTGCAGTAGATGTGAAAGATATGGATAAAAATGATAATAATTCAGCCAGCGCTAATACCTGCATTTACATCCTGTTTTCGGTTGAAGTCCAAAGTAGTCGATTGCCGAGTTCACGCGCGTGATCATAGGTAACTAAACCGCGTGAACTCGACAATCGACTACTTTGGACTTCAACCGAAAACAGGAAGTAAATACAGGTATTTGCGCTGGCTTAAATAACATCATTTTTATCCATATCTTTCACATCTACTGCAGTCAGATTCACTCGTGTTCACTCTGAAGGAATCACTCACATGACCTGTAGACTTGTAATGACACATCAAGGATGTTAAAGGTCCCATTCCATGGATTATTTTTATTATTTTATCATGTTTCCAGGGGTGCCCTTATAATGTTAGTATGTTTTTTAGATCAAAATTTGTTATAATTTAGAAATAAAAGGCATATTTCCTAGCCTGATTTCATTCCCTGGTTTGAACACTCTGTTTGAAGGGGCGTGTCTGCTGAGAGACTTCAGCGTAAACGCCCTCTGCTGTGATTGGCTGAAATGCTTGCATATGAAATATCTGGCATTACATGTGGAACTATCTGGAAAACTTTTACTATTACAGCTATTATACGTTTTTACTATTACAGCTAACGGGATTAACGAATCGTGAGAAGTTTTTTAAGTATTTAGATCTATTTCAATCACATAAAAGGTTGAAGTGATGAGCATTGAGCAGATGACAGCCTGTTTATTGCGTGAAAAAAGATCTTATCATTGCAACGCAGTTTCTGCACTCTCACTAATGATTTCACCAATGCAAACATGATGTATATAAATACAGTAAGAGCTTCGTTGTGCAGTGTAACAGCGTCATTGATTTCTTAACGAGTTTTGGCAAGTGTCCAGATAAACTCGCGCTGTGTGATTGACAGCTTGGGCGATTGGAAAGGGATTGTTCTTTGATCGCTTTCTGTATATTAATCACAGTTTAAGTAGGATTATTTTCATCCTACTAAGAGAAACGATGTGAAGTTGATCGCTACTTCCATAGTAAATCACTACTTGCCGCTTGCTGGAATATAGTTGAAATTGCCCCCTTCGTCAGTATGAAACGCTGAGAGAAGCCTGCTTGATATTATCCCAGGTTAGAAAAACAGTCCGTGGTGAAATGGACAGAGCAAACTAACAACTTCGAATTAAACTTTTGCGGTATCCGATTATAGATAAACATCAACCGTCTGTTGACATTTCGCCATTAATACGCCTGTGTTCCTGTGGGCGGAGGTTAGTCTAAACACGGTTCTAGTGACATCATTAAAGAAGGAAGTAGAGGGGTGTAGTCCAATCCAGCCGTTCGTTGTAGTCAACTTCTGTTAAATAAAATATCTCGCTTGGCATTGAACTTTGAGCTTTATAATTTTACAGATATTATTTATACTCTAACAACAACATTACACACTAACTAAAGTTTGAAACATGGGATCACGAAGAACGGGACCTTTAAGAGGCTAAAAGCAGGTTTAAATATCGCCCCATTGAAGTCAACGGGGTGCAAATTTTAAAAAGAGGATAACACGGTGTAGGCAACACCGATTTTTGTCGTTGTTCTCTGTACTGACAGCACTCCAAATTGACAAAAAAATGAGCTCAATGTTAAAATTGACCGGAGTTCTCCTTTAAATAGGACACTTGTCGGAGTTTATTATGAAATGTAAGACAAGAATAATGTTTTCGGACTTGAAAGCATAGATGTTATCTTTTGTTTTGCTGTAAATTAATCACTAAAGCCCCGTTCACACTACAAGCGACGTACACGATACCATTCATTTCAATTTTTTCCGGCGACACGCCCCATCCAGTGACCGTTGGCGACCCGATGGGGCGTGTCCAGCGACGCGACAAAGTTGAGATCTGTTCAACTTTATGCAAATGAAGAGCGACTTTCTGGAGCGACAACCAATAGGAATGAAGTCAGTGGAGCACACGTGATCCGTCACTCTTCAGTGCCGAGTCCGACCGAGGCAAGATGAATGATAAGTTTATTTTAGCAGTCAGAAACTGTCCAATAATATATGATACGTCTCAGTGTATAGTGGTAGTCGCCGTGCTGACTCCGAGCCTGAATGGTTTCGTGAACTCAGAAAGACCAGTATTTGTCCATTGGCTGCAGTCAAATAGCCGCGATAGCAAAGAGCACTCGCTGTTTCTCATTCATCTTTAATATTATGTATTTTATGTACTGATTCCATTTATATTTAGACTTTTCCTTCCAAAATGTTAGCTTGTAGCGGCAAGAAAACTGATTTGTTGTCTACAACATGGAGTAACATCAGTGAATGTCACTCACAAACATTACTAGGCAACCAGTAGTGGGAACACCCACTAGCGACCTCACCGCCAGCCACTGGTGACATGCAGCGACAAAGTCGCTTGTAGTGTGAACGCAGCTTAACACTAAACTGACAATAAAATAAACAACTGGGAGACCGTAGACCACTGTACATTCCATGTATTGAATTAATTAAAAGCCAGTTCAAAGTACCTAAAAATCAGGCCACGAGCTACTGGTAGCTCGCGAGCGACGTGTTGGAGACCCTTGGACTAGGCTATTAAACGGAAAGCACAAACTATGCAAAAGCGGCATCCCTTCAGTCGCACTAAGGGCCCCATCATACTGCCAGGCGCAACGCGAGTGTATTTTTCTAGTTTCAGCCCGATGCAGTTATCATTTTCCCGTCCTGTGCCACGTTGTTTAAATAGCAAATGCATTTGTGCCCATTTGTGTGCCCATGGGTGTGCTGGTCTGAAAACCAGGTGTATTCAGGCGCATTGTTGGCACGTTGCTATTGAGTTGCTATAGTTGAGGCAACTGAAATAGACCAACTGAAAACTGGTCTAAAGTCAACTTTTTTTTCTTTCTTTTTTTTTTTTAAAGAGTGCATTAGTAATGTGCGCCTATATGTGGGTGCACAACACACGTACACTTTGTCCCATAGATGGTCTGCTTGTTGTGCGTTTTAAAGTTGCTCTAAGTGATGTTGGGTGACATCACTTCTCGTTGACGTCCGAAGTATTGTCAAACAAAACGGAGGCTAGCTCGACCCTCCCTCCTCCTCATCCGTGCACTAACCCCCCAAACCACACCCCAAATCCTTCTTGTCGGTTATTGGCTGCAACAGTTTGTTATGTTTCGTGGTGCGGGCGAGCCTAGTTTGTTTTTCTTGCTGTTTGTGGAGCCTGTGGTGTCTACAGAGACCGCGTTTTTTTACAGTGTGTTCAGGGGACAGGCAGCTAGCGGATGGAGTTGTTTGCTGTATGTGACAAAAAATGTTTTGGCCTTAAAAATCGCATGACATCGCTTAGAGCACCTTTAACATCGCGCATGAGCAGATCAGTTTCCTCGCTAGAGAAGCAATGTAAGGCCCTGTCCCAAATGGCACACTTCATATGCACTTTCGGTCTTGTGGACTTACAATGGCTGCCACGTGCGCGTGTCCGTTAAGTCCATGAGACTGTAGGGTGTCCCATTTGTCATTTTAGGCCTCAAGGCCCTTTCACACTGGATGCAATTTTGACGCACAAATAATTTGCGCAATGGTTTTATTCTTGGATCAGCTGTTTGTGTAATGAGTGCTTCCACACCGAAAGCGGATGTGCTGTGGCGAAAAAATGACTTTTATTTTTTTCGCTTCGATGACGATTTTTTTTTACTTTTGCGGCGACAGAAAAGGCTTCAGCCAATCACATACTACAAGGACAACGATTTGAAAGACAATGTGTGGCGTAGTATTGCCAAACAACTCGGTTATCACGACTGTGAGTATGTTGTGTGATAGTTTTAGTTGTTGTATAGTCCTGTGCTGTGTAGGCTAGCGCTAAGCGCTTTTCACAATACAGATTGTATCAAAGCAGCTTCACAGTATTAAATTAAAATAAAATAATACAACAAGGTTTGTTTCTAGTGGAATTTATTGATTGATAAAATAAAATTAAATATCCCCAAAATATCCCCAACTGAGCAAGCCAAAGGCAACAAAAAGGTAATGTGTAGTGACATTACAAAACGCACTGTTTAGTTGAAGACGCAAAAAAACTGTGCACATAAGCATACTCCCCTTCAGACTCTCTGTTCTTTAAGATTGGTTGCAACTAAAACCTTCTTTTCTGTCTTTTAAAGAAAATGAAAAGCTCGTCTTCACTGGATGATGATGATGATGATGAAGTGTCCATGTTTTCTCAGCTGTCGGAGCGAAGGTTTTGGAATGTTGAAGCTCTTTGAACGTCACAGACGTCGCAAATTCGCGTCGCGGCTGATTTGAATGGTTTTGACGCGAACTATTCACACAAACTATTCGCTTTTTCGTTTCGCTTTTTCGTTACACATCCGGTGTGAAAGGGCCTTCAGAAGGGTGCTCGCGAGCGCCCCCTTTGCGGTCGATATGCACCCTCGATGTGCACTTTTGCCGAGCCCGCACTGATGTAGCCTGGTTAAAACCAGACCCTTCTCAGTTGAAACTGAGTGTAGGGTCTGGCGAAGCTATGTAGACAAATCATTTCCAAAGGGGCGTCACCAACCGACGTAGCTCAAATTCCTCTGGGCGCAATTGGATAGTCTTAAAACCAATCAGATCGATGAAGGAGATGACGTATGCTTGAGTGTTGTTCTTTGCTCCGATTTTAACGAAAACGGTAAGTTTAAATCGCTCAAAACAGACGCGATAACTGATTCGAACGAGTGATGTTCCACGGCGGCATCCATCTTTATAATGAAATCTCCTTCAGCGTCGCTTCGCTGTCGTCATCATGTAAATTCCTCCCCAAACGTTTCTGATTGGTGCCGCGATTTCGGCGGCACAGAAATGAGTTTGAATGGGCTCTTTTCTCCACTATCCTGGAGAGAGAATTAAAATTTGCCGGAAGTAGTCTGGGTTTTCCCAGGCTAGCACTGATGCGGACTCCGCAGCAGACTTCTTCCCGACAATCAAAGCGGCATTACGTCACGACAGTGCGGATTCGTAGGAAGACCACAAGTGCTTAGGGTGCCATTTGGGACTAGCCTGGCTCCGCCCTCCTACGTACTTCCGCTCAATTTCATTTTCCTTCAGTACTACGTCTGGGACTGCTGTATATTCTTAGGTTTCCAGAAATCAATTTTTTGTAGGACCAATCAGCGAACAGAGGGAGTGGCTGTGAACGATGACGTTGATGTAGTGCGTCAGTTTGAGTTGGAGTAATGGCAGCGGAGAAAGATGTGAGAAAATCTATTCGGTCCGTTGTTGCAAAACTGCCGAATATACAGAAGTTAAAGCCGGAGCAAGAACAATGTTTGCTAAGTTTTATTGGTGGCCATAATGTTGTGGCCCTCCTCCCCACGGGGTTCGGGAAAAGTTTGATTTTCCAGCTCACTCAGCACTAGAAGTGCCAGAAGAATTCCATAACTACTAGAACTGCCGCAAGCGGTCATTTTGATCGCTATTCAAAACTCTATCTTTAATGATAAATCCCCAATTGAGAGATTAATGCATTTATTGTATTAGGATGTCTTTTAAAAACAAAACAACACCAAACTGTACATTTAAACAAGTTTAATTATAATTTATAAATAAATAATATTCGTAGATGCCCTGAACAAAATGACGGAGATGTTTTCATGTTTCCACTGTTCAATCGCGCCCGCGCCCGCCGACACACACACCATATTCCAGCATTGCAGCCTGTTCATTATAGTGAATAATAATAAAATAGTCAACCTAACATATACAAATTCCACTGCTCTGTTTCTCAGTAGGCTACTAGTAGGCTACAATTCGTACCATTTTATGCGTGTGAAGAGGATGATTTTTTCCGTCGGTATTGGAACGTGAGTGAAGTTCATAGCCTATGATAAAGAATAGTTTAGCATCCAAATACATCGCAAATGTTGAAACATTTTGATTCTAATTAGAGAGTTGCGTGAGCCCAACGCCGCTTACTTTCACTTTCGCTTATAAAGCATTTCATTTTGGCTTTAGTTATTTTTTCATTCTTGTTCTGTTCTGAATGTCATTACATTTAAATGATTTGTTGTTGAATATGTTTAGTGTATTTTTTTACCACATTTTATTCATTGTTGCGTATATTGGTATAATAATACCGCGAAATTCAGTGCGGTCAATATGACCGTTTATGGCCGAAATAGGTAAATATGTTCAATTGTTTTTTTTTGCCTTATGTGTAATTTCCATAGGTAATTTATATGAAAAACATTTTAAATGAAAATACAGACACTTTTAGGAAAAGTCAGGTACCAGCAGGATTGTATTTATTTTTTCATTTTCAAGTTATTGCAGATATAAAATTCAAAACGGTCAAAATGACTGCCATGGCAGTTCTAGTGGTGAATGAGTTAGCTAAGGCGAACGATAGGGATGCAAAGCCGATAGTTGTTGTCGTCTCCCCTCTTGTTGCACTAATGGAGGACCAAGTGAAGGAGGCAGAAAAGTTGTTTCCGTATCGCGCAGTAGCCTGGTGATCACTGTACAGCATTTGCGGCAGATCCGAAACGACCGCAGCGGCGTATTGTTGATGATTAGACCCAGCTTCGACAGTTGACTGAATACATCACTGTCCTTAGTGTCAAATATACATTTTGAATTTGTAAATGTTTCCGGCCGGTTTCGGCGCATGACATACGTCACGACCACACGTTAGCGATTGGCTATGGCAGATCCTGAGTGACTCTGGGCAGATCCAATAGTTTTGAACTTTAACAGAGAACCCGCCTACAAGGAAGTAAACGTTTCTCAATGGAGAGATTCCAGACTCTCTGTACAAATGAAATGTACAAGAGTCTGGTAGAACCAGGCTAATTTGGGACAGGGACTAAATAGCGAATTTGCACTTTTAAAGGGAATGGGAGATGAGACTCTGATTGGTTTATTGCACGTTATGCCCAAAACACACCCATTACTCATTAAGAGAATAGGGACAACCCCTTTTAGACCATGCACCAGGTGCACCAACCATTTGTCCCGTCGTTAAACTAGCAAAAGTGGATTCGGATACTTGCAGTGTGCACTTAGATCGTTAAAATAGGGCCCCCAGTGTCTAAATTCACTCACTCGTTTTCATTCACTATTGCAAGTGGACTAATATAGAGTATAGAGTAGAGCAGGGGTCGGCAACCTAAGGCACGCGTGCCAGTGTTAATCGCTGGCACACAAGCAAATGCGAGAGAAGTGTATGTATTTCATTCAGATAAAGTAGTCTACCTGCACACAGATCTACATTTTGATGTAATAATTCCTCATAGTAAAAAAAAAAAACAAAACAAAAACCTATTTTATTAAAGTAATAACATGTATTTTTTCAGCCTTCATAATATATTTCCAAGACCCTTGTGATGGTACATCGACTTACAATAGGTTGAATAAGAGGTCTGCCAGAGCCGGGCGGGGTCTGTATCGCTTTTACTGGCACTATGTAACTTCGGGGAGCGGGTAGTAACCAGAGCTCAAAAAGAACTACAAAATTCCACTGCTTTACGGCATACGTCACTTCGCCCACCACTTCCTCAAATTCGGCCGTGACAGGCCAACCAGCGCGTTTGTTTTCGTGCGTCCGTTTTCGTCATGGCTGAAGCAGCAGCGAAACGTAAGAAGTCCAAGGTTTTGTCGGAGTAGAGTCGGAAGAGGAAAAGGGAGAGTGATAAACTGAAAGGCAGGACGAGGATCAATATTGGTCGAGCGTTTGCTTGCTGGCGTGAGCTTATGGAGGAGGAGAGTTACCAGACCGATGCTGACTTGGCCGTCATGCTGTTGAACTAGTAAGTAAATTGCTTGCATACTATCTTTAGTTTTTCTAATCTGTTGTCTGCCTGGCTACGTTACGGAAACTATCTGATCCTCCATTTATCTTCATGAATCAGCTAGTAGATGAGCGAATTATCAATCTGGTAGCTAGTAAACACTAACATGCTAGTTTTAGATGGTTAGGATGCTATCGCTATCATTCTCGTTCAGATTTGAGCATTGCAATCGACATGCAAATCGCAAATGTTTGAGTTAAAATGTTTAGTCTACTAAACATGTATAAATTATGAAAGGAGGAAGATTAATAATATTATCATTGCCCAAATGAAAAAAACCTGCATGCTTCATATACAGTAACCGTAAATCATTTTACGACAGCGGTAATGGACAATACCGCTTCCAACCTGTAGGGCGACCGCAGAGGAAAAGTTCCATGTTGTTGCTTTAAGTTAGGACTCGGAGTTATAAATAATATTATATTGTCTATCTAAATCTAAAACAAATTTCAAGAGAAATATTTAAATTTCTGTACTATTTCTGTGTAAGCCATTATGAAAACGTAAAATGTTTGTGTATTTAAATGAGAGAGTGTGTTTGTGTGTGTGTGTGTGTGTGTGTTTGTGTGTGTGTGTGTGTGTAGGCTATGTGTGTGTAGGCTATGTGTGTGTTGTGGCACAGTGATGAACTCGGAAACATAAAAATGGCACTTAATGACAAAAAGGTTGCCAACCGATTCAAACACAGCATATGGAAGTCAATGGGACCAGAAACGGTTTGGTTAACGAGATTCTTCAAAACATCTTCTGTGTTCAGCAGAATAAATAATTTCATACAGGTTTGGAACAACACGAGAGTGAGTAAATGATGACAGCATTTTCATTTTTGGGTGAACTATCCCTTTAATTAATCATTCAAACTGAATCGCGATTCGATTCATACCATTCTGCTGACCAGTTTGGCCAATTCATTGAAAAGAACCGACTCAAAAGAACAATTAATTCACGAATCGGATTGGTTCTAATTCTAAACAGCCGACAGAAAATACCAGACACGTGATTGGCGAACTATAGCCTATTAAATTTATATAGGGCTAAATAGGGCCTAGTTGTTTTTTTAAATGCCCACTTATTTATTGATATCCACTGGATAACGGTCCATAAATCTGCATGAATTGCTCTTAATGGATTTACGTCAGAATCGTTTTAAACGATTTAAGCAAATTATTCTGCACTTCACAACTGAAAATGCATACGTATTCAAACGTAATTCAAGCAGCAATTTAAATCAAATAGCCTACATGTTTGAAGCAGTAGAACAGTCTCGAAAAAAATAAATTCAATCCCAAATGTCTCAAAAAGGCGTTTACCAAACAAAATCTCACCTTGAAGGATCCTGATGGCGTCAAACTCCAGACTTCTGAGGGACTGATGAAGATCTGCACCTTTTCCAGTTTTGAAATCCCTCATTCGTTCCAAGTCTGTGGGAATTTTCCATGTGTCATTAGTACATGTGATCACTTGTAGGCTACTTGCAAATTACGTATGTGCAATATTATTTTTTAGATTCAGTGTTAATTTGCCCAACTCACAAAATTATACTTTTCAACTTCTGCTAAGAAACTTAAATCATATTTACAACTCATGCGGAAGTCCATAACTTTCGTTGCAGAGATGCGAGTACACGTGACGTCTCGCAAACATGGCGGCACACAGCGAGATGTGATGAACACATAAATATTCGCTTTTAAATAAATGAAATTTATCGAAAATTACACTACAGTATATTAAAACCTCTCAGTAAACGTTTTCGGAATCGGAATGGTGTGTGAAACAAGTACGGCTCCTCTCTGAACGGTACACAGACAACACCAGGAACGGCTCGGTTGCTCACACGGGTTTCCTGTTTACAAACATTACAGGGTGCGTGCGCATACCAGAGGGCAGAAAGCCAGATTGGTGAGCTGGAGTGCGTTTCCCGAAAGCATCGTTGGCCAACTATGGTCGCAAGTTCATCGCAATGTCCATTGAACTCTATTGGTAACGACGGAACTTGCGACCATAGTTGGCCAACGATGCTTTCGGGAAACGCACCCCTGGTCCGCTACTGCAACAACCTTAAGTATAGAAGCTTTCCTCATTGTTTGTATATAACTGCTGACTCAATAAAACGTGGTTTTAGTTGGATCTGTTTGTCTGTTTTTAATTGTGCAGTGTTATTGTGATATATGTATGAATTATCATGTTAGGCTAGTAATGTTATGTTAGCAGTGCAGCATCTACTGGACAGCCCGAATTTGCTTTTATGAAAGTTACATTAGGCTTGTTTAGTTTACGACCTGCTTACATACATGTACTTTACTGCCTTGCTTTACTTTGAGTTTCTTATCCTATTTTTTGTGTGTTAAACATATCCCCTGTGATCTTTGTTCGATAATAAAAAATAAATAAATAAAAAACTGCAAAGCTGCCATGTTATCCTGAACGTCATAGGGGAAATGGACCGCCTTTTTGGTCGGAAGGCGGAAATATTATACTGTCTATGGTATAATACACTCTTCTTTTTTTTTTCCTTTTTTTTTTATTGAAAATATCAAGATTTACAAACAAACATGGCTGCATAAAATCTGTTTCTTCAGAATAGGACACAGAGACGATATAGCCAGAGTGAGCAGCTCTTAACACAAACAGGAAATATCTTAGTAACAAAAATAAGGATGATTTTACAAAGCTGGAACCAAAACACAGCAGATGTAGCCTAAACACCCTCAGAAATTAAACTATAACATAACTGGGGAAGAATCATATTCTCACAGAATAAACCACGCCTGTAATGTGATATTTACACAGGGAAGAATGACCATTTCGTCATATTAAAGTACACCACATTTTAAAAGTAAATTAGCATAAAATAATAATAATGTACCATGGTATTCATAGTTTTTTTTAATATGACCTCTTCTATGTTAGACGGTTCAGAAACTTTATGTCTGATAAAACATTAACATACTTTTACAGAGGTAAAAATCACTATAATAATGCATTTCCCATTGTAAATTTCACTACGGACAAACAGCACTTGTTTGAAATGTCTTGACATGAATATTGGGTTGGAAAAGCTTATAATATGTAAAGAAATGTACGAATAAAGTGAAGAGCCAAACATGAATTAATTGCCTGACTTATACTGCACTAGAGCGCTATCTAGTGTTATTAACCTGAAATTCACCTTTCCAATATTAGCTCCACTGTCCAATATAAATAGACCTACAGGAAATAGAAAGCTTTTAAATTACAGTCGATTAGACACATGTGTTCAGTATTGAGTTTAACAGCTGGTCAACGCTAGTAAAGCTCAAATGTTGAATAACATGTTAAAGGTGAAAGTTTAGTGCATCAGTGTTGATAGTTGAATGTATGGAGACACTGATTCACAAAAGGTAAAAAGAAGAAATGAACAGGATTGATGAAACAGTTAGGCCTACACACAATACTATAAACATGGGGTTAATAGAGACAAACTGACATTGATTTTACTGATGTACTGATATTTACATCTTTCTACTCCGATCAACAGTGGTGTGATATTGATTTAACTGATAAATGACGTCATCTGGTGGATTTCTTTATTTTTTAAACAGCCGCTGAAACAGCATTACAGTAGTGTGAGCTCAGCACATACTAACATGTTTCATTAACAGCATCTAAACTCTTGGTAAATGTGTTGGTCATTATGGAAAATTTGCAGAATCCTTTAATGTTCGCATTAATAGAACTTTCCACTTCCATCAGCGCTTTAACGGGACTGAGCTCTCATGTTAATCTGTCGTGTTTAGTAAATGTGTCTCTAGAGCAAGAGTTGAATCTAGCAGGGCGTTGGACATTGATCTGTTTGTCAGAAGTCCACATCCATCACCTCATATTACTGAAGCTGTTGGCCGTCTCTGCTCTGGTCGTCTCATTTTTACAGACTGAACAAACCCGACAATAGCAACAAACAAATATTTTTGGTTATTTTTTTATTATTTTATTCAGTGAAGTGAAGAAAATGTTTTGCATTAAGCTTAAAACAGCAATCCAAAAATACCAGAGCTGAACATTCTCTAATAAAATCGTTTAAAAAAAAATACCAATCAAACTAAAAAATGTAATCAATAATCTCACACAACTATGATAAATCATCGTATCTGATCATTTGCATTCACAATCAGAGAGTAATATGGGCAGATTTACTTCAGATAACACAAAACAGAGATGAAATTAAGGGGAAATGAAGTGTTGTATAGCAGAAAAATAAGTCACAGTGTATATTATAAGCAAATAGAAATAAATGTGGAGATTATTCCTGCAATAAAAGCGTCACATCAAAGAGCAAAACTGTCAGTGTGGCACAAACACACATTTCTAGAAACATTTAGAAAGTGTTAAACTAAAGCGTCACATGTCATTCCTATATAGTCCATACATGACATTTCTCATCTCAGACATCTTGATTTCCAAAGCTCCATTAACGGATCATTGTATTGTAGAAATTAAATTAAATCCAGTTGATAAACTAAGGAAAAATAAAGGCTACTGGACATTTAACTCCGGTCTGTTAAAAAATAAAGATTATTGCACAAAGATAAAAGCAATAATATTTGAAACTGAAAATAATGAGAATATAGAGAGTTTCTGCAATAAATGGGAATTTGTAAAGTATTGAATTGGAGAATGTTCCATTAAGGTCAGCAAGGAGATTGCCAGGGAAAAAAGAAGAGAAGAAGTGAATCTGTTTCAGGAAATTAGTAAATATTGTGATAAGACAGAATTAAGCAGTGAAGAGAGAAGCAAATTATTGATATTGAAAGCCAAATTAGACGACATGTTTATCAAAAGAGCTCGAGGTGCGTTTGTGAGATCACGAGCGAAGTGGAGGAAGGAGAAAAGAACAACTCATATTTCAGTCGTTTAGAGAAGAGAAGACAGGAAAATAAGGCAATATCCAGTTTACTGATAAATGGAGTAAGTGCAAATACAATAAAACCATTTTATAATAATCTTTACACCTCTGCATATTCCCAACCAGATTCCTCAATTTTTAAATGAAATGAAGGACTTCATCCCCAAGATTGATGTTTCGTTTAAAGAATTCTGTGAGTCGATATAAGAATAGAAGAACTGGATGACGTGAGCTTGAGATTGTCATTGAGTAAATCTCCGGGTACCGATGGACTCACTGCCGAATTTATAGATTATTTTGGAAAGAAATCAGAAATGTATTATAAGGCAATTCAAGAATGCATAGTGAAGAACGACTAAACTAAAAGCATGAAGCAAGGCCTGATAATACTTATTCCTAAACATGGCAAAGATAAAAGATTGTTAGATAATCTAAGACCAATCACACTTCTTAACATTGATTATAAGTTGTTATGGGGAATTATTGCAGGATGAAAAAGTGTCTTCCACAGATCATAAATGAAACACAGTCTGGCTTCCTTGCTGAAGATCTCTCCATAATAACAGACGATTACTACTAGACTTAATCGAGTACAGTCATACATGTGTAGATCAGGGTTTTACTGTATTTATAGATTTCTACAAAGCTTTTGATTCAGTTGAACACCGAAACTTTAAATCATTTTGGTTTTGGACAGAAATTCTCTAATTTGATTATGATATTAACAGCTGTGTGTCTCTGGAGCGGCACATGCTCACGGTTCACAGTTAAGAGGGACATTAGACAAGCCTGCAACACTTCTCCTCTGTTATTAATAATGCTCACTGAACTATTGTCTATTAGGGTTAGAATGAACAATTCTGACGGCTTCAACATCAGGAAAGCACATCATAATAAGTCAGTTTGCGGACGACACGACTTTATTTCTAAAAGACAAAAGGCAAATTTCCAGAGCGTTGGATTCAATCAGTCAGTTCTCAAAGGCATCAGGTGTTATATTGAACACTAATAAATGTGAAATTCATGCTTTACATGACCAACCAGCTCGCTTAACTGATCATATACAGGTTACATCAGAAGTCAAAGATTTGGGCATCAGAAATAAAGAAACAAGGGAAAAAGAAAACATTCCTAAAAATACTTATAATGTAAAGTAATATTAAAGTCGTGGCTAAAGGGATATAACAATGTTTGGCAGGACTCTTCTATCCAAGATGGAGAGTATCAAGAGCCATTTACCCGGCCTTTTCACTAGAAATCTCAAACAACATGATTACATTAATAAATCAGATACATTCAAATTTTATTTGGAAGGAAAAATGCCATTATATCCGGAAAGATGACATGATTAAGAGTATTGAAGAGGGAGGCATGAATGTCATAGATTGTTCTGTGATGAATGGTGAACTAAAACTAAAATGCTTGAATTGCTTTGTGTGTCATAAGGACTCTTTTTGGTTTAGCATCCCGAACGCAATTTTCCATAAAATGGGGGGAATTGATTTTGTATTGCGGTGTGACTATGATTTAAACAAACTCCCTGTAAAATGATGTGATTTCCATCAGCAAGCTCTTCTGTACTGAAAGCTCATGTTTAAGCACAACTTTACACACATAATACACCTCTGTGGAACAACAGGTATATCCTGAGTAATGGAAAATCCTGGTTTTTAGGAACTTGGATGGGAAAAGGAATATTGACGCATTTGATGGATATTTTTGGTAATTTGTTGAATTACAGAGATTTTTGTGTTAAATTCAGTTTCCAGCCCAATCAGAGAGTATAATAAAGTGTTAAAGGCCCTCCAGTACTCCTGAAAATGAGGATTAAACAGTGTGTAATGCACTCGAAGTCTCAATCAGTAATGAGACCACTTTGTATCGAAGGAATTCATTTAAATAGTAAACAGTTTACAGATAAGTTTATTAGAAATGTGTTATCCTAACAGTTTTACTCTGGTCAACTGAAAAGAAAATATGTTGTAAAAGATTTCACTGATGAAGAGGCTAAAAAATAAGAAAGCTGTATTTATCTCACCCAATCCTTCCTAAAGCCAAAGAAGTGACGTTTAAAATCTTGACTGACATTTATCCATCTAATTGCTTTTTACATGAAAGATTCAATTGGGAAAACAATTCATGTGGATTTTGTGAGAAAGAAATTGAGAACGGTAGAGCATATTTTCTTTCAATGCGAATTTGTACAAGAATTTTGGATTACATTTCAGAGTTGGTTACAATCTAAAGAGATATCACTTCTCCCTTTGAATGTTGGAGTGTTTTTTGAATGATAAAAACTTAGATTTTTTGATAAACAATCTGATTGTTTTAGGAACTTCATCCACAGGTGTAAATATTTAAAGATTAAACCCCATTTCAGTGGATGGAAGAATGACTTGAAGCTATTTGTTAAATCTCTTCATTGGATGACGGATAGAAATGCCCTAAAACTTCTTTCCGTTTTGGATTTGTTTAGGTTATTGGACTAAGACCCTCACCCCTTTGTTTTTATTTTATTTATTTATTTTTTGTTTGTTCTATGTTCTTTCTTCTAAAATATCTATCAACACGATTACAAATGTATGATTGTTGATCTATGCCTTAATTTTTTGTACTTGAATTCTTTATAGCAAAAAAAAAAAAAATCACACACTTCAAAATGTTAAGACGATCGTGCCAGAGGAAGCGCCTCACGTGATCTCACGCAGCAGACCGGAAGCGGAAAAGCGGATGTAAATAAAATATCTGTCCTTCATATGAAGTCATATTCGTGAAAAGGTTGCCGTGACCAAGGAAAGCGAAATCTTTCAAAAATCATCCTTTTAACATTTAAGGATATTTCTAATGAATGGCGTCAGCGCTGGTCAATAAAATGAATAAATGCCATTGATCTGAAGTGAAGCATCAGCTTCAGCGTTGCTGCTCAGCTGAGCCTTGTAAAGTGGAGCTTAAAAATGTATTTATGAATATTAAAATAATTAACAGCTTGTTTCATTACATCTATCTTCGAATGAATCCGGATTTTTTATTTTTATATTTACATTTCCGTTGAATGAACAGTTTAATGACTCAGTCAAAGACAGTCGCTTGGCGCCACCTTGTGGTGTAACAGTGTAATTGCACTGATGAAAGCCTCTCTATAACACGCAGAGACGAGCAATGCCGATCCTGGTGAAATATCAGCAGAAAGCCTCTCATAAAGTGAGATTCGAGGATCAGGACTAACTGTTATACAACAATAGCCTAACAAGCTTATTGTCAGGTTACCGTTTATGTTCTGTTATTATATTATGTGGACCCTTATTTTGACATTGTGTCTTCTGTTTACTCCACTTTAGATTCGGTTTCATCAAAGAGTATAGAAGTACCAAGAAGCGAAACTCCGTTGCAGTTTTGACAACAGCCACTAGGTGGCGCTTCGGTTGCGCGGCCTCCATTTGGACTGAACCAACAGCTTTACCGTTAGCACAACTACCGTATAGCACTACAGCATTAACTTTATTGGCCCTTTTCCACTGCATGGTACGGCTCGGTTCGGCTCGGTACGGTTCGACTCGGCGCGGAACGGTTCGGCTCGCTTCCCTTTTCCACTGAGTGGTACGACTCGACTCGGTACGGCACGGTTCGGTTCGCTTTAGCTCGGTTGCTTTTCCACTGCAGATATGGCGCTTTTCCACTGCATGGTACGGTACGGCTCGGTTCGGTACGGCACGCTTTGGCGCTTTTCCACTGCATGGTACGGTACGGCTCGGTTCAGTACGGCTCACTTTTGGCGCTTTTCCACTGCATGGTACGGTACGGCTCGGTTCGGTACGGCTCACTTTTGGCGCATTTCCACTGCATGGTACGGTATGGTACGGCTCGCTTTAAATGGTACCACCTCTGTTGAGGTTCCAAGCGTACCGTACCGATACTAAAATGTGACGTGAAAACACTGCAGATCACTGATTGGTCAGACAGAATCATCACTACCAGCGTCATTGTATTTACGACACGAGACACTAAACCCGCTAGATTTAAATAGCCAGTAGACAACAGTCTGCGCTGTAGCGCCTGTTTTAAAAGTATTTGCTTTAAAAAAAAAAAAAAAAAAAAAAGAGTATAAACTTCAAAAAAAGAAATGGCTGAATCGTGGTCAGTGGACGAGGTGCAGACGTTCCTCTCGTTGGTTGCCGAGGAGTGGATGGGGAAACACGGAATGAAAAATTCGCATTTAATAATGATGATATCATGGCAGTAGAGACGGCAACTATAACGATCAGTCCCACCCACTTTGAAGCGGTACTAAAGAGAGCGACTGGTGAATTAAACACGATGACAGACACTGGAGCGCCAACTAGTGGAGGAGCGACCAAACTGCTCATTCTCTGACATTTCCTTAAAACTGATGCTTAACATGTTATAATACACATTCACACATTGAGAATAAATTAATACAGTATCAATATTCTCCCTCAAACTAAATAATGGAAGTTGATTGTGTAATTCTAATTCAAACAATTTTTTAAAAAGTTTTCTGATCGTTGTGATCCTTTCCTCCGGTCTTTGTAATGTATGGTTGCATTTTATTTTTGTTGCTGTTTTTCTTTATTATCAGTGTAATTTTTTTTACATTGTTCCAGTCAAATGTGTTTATTCTGAGCAACTTTATAATTCCTTTCCACACAAGTGTGACTTTCTGAAGAAGCAAAATGGTGTTTCTCCAGTTTTCCAGTCTGGAGGATCAGGATGAGCATAAAGCAGACGACAGCCTCAAGATTTGTGTTTTTGTGGTTTATTTTGATTATTTTATTCAGTAAAGCATGAAGTGATCGCTGTGCGTCCGGCTCAAATCAGCAAATACAAAAGATTCAAGCTGAAGCTTCTCTAATAAAATGAAATAAAAGAACAATCAGAAATCAATAATTTCAGAGTTTATAATTTCACATTCACATCTGATCTGAGAGACACAGATGGGCAGATTCACTTCAGATAATACAAAATATAGATTGATAAAAATATAAGTGCAATTATCTATCATAAAAAAGACAGATTATAATATAAGCAAATAGAGTAAGGCGAAATAATACTAGAGTAATATAAATGTGCAGATAATTCCTGCAATAACAGAGTTTCACACAGAGATGAACAGTCAAAGTCACACTGGAGCTTCTTCAATTAAACTGTTTCTAGAAACTTCTAGAAGTGAAGAGACTGTTAAAGTATCTAAAGCTCAGGATTAAACATGCTTGTTATATAAAAACACACATTAGTCAGAGAAATACTGGTTTAGCACACACACATTCTTCTTATATAGTCTCTACATGACATTTCTCATCAGATATTTTGTCTAATAGATGCAGAAACAGAAACTGGTT
Source organism: Scardinius erythrophthalmus (assembly GCF_964197995.2). Taxonomy (NCBI): domain Eukaryota; kingdom Metazoa; phylum Chordata; class Actinopteri; order Cypriniformes; family Leuciscidae; genus Scardinius; species Scardinius erythrophthalmus. Next base: position 8,916,937 of record NC_138234.1, read on the forward strand.
TATACAGTGTGTATTATACGCAATGAGTAACAGATGAAATGTGAGATTTTGATTAGATTTACATTAGAGGATCAAATAAAGATGAGAGTTAGTCTAAAGATCAGTGTGAAGAACATAGTAAATGAAATGTGTCTGTATGTTATCCTGTTGTTTAACATCACACTGTCTGGAGTCTGGGAACAGCCTCCTCTGGGTCATTTCTGTTATCAGTGGGATCTGAAAGAAAACGGATCATATTAAATGAAAGCTTTGCATATATATGTAGTAAGGAGGAGTTGATTTTGAATGTATTATTTGCATTTAGATTTCTTAATTTTAATACAATAATTTACAATTACACACACACACACACAGTGACAGAGTCTGTTCTGACAGAAATCAGAGAGTCATCATACAAACTCAGTCTTTCATCTAAATGTCTGACAGGGTTGATCTAAAATAAGATCATTATTATACTGACATATTTGATTTACTCACCAGGTAATCAAGTCAAATGGCCTCAGTTCTCATGTGTGTGTGATGTGTGTGTTGGACCAATCATATTCTCTGATTCATGTGTGATCATCAGCATCAACACATCAGTGTTTAATTGTGTTTATGCCAGGAAACAATATCATTTTTATTGAATATCATGTTTCATTGTGGTTAGTTTTATGTTCCTCTTTGTTTTCTCTTCTTATTGTTCCAGTAATAATGGTTTTATTCTGATTAACTCTACACTTTATATATTTATAGTGTTGAGCTTGAGAAACTGCAGATCATTTTCACTTTCTATCAAAAGACTGATGTGATTTGATTCAATAATTATCTTGTGCTAATGTGTTTATGATTATTAATGTGCCGTCACTGAATGTTTCTCTGTCAGATAGTTGTGGAGGTCTTCAGTGGCTCACAAACACACAACATATTGATCAAGTTTAGTGCAAAATAATTAAAACATTAATCAATACTCGTTTGATTTTAAAGTGATTTGAAATGAAACTGTCTTTATATACAGCATAATAGATGACAGTATGCTTCAATACTTGTGCTGAAGACTGTGCATATAAGCAGGGCCGGATCTAGACATTTGGAGGCCCTAGGCAAAATTCATGTTGGAGGCCCCCCACCCCCAATAAAACACACTTGAAACAAATATGATTCCTAACCTTTTTATTTATACAACATTTAATTTTAAATTTAGTATATTTTTACTTACACAGTACATAAGTTTGGACAAATTACTATTTGTAATGTTTTTGAAAGAAGTCTCTTATGCTCATCAAGCCTGGATTTATTTGATCAAAAATACAGAAAAATAATATAGTGAAATATTATTACAATTTAAAATAATGGTTTTCTATTTTACTAGGCTATACTTTAAAATATATTTCTGTGATGCAAAGCTGAATTTAGTGTCACGTGATCCTTCAGAAAACTTTATAATATTCTGATTTATTATCAAATGTTAGAAATGGTGCTTAATATTTATTTTATAACATGTGATACTTTTTTTCATGATTCTTTGATTATTAAAAAGTTGTTTTAAAAAAGTCTTCAATATCACTTTTATAAATTTAACACATCCTTGCTGAATATTCCTGTTTTTTTTTCTGTATTTTTGATCAAATAAATGCAGGCTTGTAGCATAATAATAAACTTCTTTCAAAAACATTAAAAATAGTAATGGGTCCAGACTTTTTACTGGTAGCCTATCAAACTTTATCTAAGCTAATCTCTTTTTTTGTTTAATGAAGATGTTATTGTTATTGTTGTTATTTTGCTGTTTTATTCAGTTTATTCACAGTTCCAGAATACCACTTCAGTAGATGAACATCATGAACGTGCTTTTATCATTTTTCTGCGTTATGGGCAGGATTTTTCCCTCCCATTTAATCAATATTGACTGCAGATATTGTCATATTATTAATATCAGTAATATGTTATTATGTATTGCATTGCTACCTTAAATATGCTATACACAAATCAAGTGGAAGAGAAAGACACGATCGCTACTGAGCAGGAAAAAAAATCTAAACTAATATTCCTATAGGCTATGATGTCAGGGTATTATCTAATCATCAGCATCAGAATATAGAAGATAGACCCATAGATATGAGATCCTTTATTTGAAACATTTAAAAATGTTGCAGTGTGTTGGTTTTTTAACTTTGAATACAAACGTCTTGTCTTTTACTTTTGTAGCTTTTTTACTAGTCAGCTCTGGACGCGATGTTATTCATTGATTGTACGCGCAAATTCAAAGCGTCGCGTCTGGGCACGTTAATGACGCTCGCGCGCTCTTTTAAACTCATAAAGCGGTGAATGGTTTTTCCAGAAATGACGCTGATCTACAGTAGCCCACAAGTTTATATTTAAAATACATTGCAATCACACCAAAATCGATGACCTGCATTACGAGCTGTGCTTCTTTGCGTGCCTATTTCTGCTTTTGCTTCGCACTCAGCACCTGATGGATGCGTTCGTTGACCGCCTCTGATCGCCTCTGACGTCCCCTCGGACTAAACTGGCTGGCGCCTCTACAGTCATGGGCTGGCGTTAATGTGACGTAATGTAACAGTCTATGGTTAAGATAAACATCGTCACTATTTTTAGTTGATTAATAGGCTACATTTTGAAATAAATTGTAGATAGGACATTTAATTTTTTTTTTTTTTTTTTTTTTTTTTTTGTCCCTCTGTCTGGGCCCCATCCCGCCAATCGGGCCCTAGGCACGTGCCTAGTTTGCCTTTGCGTTAATCCGGCTCTGCATATAAGAAGATATCACCAAATAAACCCATAGTCCTTAATGTAATCAATTCAGCTGATTAAAAATAAAATCATTATTACGTAAAGATTTGAGTTACTCACCCAAGACAGAAACACTGAATATCATTACTGAGCCATTTCCCGATCCGATGATCAGTAGAATATATTCTCCAGAGTCTTCAATTGTGGTGTTTCTGATGGTCAGAGATCCATTCAGAGGATTCGTCATCAGTCTGTCTCCGAATCTCTGACCAGGAACATTATTGAATCTATTAGTAGCGCTTTCCCTTTCAGCAATACGAGAGCCTTCAAACGTCCACACTAATCTGTCGTCTGTACACACTTCATCAGGGGTAAGAGTGATACGTTCTCCCTCCATCACTGACAGTACCGTCCGTTTATAAATCCCTTCACATCAGCAAACAGAAACAGAGAAACACAGAACAGACATTAGCTGGAGAAGAAAAGCAATAAAAGCAGAAAGGAATAAAATCAACATGATCATTCGCTCCACATCTGACTCCTGCTCAATGACTGATCATTAAACCTGTAAACACTGAATCACACTCACAGCAAAAGACAATATAAACTAACACATTATCTGATATACTTTAACATCATTCATAATCTGTGTGTTTTACCTGTGTGTTTTGTGTTGTGTTCATCATTAATTAAGTGCTTCTTTTTTAAATAAAAGTATCTGCTAAATGTGTAAATGTTGGGTAGTCAGAAGGCTTTATTTTTCATTTTTTCCCCTCTGATTTTAATCTCAGGTTTTGTTTAATATGATTCTGTTTATTATCTGTGACACCCTGAAGCCATTGCTCTGTATTTCCTATCATTTAAATAAATCTATAACTTCTCTATTAAGAGTTTCCATCGCTTTGGTGTGAAAAGCATCATAAACTACTCTGAGCTGGTGCACTGGTTTAAGATGACCTTTGAACCTGACCAGATGAAGAGTCACAGAATCTGTGTGAAAGCAGTAAAACACCAGTCAGGAGAGCAGATCAGTTATGATTGAGACACACGTCTACTCAGTTATCTGAATGTGGACATTACACACAAGTCTACTGTTAAAGCTAGTAATAAATACTGTATTTTAACACAAACCCAGACACCAACACTAACAGAAAACTTCATGCATTTTAAAAAGTGTAGACTAGCTATAAACTTAATTTCCACTCAACAATAAAATAGTTGTATAAAGTTGTATAAAAATGCATTCAGAGCCGTTCATTCTTAAACAAACCACAGGCCAGTGCTCTTTAATATCTGTGTATTGATCATGTTTCTTTCTAACCCTGCTTTTATGAGCAAAACTACAACACAACACACACATACAAATGTAAAGTGTTTGAAACATGATTATGAACAAACATTTTACACTTTTAATCTCTACTGTAGCATAATAAAGCTCAGTATTTCTCTTGCTTTATCAGCTGTAATACTCACCTTCTTTTCGTTTAGAGATCTTGTAGCGATTATAAATCACACAAAAACCTACAGCTGTGAACGGCAGCAGAAAACAAACAACACCAACAGCAACAACACCAACACTGATCCCTGCTATAGCTCCTGTAGACAGACCTGGATCTGTAATGATAAAGAGAGAGTCATCAGTGTGAGTGAATCTGTCAGTCTGATCTATTTAAATATGAATCTGATTCTGTTGAAGGTGAATCATAAATGAGCCTCTAATGTAATGTCAGATATCATGATTCTCCTTTTCACTGTGTTCATCTTCTGTATTACTGTGTTACAGCAGGAGTTTGATGTGAACACACGACTGATCTCTATGTAAATATTACAAGCATTAATGCAAATTAAACAGTTTAAAAACCTTCAGAAACATGCCAACAGTCTTAAAGCATTTACTGCAGATTCAGATGAGCTCTGACACTTTATTTTCTTTATTAGGAGTCTGAGAAAATTAGAAATACTTGTATTAAAAATAAGAGAAAACATAAAAATGCTTGCAATTTTGGTTTGAGCATTAGAGTAATGGATTTTATCAATGTTATCAATCATTTAAATACAACTAAAATGTTAATTAAAAAGTTTGTCTTAAGCATTAAATGTTGAGACATTATGTTGGTTAAAATAATATTATTCCCTTTACAAATATCTTTTGCACCTAAATCTTCCAAACGAATAACAAACTATAACAGTCTTAAACAGTTCATAATGATTTCAGCTATGACAGTCTCTCCAAACTTCCACTGCATTAAATCATCATCTGTCTGTATTTCAGTAAGATCAAAGTTTAGAAAGACAGAATCTCCCTTAATCATAGTGCTAACTTCAGTTCACCTGTAACAACAAACACATGAAACACACACTCAGAACATATCTACAGAAAGTCTAACACATCTCACAATAATAAAGCTCAATTAAATCTCAGTTAAAAAGCGTAATTTCTACAACAAACCTTCACAAGTCATAAAGGCACATTTAAGTCTAATAGGACATTTCCTGGGACAGAAAATTAAAAGAGAGAAACGTGTTCATATGATGAAATGATAGTAGAAGGAAACATAAGTTCACTGAATACTAAATACCCCAGTGGCTTGCAACAAAATTGTGTGTGTAATTTTATTAATACATGTAAAAATGTCTAGTTAAATATAATAATTCAAAATATAATGAAAAATAATTAATAAACCGTTACTGTATATTCACTATTTAAGCTAGATGATTGGTTATGTTAACAATCAACTAATAATTTATCTACTTTTGTTACAAACTACTTTTGTTTGTCTACTTTGGTTGCAGTCACTGCCGGCTACAGCAGATTTAACATGATAGGAAAAGGAAAAATGCAGATGTTTCTTCATCTACAGAATAAATCGGTAACACTTTACAATAAGGTTTCATTACTTTACATTAGTTACTACTTCAGTTAACATGAACTAAGAATGAACAATACTTCTACAACATTTATGAATCTTAGTTCATGTAATTTTTTTTAACATTGACAAATACATTACTAAATTCAAATGTATTTGTTAACATTATTTAATGCACTGTGAACTAACATGAACTAACATAGAACAGCTGCATTTTTATTAAATAACATTAACAAAGATGAATAAATACAGTAACAAATGTATTGTTCATGGTTTAGGTTAGTTCATTTTAGTTAATACATTAACTAATTTTAATTAATTGTAACTAATTGTAAAGTGTTACCGATGAATCTTCAGCAATGCTTGATATCAAAAAGACTAAAAATAAATCTAAACGAAGAAAATACAGTAGTGACTACCTAGCGCTAGTCTTCACATGTGTGGGAGCTGAAAACAAGCAGACACCATCCGTGTTGCTGAAAGCTTCTCATTACTTGCTTATTTTAGGTTAAATCATTTTCATAAACCACATCAAGCCTGATCTTCATTTGCTTCTCTTCAGCCCAACACACAGTGTTCAGTAAATGCTAAACAACATCAACCATTGCAATAGTGGGTCTAACTCTAAGGAGAGTCTGAGGTCTAAACTGTCTAATTGTTAAGTGTCAGAGTCTCTCTAGGCTCGGTCAGGCCTGGTCCTCGGGGGCGCAGCAAGAGCACCATTAGGTGAAGCTGTAATTATAGGATAAGAGATTGGTCAAACACTCCAGTGCGTATTTGTGTTTGCACTCTGAAGAGCATCAAATGTATGTATTTATAACGTGCTTTTGCAGTGCTGAGCAATGTAGCAGACAGCCACTGTGTTAATCTCAGTTTCTAAGTCCTCATTAAACAACGTGACACAAATAGTCGGGTCCGTTAAAATTCTTGCAGTGAGCCGTGGAAACTTTGTGATTGGTTGTGTGGGCCGCGTGTTGAAAAAGGATGGGAACCACTGATCTAAACTATTCACACAGAGCTAATCTTAATATACTTATTATTACATTGATGTACTCACCGCTGACAGTCACAGTGAATGACCTGTGTAAGGTGTGAGAGCTGGTGCTGATGTCATATTCATAATCTCCAGAGTGTGTGGTTTCAGTGTTCCTGATAGTCAGAGATCCACTCCAACAGTCCAGCTGCAGTCTGCCTCTGAATCTCTCATCAGTATTAGATGTAAAGGCATTTCTAGTCTTTCTATTAATTTCAGCTATAGGAGAGTTTTTAAACCTCCACTGTATCACATCATATTTCTGTGGTTCAGGAACATCAGTGTTTAGAGTGACTGAATCTCCCACCATCACTGACACTGTCTTCACTGGACCAGCTGGCACAACTGGAGAAGAAACAGAATTGATAAGACTTGCACTGCAAATATCCAGATCTTCACTGGTCCAAAACCAACATGTCAAATCTACAAAGAGATTTTCAGCAACATCTAGAAGAGAATGTGTTCATGAAAACAAGCGGGTTACACATGCCATAACTCCTGAGTTCAGTGAATCCATATCAACATTTATTCATTTAACAGATACTTTTATCCAACGGGAAATTATAATGAGGAAAACAAAGCGATTCATCTTAAGGAGGCAATAACATATAAAGTGCTAACAATACAAAGTTTCAAACATTGTGAAGAAAAGCACAAAAACAGGAAAAGTGAAACAATACTGTAAGAAATAATGAAAACTATTAATTTGTATAAAGATTTCAGCAGGATTCTGTCATGGAAAAGATGAGCTTTAGACATTTTTTGAATATTTATTTATATTATTTAGTTTATTTATTTATAATATTTATAATATTTAGCTGTCCGGGTTGCATTGGGAAGATTTGAATATTATTTTTATTTGCAAGTCACTTTGGCATCTGTTAAATAAATATATGTAAAATCAACAAACACATAAAAACACACCTATCATTTAAATGGTTATTTTTTTTCTTCAAAGTGACTATTTGCACCCAAAATATTTGACTACCACACAACACTATTTTCACCCTAACAGTCTGATTAAACCAAACAAATTTAGGACAAAGTTTGTCACTCAATGCAGTAAAGTGGGAAATAGACCCTTTGCAACAATCCTGTTCCAAATCTAATATTTCCCTTTAATATTAAATTAAAATAATACAAATGAGGATAAAAGTTGATTTGTGTTTGGTCAGCAGGTTCAGTAAAGGGTTTTTTGGGTCAGTCATATTTGGTTTTACTACTGGTTTATCTGTGTTTACTATATGGAAAATGTGATTTTTCTGACAGATATTGTGATTGATTTAATTTAGTAGCGTCAGGCTTCAGCTCAATAATCTCAATAGTGTGCAGCACAAACTCTAATTTTTAATTGTCTCAGTCCTGAGTCAAATGTACTTTTTAGTTTTTGTCATATTTAGTCATATTAACCTTGTCCTGTTTTTGTTTAGTCAAGTTTTAGTTGACTTAATGTCTGAACACAGTTTTTGTCCATTAAAACTTTGTCATGCTGTATAATGGTTAAATTTATAATCCCAATAATTTGCTCAAAATTATAATCATAGCGATTTTTGTCATTTAAGAAATGTATTTCTTGCGCTTTGACTTATTAGCACAAATAGGCTATGTATCATATAGGCATTAGGCATGCTGGTAAAACAAGAAACTTCTCTCAGAAATTAAAACAGTGAAATTCCTAGTAATAAAATCCCATAAAAACATTTTTGTTCTATTAAAACAACAGCAAAAAGACGTATTGTCATACAGAGCTGCATAAGTGCAGTTATTCAACAACCACAATCAACAGGCTATAGTCGAGATCCATGTTTGAACTGAAGCATTAACACATTATAGTTTTTTTGAGCAATTCTTGAAACTGAAATTTGTGCAAATGGCGATACAAAACAAGTATGGTATTAAACAAGTGCTATGGTATTAAAATATTTATTATACACATACTTTATATAATATATATATATATATGGATAAGACATCCTCTCTTGATGTCCATCATATGGCTTTCTGCTGACTAACTCCCAGTCTTCATCCAGTTCAATGTCAGATGATTGTCTGTGATAAGAAATAAATAACAAAACATTTACATCTTTTATGTATTCTACTATTTTATACATGCTCACACTCATGCGCACGCACTCACACGAACAACCATACATACACCAGTGCTTGAACACACACACACCTTGCATGAACACGAACACACACACACACACACACACACACACACACATACACACACACACACACACACACACACACACACACACACACACAAACATACATTTATGTTTGTTTGAGCACCTACCACCAAACACACATACAATCACGCATGAGCAAGCAATAACAACAGAAGTTAGCAGGAAAATCTCAAAACACAAACGCATACCTCAATATACAAAGTAAAATATGTTATAAAATAAAATTAAATAAAACACTTACTTGTCAAGAGTAGACATCACCCCATCCAAACACATCTCTCCAAGAGTCACATATGCCATGAATGTACACTTTACGCACAACGTACGGGTCACCATGAAACTTTGCGCTCGCACTTCTCGATAAGTTGATTCGTCCCACTAAAACTGCATATCAATATTGTAAGAATTGATAAATTAGGAAATTCCAGACGGTCTGTTTTGGGGGTGACCAGGCCCTGAGAGAACAAAAGGACCTCTCTGGAGATTAGCATTTGAACTGGCTCTCATGCACCATCGAGACGAAAGTCTCACCCCCGAGTCATCTAATCTGCATATCCTTCCCTCTCCCCTCACCCCCTCTCTCTCATGCTCAGGTGACTACCTGATTTCACCCAAGAAAATGTACAGTTTAATGTGAATGATTATCACAGAGTATATTCATGTTTGGTATCGTTTAAAATGTCACAGCGCGACAGTCATCTCAGAATAAGTAAAACACAAGGTAATAAGGTTTTTGAAGGTTTATGGATAACTAGCATACAAGGAGGGGTTGATCTCTCAAGCAAATGGTCACACCCCCCCAAGAGGTACAGTGTACCTCAGAATGCAAATTTACTATTGTTAGCACATGTTTACATGTGAAAGAGGTCTGGCTATTTAATGGAGTACAGCAGGCAGATCGGGGCCTTTTTCTGTATTTCAGATCGGTCCGTGTTTCTTAATGTTGGGTTTGCATCTTCTCTCTATTCCAGAGCATTTGATGTTTTGTATCGATTATCTTTGAATTGATTATGAAATTGGCATGATACAGTTACCTGACATAATAAATTGTTACATTTGATTATTCTAACTGACTTTGATATTATTTCCATTGAAGAGTTAAACGGAATAGTCAAACATTCACTCATGATTAATGATCCACAGATATCATTAAAACCTTTTCATTTATGGAGTCTGATGAAATAAACGAGTAAATATATGATTAATATATATTGCATTTAACCAACCAATACTTCGCATGAGGAAAGGACAGAGCACGTGAGACCTTCCCTGTGTTATTGGAAAACCTCCATTGGACCAATTTCACGGGCCTTACAATATTTTCAGGAGTTCATTGGCTATCAGATAAGCCAGTCATTTGCGAACTCTGATGCAACTGGATCTGCCAACTGTCCCTCAAAGAGAAGTAGTGACCATTTCCCATACTGTGCGCTTGCCAGCTAAAGGGATAGTTCACCCAAAAATGAAAATTCTGTCAGTAATTACTCACCCTCATGTTGTTCCAACCCCGTAAGACTATTTATAAGATATTTTTGATTAAATCTGAGAGCTGGATCACTCCTCCATAGGCTTTAAGGGATTGGAACTTGCCGGCCCAGAAAAGTTATTAAAGACATTGTTAATATAGTCCAAGTGACTACAGTGGCTCAATCTTAAGTATCAAGCGACGAGAATACTTTTTGATCCATGATGGAGGAGTGATCCAGCTCTCAGATTTAATCAAAAATATCTTAATTTGTGTTCCGAAGATGAACGAAGGTCTTACGGGGTTGGAACAACATGAGGGTGAGTAATTACTGACAGAATTTAAATTTTTGGGTGAAGTATACCTTTAATGCTGTCTGGTCAAACCTCTTGCATGAACTGATTGGCTCAAATTAGCTGTCAATCAAAAGTTCAGGGACTGTGATAGCGCCCATTTTGAAAAATCTGTAATGTTTACATGTGAAAATAATCTAGACCAACAGAATGCGTCGACGATGTGATAGCTCTGTCGGCTAACATGAAATGCTACTACTACATTCTGTGGATGTTTATTGATATGTGTTGATGTATTGTGTGGACCATTTACAGTGTAACTAAACCATTTTTGCTGTAATATTTTGGACCAGTGGACTAACAGGAGGCTTTATAGGTGACTTCCTTCATATCTGTAGTAGATTATTTGGTTGTTTATGGTCTGACAAAGACTATGATTGTACCTGCTGTGTGAAGTGTATATTAAAATGGTCAAATCCGAATCACAAGAGTCTCAGCTTTCCAAAGATGTGACATGTTTGGCTTTTAATTTTTGAGTTTATTGTATGTTGCGAAGTTATCGCACAAAAATATGCAATGTACCGTGGATGACACATCAGAACTAATCACTGAAATGTCTCATTAACTTCAACACCGCTTCAGTGTTACTTTAACACTCTGAGTGTGAATAATATAAACATTGACAGTGTTCATTTAACACTGGGGGATTTACTGTGTTCTGTTTTCTTTCTTTTTTTAAAGTTTAGAGCTCCATTTTCAGCTGTGCTGGCAAAGCCCTGGCCCTTTTCACTATTTCTGTTTCAGTTGCTAAAGAATATTGAATACACTTTTGTCTTGAAAGAAGAAAGCAAACTCAACAGGACACACTAAACCCCAGCTTCATCTGCTACAGTGAAGAGAGACTCTGAAGTGCTTCTGGATGAATAAATATAAACATATATTGGAAAGTACAGCTGAATATCTTAATGAACTGAATGCAAAAACACCAAAGAACTGCACATCTGCCAATGCTGCACTGAAGGAGTCATAATGAACAGAAACTCTGAACAACATCATTTTTAAAAAGTAGAAATCGTAAGTTGTAACAAAACAGTCATTTTTAATTAATCTAATACCGTTAATGAGTAAGAACATCAATTTATTTAAAAAACGTATGCATTTCTTGGTTATTCAGAACAGTAGTGTATCTATAGGCCTATACAGTGGCGTAACGAGCCAACATCGGGCCCTTAAGCAGGATTATCAAGGCGGGCCCCCCTACTACAACACGTGATGACGTTACGCGCACCAAAAAAAAAAAAAAAAATGCTGGGAACGGCGCACCATAATAACACATTGTTACTGTTACTGTCACTGCTAATACACATAGGCCTAGGTCCAAATACATAAAAAAGATGCTCACTTACATTATAGCTGCATTTTCCGGGCTTTCCTCTGTGCAAAGTTGTCGATCATATCCTTAAGATCCAGATAGCGCGCTCGGGCATTCTCAATTGACAGTATGGCAAGTCCAGAGAGACGACTCTGTCCCATTGAGCTCCTGAGGTAGCTTTTTATCAGTTTCAATTTTGAAAAAGAACGCTCTGCAGAGGCCACTGTCACTGGGATGGTCAGAAAAATCATGAAAGCAGTGCAAACCTCCCCGAAACTCGCAGTGATGCAGCTGTTCTCGACGATCAACATCTTTGTCAGCTGTTGCACTGTTCTCATTTGTGAAATACTGTCTTTCAAGCATGAACGGAATGATAACAATTGCATTGGGAAATCAGTAGTAATGTCATCTCTGTAAATCTCCACCAGCCTGTTTGCTTGCAAAAACAGTTCATCGTCTGTTGCAGTGCAAAGGGTCTCGGGCAGTAAAACTTTGAAATTGTTAACTGTTGATCGTAAACCGGCGAATCTCTGGGTCAACTGAGAGATGACAATATCAAGGCAGGCATTAAACACATGTACGCGAAAGTAAGACTCAGCATCTGCTAAACGTTCATCTTGACACAGCTCATCAAAATGCGTTCTCACTTTTCTCAACCGAGTGTTCTCAAATGCAGTGCTCACTCTCCACTTCTCTGAAAGGCTCTTCGCTGTTTGTTTGGCATCTTCAAAATTTTCTCGGAACGCAGTTAGGTCTCTGATGGCACAGTCCAGTAGCTGGACTGCTGTAGCCAGATCCATGTCTTGGGATTGTAGAAGTTTTGATATCACATTAGTTCGCTCCAGGATTTTGCTTTGGAGGACAACAAGACAAACAAATGAGAATTTCTCCATTGCCTGTTTCAACGATGCAGCCTCGTCCCGTTCATCTTTCTTTCTGCTTGTCAGTGAAAGTTTTGCCAATGCTGTCATCACATCATTGTACCGATATCTCACAGCGGTTACTGCTTCGTAACGTGAGGACCATCTAGTCGGGCATAACTTTTTCAGTGTTATGTTGGAGTCATTGTTTGTCTCGTCATTGTTTGTCTCGTCATTTGTCTCGACAGATAAGATCCAAGATGGCGGCGCGAGTACATCGCGAGGCTCGCGGTCTCTCCAGATTCTGTAATTTAGCAGTATTTTTCTTGCTCATTTCGGGCCTGTTCGTCCAGAACAGTTGTGCCTTAACATCGTACACCCAAGATGAGCTTTTGGATATTGGTTTGCGAATTTCCGACAGTTTTATGGACAACCTTCGACTCCTTCCTGAGATCGCCAGATCACCCGAGGCTATGCACTCTGCCCGGCCGGGCGGAAGTGCTCGCAGGCGGTGGCGAGATCGTAAACAAAGGCGGGGGAAGCGCGGAGGACTAAGAGCTAAGCTAAAGCTAACACCACACCGGCTCTCTTTACCCAGCATTTTCCTTGCCAATGTACGGTCGCTGTTGAACAAAATGGAGGAGATTCGACTCAACATCACATACAGCAAGAGACTTTTGAACTGTAATGTTCTAATTTTCACGGAAACATGGTTAAACAGCGGAATACCGGACAACGCTATTGAGCTAGCGGGACGCCATACATTCCGGGCGGATAGAACATTACATGGCTCCGGTAAGACCAGAGGTGGTGGATTGTGCATTTACATTAACAAAGCTTGGTGCACAAACTCTGCTATTGTTGGGAGACATTGTTCAGCTAACCTTGAGTTTCTCATGGTTAAATGTAGACCGTTTTATCTACCGCGGGAGTTCACTTCCACTATTATAACTGCAGCCTATATTCCCCCGGATGCTGATGCCAAGTTTGCTATGAAAGAACTTCACGCAGCCATCAGTAAACAACAGACCGTTCACCCGGAAGCTGCGTTTATTGTTGCGGGTGATTTTAATCATTCAAACTTAAAGTCAGTGCTACCGAAATTTCACCAGCATGTTTCCTGTCACACCAGAGGAAACAAAACCTTAGACCATGTTTACACAAACATGGCTGAAGCTTACGTCGCGACACCCCTCCCCCACTTGGGACAGTCAGATCACCTTTCTTTGTTCCTCACCCCCAAATATGCACCTCTGATCAATCGCGTGAAGCCATCAGTGAAGACCATCAAGGTGTGGCCTGCGGGGGCAGATTTCTCACTCCAGGAAAGGTTTCTACACACAGACTGGAGTATGTTTGCTTCTCAAGCCACCAGTGGCTCTCACACGGACATTGACTGCTACACCTCCTCTGTACTGGATTATATTAATACCACCATTGACAGTGTTACAACCCAGAAGCAGATCACCACATACCCAAATCAGAAGCCATGGATGAACAGGGAAGTGCGACTCCTATTGAAGACACGCAATACTGCCTTCAGATCAGGAGATGCACAAGCCTATAGCACATCCAGAGCAAATCTGAAAAGGGGCATCAAAGAGGCCAAGCACTGCTACAAGCTTAAGATAGAGGGACACTTTTCCAACGCTGACCTTCGGCGCATGTGGCAGGGCATTCAGGCCATCAGTGACTACAAACCCTCTCACTCCACCCCCGCAGCCACTGATGTCAACTTCCTGAACGAGCTAAATGACTTTTATGCTCGCTTTGAAAGAGACAACAGAGAAACTGCCACCAAGCTCAAATCCTCAGCTGACCACCCACCGATCACACTCTCCTCCACAGATGTCTGCAATGCACTGAGCAGGATCAGCGCGCACAAGGCTGCTGGACCAGACAACATCCCTGGACGCGTACTCAGGGCATGTGCGGAGCAGCTCGCTGGGGTTTTTACAGACATTTTCAACCTGTCTCTTGCCCAAGCAACTGTACCAACATGCTTTAAATGCACTTCCATTGTGCCAGTGCCAAAACACTCCAGCCCGAAGTGCCTTAATGACTACCGCCCTGTAGCACTCACACCCATCGTAATGAAGTGCTTTGAGCGGCTGGTCCTGGCACACCTAAAAGACTCTCTACCATCCACATTGGACTCACACCAGTTTGCCTACCGTAGCAATAGGAGCACAGAGGATGCAGTCTCCATGGCACTGCACTCTGTGCTCACACATCTGGACAATAAGAACACTTATGCACGCATGCTGTTTGTTGACTTCAGCTCAGCATTCAACACTGTCATCCCAACTAAGTTAATAGCCAAACTTGGAGACCTGGGCTTCAACACCTCCATGTGCAACTGGATTTTGGACTTCTTGACCAACAGACCCCAGAATGTTCGATCAGGCTCCAACTGCTCCACATCCATCACACTCAACACTGGTGTACCACAGGGCTGTGTGCTAAGCCCGTTCCTCTACTCCCTCTTCACCTCCGACTGCAAGCCTGTGTACGGATCTAATTCCATCGTCAAGTTTGCGGACGACACTACGGTGATTGGTCTCATCAGCAACAACGATGAGACTGCCTATAGGGAGGAGATCAAGCACCTGGCCACATGGTGCACCGAAAATAACCAGCTCCTCAACACCACCAAAACGAAGGAGCTCATCGTGGACTTCAGGAAAGTGTCAAGAGGCACACACGACACCATCCACATCAATGGAATGGCTGTTGAGCGTGTCTCCAGTTTCAAGTTCCTGGGGACCCACATCTCGGCGGACATGACCTGGACAACCAACACCTCCAGCCTGGTCAAGAAGGCTCACCAGCGCCTCTTCTTCCTGAGGACACTGAGGAAGAATCAGCTTTCCTCCACTATCCTGGTGAACTTCTATCGCTGTGCAATAGAAAGCATCCTGACCAACTGTGCTACAGTGTGGTATGGGAGCTGTTCTGTTGCAGAGCGCAAGGCACTGCAGCGGGTGGTGAAAACCGCCCAGCGCATCACTGGGACTCCACTACCTGCCATCGAGCACATCCAGAGGAAACGCTGTCTGCATCGAGCTCGCAGCATCCTTAAGGACTCCTCTCACCCAGCCCACAGACTGTTTTCTCTCCTGCCTTCCGGCAGGCGTTTCAGGTGCCTCCGGACCAGGACCAGCAGACTAAAGAACAGTTTTTTCCCCAGAGCTGTCTCTTTATTAAACTCTAACCCTCATTGATCCCACTCCCCTTATATACTGATTGACTCTCCTCTCCCTCCTCACACCTGCCTCCATTTTGTTATTTGCAATACTATAATGTTCATTTGCACTGCTGACTGTTATTACAGTAACAACTGTTTACATATGCATCTTGCACTACTACCTTGACTGGAATATGCTCATTTGCACTGCCGACTGTTTATTTACAGTACCGACTGTTATATATACATTGCAATATCGTACCTTAACTGTAATATGCAATTACTTTCCACTGCACTCACTCGGATAGCTTCTGTCCAAACTTTATTTGCACTACTTTAAATCCATTGTTATACTGCTCATTAGCCTAACTTATACATATATCTATTTGTAAAATTCTGTTTATAGTAATAGCCATCTGTATATTATGCTCACATTCTGTTTATAGTAACAGCCATCTGTATATATATTCATAGTACATATCTATCTGTAAAATTATGTTTATAGTAACAGCCATCTGTATATTATATTCAGTACATATCTATCTGTAAACATTCTGTTTATAGTAATAGCCATCTGTATATTATTATATTCAGTACATATCTAGCTGTAAATTCTGTTCACAGTAATAGTTATCTGTATATTATATTCATAGGACAATCTATCTGTAAATTTTTGTTTATAATAGTATTCAACTCTATATTTATTCAGTACATATCCATGTTCTGCACTTATGAACCACTGTATATCCTGCACTTGCTGCTATTGCACTTCTGGTTAGACCTAAACTGCATTTCGTTGCCTTGTACCTGTACTTGTGTAATGACAATAAAGTTGAATCTAATCTAATCTAATCTAATATTTTCTTTCAATGCGAATTTGTAGAATTTTGGATTACATTTCAGAGTTGGTTACAATCTATAGAGATATCACTTCACCCTTTGACTGTGAGATCAATTACAGTTGGAGTGTTTCTGAATGATAAAAACTTAGATTTTTTGATAAACAATCTGATTGTTTTAGGAAAGCACTTCATCCACAGGTGTAAATATTTAAAGGAGCTGTATGTAAGAAATGTATTTCAATTAAACATAAAATGACCCTCATATGTCACTAGACATTTAAGAAATCATGTTCATTTCAAATACTTATATCACTGACAACAGTAGTCCGGCCAGGATATTGTCATTTAAAAAGTGAAGTTGCAGCCCTCAGCTGATGTTGATGTTGTCATCTTGTGTTTTGGCCTGAAGCTCCACCCTCCACCTATCTACCAATCACGAAGTCAGTAGTGTTTCGGCATCCGGGTTGCCAGCTCTGCTCTAGTTACCACAGCTATACGTACTACGTAGCAGCCTACGTTCCTGCTGGATCCTGCAGCCTATCTGGCAACCTCGAGTCAAGGGGGAGGGGATACACCAACCCAGAGCCATAGAGAGAAAGAGTTGCGACACTCCCATAGACCTCCGTTGTAAATAATGGCGGCGCTTTTAACCGCCTACTTCCGGGATATGAAGAGCGGAATAGTTCCAAACACTGTCATTTTGGCGTTGGACCCCATTCACTTACATTGCTGCGCGTCGAGTTGTTCCAGAGTTAAGTTGTTGAAATATCGACCTCTTTTGAATTGTCAACTGTCTATTTTGTATCAGAGGCCCTTTGCGATGCTTATACTGGTCTTCATTTGTACATGCACAGCGTAATTATTTATATTTTATGTTAGTTGTTTCAACCAATTTTCAAGCACTGCCTGCTAACATAGCTAGTTAGCTAGCGCGACTTCGTCAGTTAAGAGTTCGGTAATGAATCGCTGCCACCTTTATAGCAACTTTTATTTAATTTAATTTTTTGGGATATACTAACTTTTCATTATGTTTTATTGTCTTGAGTTAGGTGGCTTGTGAGAACAATGCTGGACCTCTAGGATTGTTATGGCCATCACCATAGTCCTGTCTGTTTCATGGATCACCTGCCCCTGATTTTTGCTTTTTTGTTCACACAAGCACACATTTTTGTTGTCTGTCATTGTTTAATAAAAATAGTTTATTTGAAAACCTTCATTTGTATCATCAATGCTTAAATTCGTTTTTAATCTGTTATAGTTTTGATAATGTGTATGGCTTAATATTAAAATAATATTCTTAGTCTTAACATGATAATGTTTCACGTTGTGGTCCTGGGGTGGCCACTTTCATCAGAAGAAGTGAGCTAGCTTAAGCGAACTCTGAACGGACCGCCACGGCAGACCTCTTTGCGTGATCACGAAGGTAGGCTAATGGCTGGATCAAAATTTATAAGCAAAATCACGGGAATCAATAGCCTAATACAGCCCAGTTGTGCTAAAATAAATATCATGAGACGTCCATCATCAGATGAATGATATGGAAAAGTTAAGTTAGAGCCGCTAAAGCCAGTGCTACTACCCATGCGAACATGAACACTAGCTTTTCCCTCCAAAAATATAGCCTAAAACTTATCTCCAAATGCAAAACTGACATTAACAAAATGCAATAACAGCGGAAAAAGTACTTGGGGTGTGTTTTATTTTATATTTACCGTTCAATAATGCAATCGCTGCTGTCTGTCCCATAGAAGAACATGACAGCCAGCGTATGTTTTGGAACTATTGGGGCTTACATGAACCACGTGACAGCCATAGCGGCGACATCAAAGAGTGTCGCAACTCTTTCTCTCTATGGCTCTGCACCAACCTACAGTAATTTGAAAGTGATTGCAGTACCAGTTTTGGCCACAATCTTCCATACAGCTCCTTTAAAGATCAAACCCCATTTCAATGGATGGAAGAATGACTTGAAGCTATTTGTTGAATCTCTTCATTGGATGACGGATAGAAATGCCCTAAAACTTCTTTCTGTTTTGGATTTGTTTAGGTTATTGGACTAAGACCCTCACCCCTTTGTTTTTATTTTATTATATTTCTTTTTTGTTCTTATATGTTCTTTCTTCTAAGTGATCTATCAACACGATTACGATATGATTGTTGATTTATGCCTTAATTGCTTGTACTTGAATTCTTTATAGTAAAAAAAAATAAAAAATCACACACTTCAAAATGTTAAGATGATCGTGCGGCACCGTTATTCAATATTTTTCCCGTCCTGCTGTAATGTTTTTTCATCTGATCTTTTGTCCCCACCACTTTTCAACACAAACTGACGCCCCTGATCGTGCCCATAGACTGTAAAAAAAGATGGACGACGCCGCCCCTCTGCTCTCTTCCATTGATGAGAACTGAAGCCGCCAGAGTCCCGATATGGCGCTGACATATTGGAACTTGAGTCTGCGCAGTAGCGATCTCGGGACCTGCGCAGTAGTGAGCAGGAAGTAAAGCCGCGAAATCAACGCACCGCCCTCGCTCTCGCAGAATGCACTGAGGGAGAGTTGATTCTGCACACTTTTTAAAAAAATGATTGCAGTATGAAGAGAGACTTGTTAAATCAAAGTAAATACAATCTCCTCAGTCCTCCGAAGATCCCGAAAAAAATGTCCGCTGGTGCTTCAGTGACTACTTCGCTCGAGAACCTGTCAATCACAGCTGTCAATCATGACGTTACACCCCCGCATCACGTAACTAACTAAAATCCAACTTATTTTTGAAACAGACACTCAAACTTACATCAGCGTGATAAAAACGACAGCAAATGAAATAAACCACCTTTGGAAAAAATATATTTGAAGTGTAATTTAATTGTTTAGTTGGTCTCACATCCCGTTGAATAACACGGGGAGGCGGGGCTTATGACCTATACTAGGACCAGTCACCGGGGGGCGATCGAGACGTTTTGGCTTCACTTTTCAGGGCTTGTGCGGCGCTCCAACGCTATCTCACGACCAATTCGTACGAATTCGTACGAATGATAAAAAGTTGGCTAATTCGTATGAATTCGTACGACCTAGCTCGTACGAATTTGTACGATTTGTCTAAACCCACGTGATGGGTAGGTTTAGGGGCGGGGTCAGGGGTAGGTCATTCGTATGAATTCACACGAATTGGACAATTCGTAAAATATGTACGATTTAGCAAAAATCGTACTAATTCGTACGAGTCAGGTCGTATGAATTCGTACGAATAAGCCACCTCGTAGAATTTGTACGTTTTCCCGTGAGATCGGGCTCGGCACGCTTGATCATAGCGCTTGATTTTTTTTATTTTTATTTATAACAACAACATTTCAGTCTTTCCAGTTCACATTCGTTATAATAGTAACAATACAATACGTTAAAGGTTGAAAAAAAAAATAAATAAAAAAAATCAAGTTACCAATAAAGAAAAATAAGTTTGTGACAGACTTGTATCCCATGACAAAAATAGTTCTAATGACATATTATCCATTAAACATTTCTGAATGAATGTTCATTACTGATATGCATTTCTCGTTTGTAATTAATTTAAGAGACTTAAAATAAAAATCCACCTCTATCATAAACAACTTAAATGATGGTGAAGAATTCTGGAATTTACATTTATGGATATGAAACTTGCCTAACAAAATGTAAAGGTTTATTATAGTACATAGTTTCTTTTCTTTGTATTCAAAATAAGTGATAATGTTCTTCCCCTCAATGTTGATTTTGTGTTTTGTTTTACATAATATATAATTCTCAAGTTCTTTCCAAAATGCATTACTGTATGAACAACCATAAAACAAATGGGTTACATTTTCAAGTTCATTTTTACAAAAAGTACATTTGTTATCAATATCAATAAATCTTGAAATGTACATCTTAGATGGGTATATGTTATGTAGTATTTTTAGATGTAATTCTCTAATTTTATTTGTGACACAAAATTTAAAAGGAACAAGCCGCCTTCTGCCAATTAATATTCATAAAAATAGCATTCCAAAAGAATTTCCCTCTAGGTATTATTTTTCTGGCATTGTAGAAACATTCTCTGATATGTTTATTAGTGCATTTTTTGCTTAGAATGTCAATACCGTTTATGTAAAGAATGTTAGGAGTAGTGCGTTGTACATTTTGCTCTACATAGCTTTTCATTAATTCTAATATTCCACTGGGAATAGAGTTAATTACTGAGCTAAACTCTTTAAATTTTACAGGGAAAGTTTTCTGTGTAAGAAAGTCTTCATAGCTAAGAAGTTGACCATTAGGGCTAAATAAATCTTTTAAATAAATGATATTTTTATCTATCCAGTTTTGTAAATACAATGATTTGTTCCTTTTAATAATACACTCATTGTTCCAAATGATAGATTTATGTGGTGAAAAGTTGTGTGAATAACATAGCTTCCAGGCTAACAGAGCTTGTTGATGAAATTCCGACATCTTAACTGGTAATTTAGAAATACTGTAATTACAAGACAGTAAGAACTTGAGACCTCCAACCTTCTTGAATATATTATGAGGAATAAAATTCCATAATGAATCTGGAGCTTTTAAACTTTCCTTTAACCATTTAACTTTAAAAGTATAATTTAAATCTACAAAATCTAATAGATCAAAACCCCCTTTAGCTTTAGGACCAGAAAGCAAAGCTTTTTTCAAATGATGGAGCTTATTCTTCCAAACAAATTTTACAAACATATCATTGATTTCTTTACATGTAGAATCACAGACATTAAGGGAGAGTGCTGGATACACAAATCTAGAAACTCCTTCAGCCTTAGTCAAAAGGACCCTACCTAAGATTGATAAGTCTCTTTGAAGCCATAGGTTCAATATAGTTTTAGATTTTTTCATTTTGGGGGAGAAGTTAAGTCGTTGGCGCTCTATAACATTCTTACAAACAAAAACACCGAGATATCTAATACAATTTTTAACAGGCATATTATATATGGTTTTAACATTTGTTTCAAACAGACATAAAATTTCGCATTTAGATTTATTCAATTTTAGTCCAGAAGCAGCTGAGAATTCGTCTATTAATGCTACAGCTTTTTCAATCTGATGTTTGTCCTTTAAGAATAATGCTGTATCATCAGCTAATTGGGTCAGTTTAATTTCCTTTCCAAAAATAGACAAACCTTCAATTATTGGGTTATTTAAAATATGTAATGAGAGCAATTCGACAACAATCAAAAATAAAAAGGGAGAAATCGGACAGCCTTGACGGACGGATCTCAGCACTGGAAATCTTTTGGTAGTGTTTGGATATAGTATGACACAACTGTCAATATTTTTATAAAACATTTCGATTGTTGAAATAAAATTTTGACCAAAACCAAAGGTTTGAAGTGCTTTAAATAAAAAATGATATTCCACCGTATCAAAAGCCTTGTAAAAATCAAGAAAAACTATAAGGGAGTCATTATCAATGTTTTCAGAGTAGTCTAATAAGTCAAGAACAAGCCTTATGTTGGAACTAATATGACAGTTGGACATAAATCCAGTTTGAGTTTCGGCGATAATTTCTCTAAGATCTTTTTTTAACCTTTTAGCATATATCAATGAAATAATTTTGTAATCTATATTTAGGAGCGTAATAGGTCTCCAATTTTCTATCATAAGGTGATCTTTTTCCGGTTTAGGAATTAATGTTATAATACCCTGTTTCATACTTGTTGACATTTCTTTCCTATCTTGACATTCCTTAAATAATTCCAATAAAGGATCCACAATAATATTCCAAAAATGTAAATAAAATTCAACCGAGAGGCCGTCGTTGCCTGGAGATTTTCCTTTTTTCATTGACTGGATTGCTTCTGATATTTCTGATTTTGTGATGGGTCGTTCACAATTAGTTTTGAAGGGCTCTGAAATGGTTGGTGTATATTTTTTAATTGATTCAATAAACTTATCACAATCATTGATTTGGGAATTTGATTTGTATATGTTACTGTAGAATGAATAAACATATTTTGAAATGTCCAAATGATTAGTGGTTATGACATCATCAATCTTGAGTGCAGAGATATTGTTTCTTTTTTGATTTCGTTTCTCTAGGGCAAAAAAGTAGCTAGAGTTCTTTTCGCCTAATTCCAACCATTTTGCTCTTGACCTTATGAAGGCTCCTTTAGCCATATTAATATATGTATGATCTATTTCTTCTTTTAGTCTCTTCAATTTAATTTCTTCTTCCTCTAATAGACTATCTTTCTTCAATAATGTATTTAGTTCGTTCATGATACTAATTTCTTTTGAGGCGTTATTATTTTTTATTTCTTTACTCCGTCTCATTGCTGCTTCTCTTATCTTAAATTTAAAGTATTCCCATTTTTGTGTATGATTCATTTTAGGATCCCTAAATATCTGTTTCGCTGTTCTTTTAACATCACCACAAAATATATCATCATTTAATAAATCATTATTTAGCTTCCAGAAACCACGAAGATTGTTTTGATTTTGGTTAGTGCCTATTAAATGAATTTTAATCAATTTGTGATCAGATAAGGGAGCAAAATCGTGAGATGCTTCTGAAACAAATTGTGTGCAAGAAGGTGATATAAGCCACAAGTCAATTCTGGATTGTAAAGATCTATTCGCATTACTCCAAGTAAATTCTTTTGTATCAGAATTTAAATATCGCCATACATCGATAACCTAAAGTTGTTCACAAATATATGCAATGCTTTTAAATCTTGAATGTTGAACTGTTCTCATCGGGAATCGATCTAAGAGATCATCTGGAGCATCATTATAATCTCCCCCAAGAATCAATTGTGCTTCTTTGTACTTCAGTTTAAGAGCTTCAAGTTTCTTACACAATTGCATACACATTGTTTTGGCTAGAGCTGTGTTGTTATGATTATATAAGTTACAAACTATAAAAATGGTGTTATCCAGTTTGAAAACTAAAATAATCCATCTACCCTCATCTGAAAATAATGATTCAATAATAATACCTTTAAATTTGTTGAGGAGAATTGCTACACCAGCAGATTGTTGAGAGGCATGACAAAAATAACACTGATCACCCCATTGTGCTTTCCAAAATTTCACGTCATTTTCACTTGAGTGAGTCTCTTGTAAAAGGATTAAATCTGCATTTTTTCGTCTGCAAAAAATAAAAATAGATTTTCTTTTGGTGCTGTCACGGATACCTCTAACATTAAGGGATATTATTTTTAAGGAACTGAAATGGAAGTCTGTCATAGAAAAATAAAGTAAAGTGAACTAGAAGTCTGTAAAATAAACAAGAACTTGTAAAGTTTTGAGATATAGACACACAAGTAGGTACTCTCAAACGAGAACTCTAAATATTGAGTACCTTATGAAATTGAAGACTCATTTCTTTCTCTTTTTTAATATAAAGAAGTGAACAAATTGCATAATTAAGCAAGTAACTGTGCCACTGTAGAAATAGTTATTTAACTACTAGTACTCGTGCAGTATGCTAATTTCGAGCATAGGTAACCATCACATCAATGTGATTGTACTATACAATAGACAATAAGTGCCTTAGTAGGAAAATTTAACTTAAGGTATGAACATTTTTCTGGTAAATCAATACATCTAATCAAACATGTAAACTTAAATTAACCATTGTTCCTTGTGAACAATAACCTGAGTTAGCTTGAGGTAGTTAAGGGATCTATTAATATTACTTAGCATTCAACTTAACTTAAGATCACCTTATTATTCAACTAATTGACTCTTAAACTGTATGTCTTACACCATCAATGATGGCCACCGGGCCGATCCATTTGGTCTTCTTCCCTTCGTCTCGGGCTTGTTTAACCATTGGCCAGAGTTTGTTCCTGCACTGTCTCTCCATGTAAGTGAGGTCTTCTGCCATCCATAGATTTTTTCCTTTCAACACATCGGAGTTGAGGGAGGCTCTCCATACTTTGTGTCGGAAAGTGCGCATGGTGAATTGCATGATAATGGGACGTGGTTTGTTGTCTTCTTTATTTCTCCCCACTCTGTGTACGGTGTCTACCAGGAACCCAAGTCTGGACTTTTCTTCTGGAATGATCTTGGCGATTATTTCCAGCACCTCCTTTCTCACATCTTCGTTGCTGTATTCCGGGAGATTAAGCAGACGGAGATTCCATCGTCGGCTATATCTCTCAGCCTCCTCCTGCCGCTCCTGAATTGCAGTCGCTCGCTCATTCAGCTTCTTCACGATGTCATCTGTCGCCTTGCAATGCATCCCAAGGTCTTTCATATGCTCCTGCATGACAACAATCTCCGCCGTGTTCTTGTTCACCATTTCTTCAAACTTGGAGAATCGGTCATTCAGTCCGTGAATAGCATTCAGGATATCAGCATTGGATACATTTTCCGCTCCTTTCTTCGAAATTTCAGTGCGGACCTTCTTTGGACTGGGGCTATTCAGAGGGGTTTCAGGAAGAGGTGAACATAAGCTTGGGAAAGCATCAGACTCCAGGTCCATTATCAGTCCTCCCTTACGTCTTGCTTCTTTTTTAGCCATATTTTCAATGCTAATCTGTCACGTTGCTAACTTTTCTTTTATAAGCTAGCCGGTTCACTGTTTCATAACGCGACGACGGAAGAACTTCACTTTTTTCTCTTTTTTAGGTTAATTAGTCCTACTGTCCGTACATAAAATACAGAGGCAACAAGTCACTTCTCAGAAAACAATCTTTGAGTCCATTAGGATCATTCTAAAAGTTTGGTACTTTGAAAAATTCACGAGCTCACAGGAAAGCGTCTACCCAGATCGCCATCTTGGCTCCTCCATCATAGCGCTTGATCGTGCCAGAGGAAGCGCCTCGCGTGATCTCACGCAGCAGACCGGAAGCGTTGCTGCTCAGCTGAGCCTTGTAAAGTGGAGCGTAAAAATGTATTTATAAATATTAAAATAATGAATTAATGTACCGTAGTTTGTTTCATTACATCTATCTTTGAATGAATCCGGATTTCCGTTGAATGAACAGTTTAATGACTCACTCAAAGACAGTCGCTTGGCGCCATCTTGTGGTGTAACAGTGTAACTGCACTGATGAAAGCCTCTCTATAACACGCAGAGACAATGCCGATCCTGGTGAAATATCAGCAGAAAGCCTCTCATAAAGTGAGATTCGAGGATCGGAACTAACTGTTATATAACAATGGCCTAACAAGCTTATTGTCAGGTTACCGTTTATGTTCTGTTATTATATTATGTGGACCCTTATTTTGACATTGTGTCTTCTGTTTACTCCACTTTAGTTTCGGTTTCATTGCTGAACATGTACTCGTCTTCGTGTCTGCTGACCTCAGCGTTACACTTAAATGGAGAGTAATATATATATATATATATATATATATATATATATATATATATATTTTACTCATTTTAATATAGAAATAGGTCACTACTTGTATACGTTAAAAGAAACAATAAATAATAAAGCAAAAGAAAAAATAAACGAAATAATTTTAAAGCCTTAATCTTTGAATAATTTGTAACTCTTTGTACTTATTTGTAGTTATTTCTCTCTGCTTTCTCTTTTTTTCTTTTCTATTATATTTGTTTATTATTATATTTAATTTTATGTTATTGGGATGTTATTGCCCTTGTATGTTCATTGTTCAAAAGATTGTAAGAATTTTAATTTTATTTTTAATGAGTTTGAGTTTCTTGCTTCTGGTGGACACAAAAGAAGATATTTTGAAGAATGTTGTTAGTAAAAAAACAGTTTATGATCTCCATTGACTCCATACATAGGGTTTTTATCTTACTATGGAAGTCAATGGGCATCAGCAAATGTTTGGTTACTAACAACATTCTTCAAAATATCTTCTTTTGTGTTCAGCAGAAGAAAGAAATTCATACAGTTTAGGAACAACTTGAGGGTGAGAAAAGGATGACAGAATTGTAAAAGTATAAACAGATCTTATTCATAAACATTTAATTTCAAACACCAGTTTTTTATATATCGCAGTGCCTGCCATTATATTTTGAAGCATATTTCTTGTGAATTGTGAATTGACTGTCTGTTAAATGGCGCCTCACTGTGGCCAAACCACGAACAACAACAGTCACTGTAAACAACTTTGAAATGAGCAAACGTGCTGTGTTTAATAGTTTTTAGTTTTCAATGAACAGATTGTAAAGCTACAATAGGAGATAAAATAATGTGAAAAGGTTATCAGGCAGAGGAGCAAAGAGAGCGACTGGTGAATTAAACACGATGACAGACACTGGAGCGCCAACTAGTGGAGGAGCGACCAAACAACTCATTCTCTGCAGTTTCCTTAAAACTGATGATTAACATGTTGTTATAATACACATTCACACACTGAGAATGAATTAACACAGTATCAATATTCCCCCTCAAACTACATAATGGAAGTTGATTGTGTAATTATAATACAAACTTTTTTGATCCTTGTGATCCTTTCCTATTGGGTCTTTGTAATGTTTTGTTGGATTGTATAAAACTATTTTTTTATTTTTTTGCTGTTTTTCTTTATTATCAGTGTAATTTTTTTACATTGTACCAGTCAAATGTGTTTATTCTGAGCAACTTTATTATTCCTTTACACACAAGTGTGACCAAAATGGTGTTTCTCCAGTTTTCCAGTCTGGAGGATCAGGATGAGCATAAAGCAGACGACAGCCTCAAGATTTGTGTTTTTGTGGTTTATTTTGATTATTTTATTCAGTAAAGCATGAAGTGAACGCTGTGCGTCCGGCTCAAATCAGCAAATACAAAAGATTCAAGCTGAAGCTTCTCTAATAAAATGAAATGAAAGAACAATCAGAAATCAATAATTTCACACAACAGTGAAAATCATCAACAGAGAATCAGAGTTTATAATTTCACATTCACATCTGATCTGAGAGACACAGATGGGCAGATTCACTTCAGATAATACACAATATAGATTGATAAAAATATAAGAGCAATTATGTATCATAAAAAGACAGATTATAATATAAGCAAATAGAGTAAGGCCAAATAATACTAGAGTAATATAAATGTGCAGATTATTCCTGCAATATCAGAGTTTCACACAGAGATGAACAGTCAAAGTCACACTGAAGCTTCTTCAATTAAACTGTTTCTAGAAACTTCTAGAAGTGAAGAGACTGTTAAAGTATCTAAAGCTCAGGATTAAACATGCTTGTTATATAAAAACACACATTAGTCCGAGAAATACTGGTTTAGCACACACACATTCTTCTTATATAGTCTCTACATGACATTTCTCATCAGATATTTTGTCTAATAGATGCAGAAACAGAAACTGGATTATACAGTGTGTATTATATACAATGAGTAACAGATGAAATGTGAAATTTTGATTAGATTTACATTAGAGGATCAAATAAAGATGAGAGTTAGTCTAAAGATCAGTGTGAAGAACATAGTAAATTAAATATGTCTGTGTGTTATCCTGTTGTTTAACATCACACACACACACACACACACAGCTAGATTTCCTTCATATGGGGGTTTAGAGACTCACACGACGAGAAATCTGATTTTGAAATGTTGATAATGTCACAGTACGGAGTCAGGGAACACTGTTCAAAGGAACTGTCGCATCTCCTCTGGGTTATCTTCTAAAAGAAAACACACAAGACAGATCATATTAAAGGAAACCTTTGCTTTGCTTATATATATATATATATGTATGTATATATAGTTGGGAGGAGTTGATTTTTTAATAACACAATCATTTACAATGATTCACACACAGTGACAGAGTCTGTTCTGACAGAAATCAGAAAGTGTCATCATACAAACTCAGTCTTTCATCTAAATGTCTGACAGGGTTGATCTAAAACAAGATTGTTATTATACTGACATATGTGATTTACTCACCAGAGACTTCGACCTTGAATAATTTCATTGAAGTATTGTCACCATCGGTGAAGTAAAGTACATAAAATCCAGTGTGATTCAGTTTGATCCTTTTGATGGTCAGTGATCCGTCCTGATCCAGCTTCAGTCTGAATATGAATCTCCCACCAGTAGCGAATGATGAGATTGTCCTGGTCCCTCCTGTGATTTGAGCTATGGGAGAGTCGTATAGTCTAAACTTCCACTGGATCTCATCATCTTTCTTTATGTTAGTAACACCAGTCTTCAGAGTGACAGATCCTCCCTTCTTCACTGACACTTTCTCTATCTCTGTCTTATCTGAACACAGAAACAGAGAAACACCGAACACAAATTGGAACAAGAAAACAAATGGACCATAGTAAAAATCATTGAAAGCAACATGAATAATTTCCTTCATGCCAAAAATTTACTACGGTATTTAGGCCTACTCATTTTATAAATCAAATAAATGTAATTGTCGTGGTTCATCTTCTCCCTATATCTACCCTGGTGTTGCAGTCGTTCTCTGTCAGCTCATTGTTGGTTCATGTCTGCCACTCTCTTTTGTTGTCTGTTTAGTTTGACCTCTCACTGATGATGGATTATCTGCTGTTCTCTCTCGGCTTCTCTCTGCAGTTTGAGCCACCAGCCCACTGTTCCTGTTACCTGTCGTTCCTCTCCGCTAAAGCCTGTCATCTGTCGTTCCTCTCCGTTAAAGACTGTCATCTGTCGTTCCTCTCCGTTAAAGACTGTCATCTGTCGTTCTGTGGCTGTTGCAGACGCTGGGTTCAGTTGTTACCCAGGTCAGTTCGAGATTAGTTTGAGCAAACTCTGGATTTTCAGGCTCAAGAAGGTGGATTAGTTTGTAGCGAGTTTCATCTAGGCATGTGCCGGTATCACATTTTTCATGCTGCGATTAATTGAGTGAGCTTTTATCACGGTATACGGTATTATCACGATATTTTAATTGCACATGAGAAACAGATGGATTGGGGGGTGGTGTAAAAACCAATTTTGTCTCAACAATTGTTGGCGATGAAACTAGGCATGTGCCGGTATTCGGTAATGCGATAAATCGCGGTAATGAATATGCACGATATTGTTATCGCGGGCACTTCAAAATACCGCGAAAAATTATAATCCGAATTTAGATTTTTAGAACGCGCATTATAGCTTATTTTCCATCAACCGCTTAAACAAACACTGCGTATATGTGTTTCATATCAAAAGTAACCTGCTCTGTCTTGTTTGTCGGTCTTCGTGTCCTCTTTGCTCTGCGATTTTTCTCTGCGTGAGAACGGATGTGTGGCGTGAACGTGTGAAGAGTCTCGCGCTGAATGCGCCGAGTTGGCAGCTCTGCTTTTAGAAGCGGGATGGATCCGGATAGTTCGGCGGCGGCCATAGACTGTATGCGGTGGCGTTCCTCCTTCCACCATGCTGCTTCTCCATGTGAGGACTGTTTACATGCACTAGAAGTGCGCACCGGCCGCATGCTTATACACGTGGCGATTGTTTACATCAGAGTGCGCACGTGTTTCGCGCAGCATATACGCAGTGTTTGTTTAAGCGGTTGATGGAAAATAAGCTATAATGCGCGTTCTAAAAATCTAAATTCGGATTATAATTTTTCGCGGTATTTTGAAGTGCCCGCGATAACAATATCGTGCATATTCATTACCGCGATTTATCGCATTACCGAATACCGGCACATGCCTAGTTTCATCGCCATGGTAACTTTGCTGTTATTTACCATATATATATTTTATGAATTATAATAATAATAATAATAATAATAATAATAGTATATATATATATAATTATTATATTGACAATATTTAACTTTCTTTTAAACTAATATAAATATAATACATGCATTAATATCTAACACTTTTAAACAGATTAAGTTTGTGTTTTCTTTTGAGCTCTTTGTGAAACTTTAAATTATTAGGCCTATTGTTTGATTCATCTGCATCGATATGGTCAGATATTTTCTTTCAGCTTCCTTCTCAAACTTTCACTGCAGCAACAGTGTTTACTCCTGCCTTGTAAATGCATTTAATTTAATTTTTTTTTTTCATAATGATCTTTTAATCTTTAGAAGAGAAGTGAATTGCGTCATCTCTCTCGCCAGGGGTGAATCAAACTGATGCTCTCCATGTTCCCTGTGATTGGCTGTTCGCTGATGATGTCACACTTTCAGGTGCACGCGCTTCAGAGTTAATCACAAACTCTGGATCAAACCTGAGTTGACAGACAACATAACTTTATATCAAGCTTCGTGAGACCGCTTATTTGTACTTTTAAGTTTATTTGTACTTTTAATAAACTCTCGTTTATTGCATTCACTACTGGGTCCCATTGTTGTTTCCATGACAGTGATATTTCATTACATATATATATATATATGTAATGAAATATCACTGTCATGGAAACAACAATGGGTTTTGATAACGCATATCAAAACGTTGGTATAAATCTATTATACAAGTCAAATGTTCCCATGTTTGTTGTGATCCGTGTTGGACCAATCATATTCTCTGAATCATGTGTGGCCATCAGGATCAACACATCAGTGTTTAAGGAAACTGGGTATTGTTCATTTTTATTGAATTTCATGTTTCATTGTCATATGTTTAACATTCCTCATGCTGGCGACCCCTGCTGGTCAGAACAGCGAAAACTCATGTTAAACATGCATAAAAACACCTTTTACAAACATATTGCAAATGTTTTATTGAAAGTAACATCTATCAAATGTAATTAACTAATCATCTAATATCATTAAATATCAATGTATAATATGTATTTTATTATTTTATTTTAGTTATTATTTATTATTATTATTTTAGTATTTTATTCCAGGGCTTCTTTTGTTTGTTCCTTGGATTGCTCAGCTAAACAGGCCAATAAGAGACTATTAACTACTATTATTCCTTTTAATTATATTAATGTCTAATTAAAACATCTACAAATGTATAAAACTGATCAGAGATCAGGTAAAAACGCTTCAGTTCTCAGTGATCTGCATTATTCATGGGTTGACAGAGATCATCACCCTCCAGTGGTGAACAATTGAAATGTCGAAATATTTCGAAACCATTATAACGTAATGAAGCCTCGTTTACAGAAATCACGCGACTCTGGCAGTTTGATACAGTATACGCTCGGAACCACTGATTCAAAACAAAACGATTCGAAGCTTCATGAAGCAGTGTTTCAAAATCATCTATCACTACATTAAACAGCATATTAAAATCTAACGTGACCGACTGAAGTGTCAACCCAGGAGATGGAAACTTTGGGGGTGTTGATGGAAGCGACTGATCTGGGGTCTTTGACAAATACGTGATTTTATCAGCTTTTTGTTAAAAATTTTGTACAGTTTGAATGCTTGAAACTAGAATATATATTTTTTTCTTTAAGCACAGGCTCTGTTCTTTATTTGACATTTCAGATATTCGTACAACAAAATATTCTGGGGGCCATGGAATTTGTGTGAATTTTTTTTTTTTAGTATTAGTATTAAAAGAGTATTAAAAATGCTGGCAACTAAATAATAATAATAATAATAATAATAATAATTAAAGCTGCAAGCAGCATTTATCGGGGTTCAAGCAGTTAAGGCCTTTAAGGCCTTTAAGCACAAAAGCATCAAAAGTTATTAAGTTTTATTTAGCAAGCCAAAAAACTCGTTAGCGCCAACTAGTGGCCGATTTCTTTCAAAACTCTTACAGAGCTCTAGGGCCATGAGTCGAACATGCCCATCGAGTTTCGTTCCGATCGGCCTCCGTTAACCTTGTCTAATAGGTGCTCAAATTTCATTGGTCGATGGCGGCCATGTTTTTTGAGATACGCCAATGTCCTCATAGACATATATGGCACCTTGGGCCAAGACACTGCATACCAATTTTCAAGTCAATCGGACTAACGGTCAGGTGGTTATAGCCCTTTTCATGTTTTTTCCATGTTATAGCGCCACCTAATGTTTAATCGTCGCGATTTTTTTACTGTGACCCCAGACTGAACCCGTACACATGTGTACCGAGTTTGGTTAAGCTATCTCATTTACTTTTTGAGTTATATCCATTTTAGTAAAATAGGCTCCTCCCACAATGTTTATTTTATGCCCCCTAGCGACCTTGAATCGAAATTTCGAATTTTTTTTGATAATTATTGATCGTCCGACTCCAAAGAACATTTCTGCACTAGTTTGGTTCCGATCGGACAAAAAACCTAGGACTAATTAGCAAAAGTAGTTTTTTGACAAAATTCAAAATGGCGGAAAAATTTCCATACCGGAAATGAAATCGGAGATATACGTTTTGTTCATCACGTTTCCAGCTTTCCAATGATATAAGACACTTGAGTCTACGACATACGGTCTAGGAGTTATGAGCAGTTTCGCGCTTTTGGTTGTTATAGCGCCACCTATGGGCCAATCGGGGTCATAATCTCTGAACCTCTCCTCGATTTTTGTACTACCATCTGGCAAAGTTTCAAGTCTCCAGCCCTTACGGTTTGGGCTGCACGATGCGTTTTACGGCAGAAGAATAATAATAATAATAATAAAAATCCTTACAATTACAATAGGGTTTCAGCACTTCGTGCTTGAACCCCTAATAAAAATCAGTACAATTACAATAGGGTTTCAGCACTTCGTGCTTGAACCCCTAATAAAAATCAGAGCAATTACAATAGGGTTTCAGCACTTCGTGCTTGAACCCCTAAAAATCCTTACAATTACAATAGGGTTTCAGCACTTCGTGCTTGAACCCCTAATAATAATAAAAATCAGTACAATTACAATAGGGTTTCAGCACTTCGTGCTTGAACCCCTAATAAAAATCAGTACAATTACAATAGGGTTTCAGCACTTCGTGCTTGAACCCCTAATAATAATAAAAATCAGTACAATTACAATAGGGTTTCAGCACTTCGTGCTTGAACCCCTAATTAAAGCTGCAAGCAGCATTTATCGGGGTTCAAGCATTTAAGGCCTTTAAGCACATAAGCATTTAAGACATTAAGTTTTATTTAGCAAGCTTTTAACCACTGAAATTATAGATGGAAAAATCCATTTACAGCCAATACAGGCAATTTACCATAGGAAATATGTGGTTTTCAAACCTTTTTGCCAGTTATAGCGCCACCTATGGTCCGATCTACACGAAATGTTGCATGCTTGTTTAGAATGTTATGGCACATATGCTCACCAATTTTCGTGAAGTTCTGAGTTTTTGTTTAGGATTTATAGGCTTTTGAGTGCATTTTGCCACGCCCATTTTCTTTATGACCCAATTATACCCATGCGAAAAATGCAAAAGTTCAACTTTTTTTCGATAATTATTGATCTAGAGAGTCCAGAGAATTGTCCTAGACTGGTCTGGTTCCGATCGGGCGAAAAACCAGGGACTAGTTCGCAAAAGTAGGTTTTTAACATATTCATGAATATTTAATGAACGGTTTGATTGACAGCGATGGTTCTTGAGGCAAAGTTGTTCAGCATGAGCAGATCTATCAGATGATATGCATTTTGTGATGATAAGTGTAACACCACGTGATTACAGAGCCATAAAACTCGTTAGCGCCAACTGGTGGCCGATTTCTTTCAAAATTCTTACAGACCTCTAGGGGCTTGAGCCGAACATGCCCACCGAGTTTCGCTCCGATCGGACTTCGTTAACGGTGCTCAAACCTCATTGGCCAATGGCGGCCATGTTTTTTGAGATACGCCAATATCCTTTTAGACATACATGGCTCCTTGGGCCAAGACACTGCATACCAAATTTCAAGTCATTCGGAAAAACGGTCAGGTGTCTATATGTTTTTTTTTGTTTATAGCGCCACCATGCGGCCAATCGACGCAATTTTTTTACTGTGACCTCAGATTGACCTCTTAAACACGTGTGCCTAGTTTGGTGAAGATATCTCATTTACTTCTCGAGTTATAGCCATTTTAGTAAAATAGGCTCCTCCCACAACCTTAATTTATCACCCCCTAGCGACCAGGAATCGGAATTTCGACTTTTTTTCGATAATTATTGATCTTCAGACTCCAGAGAACGATCGGACAAAAAAACAGGGACTAGTTCGCAAAAGTAGGTTTTTGACAAAATTCAAAATGGCGGAAAATCTATCATGGCGGAAATAAAATCGGAGATATACGTTTTGTTCGCCAGGCGTCCAGCTTTCCAGTGATATAAGACACTTGAGTCTATGACTTACCGTCTAGGAGTTATGAGCAGTTTCGCGCTTTTGGTTGCTATAGCGCCACCTATGGGCCAATCGGGCTCATATTTTGATAACCTCTCCTCGATTTTTGTACTACCATCTGGCAAAGTTTCAAGGTTCCAGCTCTTACGGTTTGGGCTGCACGATGCGTTTTACGGCGGAAGAATAATAATAAAAATTAAAGCTGCAAGCAGCATTTATCGGGGTTCAAGCAGTTAAGGCCTTTAAGGCATTTAAGCACAAAAGCATCAAAAGTTATTAAGATTTATTTAGCAAGCATGTAACCACTGACATAATAGATGGAAAAGACCATTTACAGCCAATACAGGCAATTTGCCATGGGATATATATGGTTTTAAAGCTTTTTAACAGTTATAGCGCCACCTATGGTCCGATCTCCATAAAATTGTTTACTGTGACCTCAAATTGAACCCATACACATGTGTACTGAGTTTGGTGAAGATATCTCATTTACTTCTTGAGTTATAGCCATTTGAGTAAAATAGGCTCCTCCCACAACGATTTGCCACATTCTAGAATTATTTAATATGATTCTAGCATGATTTACTATCATATACCATGTTCCAGAATGATTTATTAGGATTCTAGCATGATTAACCTTGATACACCTCATTTCAGTATTATTTACTATGATTTACAATGTTTCTAGCATGATTAACCACATTACTAGCAATTATGTGAAGTGTCAGTGCAAATGAGGTGATGAACACTGACAAAATATTATTGTGTTATAATAGTTAGTTATATACGTGATTTTTTTGTGTGTGTCCAAGTATGAATGCAAAAGCACATGTAAAATATTTCATTATTAAGTAGAATGGCCAGCAGAGGGCACTAGAAGACCACTTATTGGCTCACTTTCACTTTAAACCAGTTTTCTGCACTAAAGCAAACCAGTTTTTCCATGTTAACTCAATGCATGCTTACACACACACACACACACACACACACACACACACACACACACACACACACACACACACACACAGCATAGTTAACCATGATTTACCATGATATACCACGTTCTAGTATTATTTACCAGGAGATAAACGACAATCTAGTATTATTTACTTTGATTTACCATGTTTCTAGCCTGATTTATCACATTACTAGCAATTATTTGAAGTGTCAGTGCAAATAAAGTGATTAACACTGACAAAATATGATTGTGTTATAATAGTTATTGCTAAATAAGTGATTTTTTTAGTGTGTATTCAAGTATGAATGCAAGCACATGTTGAAATATTTCATTAATAAGTAGAATGGCCTGCAGAGGGCAGTAGAAGACCACTTATTGGCTCACTTTCACTTTAAACCAGTTTTCTGCACTAAAGCAAACCAGTTTATCCATGTTAACTCAATGCATGCTTACACACACACACACACACACACACACACACACACACACACACACACACACACAGCATAGTTAACCATGATTTACCACATTACTAGCAATTATTTGAAGTGTCAGTGCAAATAAAGTGATTAACACTGACAAAATATGATTGTGTTATAATAGTTATTGCTATATAAGTGATTTTTAGTGTGTATTCAAGTATAAATGCAAGCACATGTGGAAAAATTTAATTAATAAGTAGAATGGCCAGCAGAGGGCAGTAGAAGACCACTTATTGGCTCACTTTCACTTTAAACCTCATGATTTTGACCAGTTTTCTGCACTAAAGCAAACCAGTGTTTCCATGTTAACTCAATAATGCATACTTGCTACATATGCTACACACAATAATGCTACACACACACACACACACACACACACACACACACACACACACACACAAAAATGTTTCAGTGATATTGGTGTCACATTCACCTTCATCACATTCACCTTCTGTCTTCATCACATTCACCATCTGTCGTCATCACCTGCACCTGCTCCTCATCACCCTCCTCATCATCACCTGCTCCTCATCATCATAACCGTCACCTGTTGTCCTTGTCTTGATCTGTGTATTTAAGTTCCCCTCTCATCCATTATCATTGTCGGTTATTGTTTGTGCACTAGCACTCTGTTATGTTTGTTTTCATGTTGGAAAATAAAACCTTTGTTATATTTGTACCACACACACACACACACACACACACACACCATCATTTATCATGATTTACCATGGCTGATACCAATACCAATATGAGAAAATGACTATTTTAAACAGCAGGGGGCAGTAAAATACCACTTATTGGCTTAACATGCCATTAATTCATATCATTTTCACCTTTTTAACTGTTATAGAGGCAAATTTTGTCCGATCTGTCTGAAAATTTTCATGCTTGTTCAGGGTGATATTTCACACGTTCTGACTTGTTTTTAAGAAGGTCTGAGCATTGATTAAAGAGATATAGGCTTTCGGGGACACTTGGTAAAGGCCAGATTTTGAAGTGAACCTATTATAGCTATCCAAATGAAGTAGTTCAACTTTTTCTGACAATTATTGATCTAGTGAGTCCAGAGAATTGTATTGCACTAGTTTTGAACATTATGATATGAAAATTATATGATCAGAGATGGAAAAGACCATTTACAGCCAATACAGGCAGTTTACCATAGGAAATATATGATTTTAAAGCTTTTTAACAGTTATAGCGCCACCTATCGTCCGATCTCCATAGAATTTTTCATGCTTGTTAATGATGTTATGTCACATATGCTGACCAATTTTTATGAAGTTCGGAGTTTTTATTTAGGATTTATAGGCTTTTTAATGTATTTTGACACGCCCATTTTATAAATTACCCTATTACAGCCATCCAAATGCAAAAGTTCAACTTTTTTTTGATAATTATTGATCTACAGAGTCCAGAGAATTGTCCTAGACTGGTCTGGTTCCGATCGGGCAAAAAACCTAGGACTAGTTCGCAAAAGTAGGTTTTTAACATATTAATGAATAATTAATGAACAGTTTGATTGACAGCAATGGTTCTTGAGGCAAAGTTGTTCAGGATGAGGAGATCTATCAAATGATATGCATATTGTGTGGATATTTGTAACACCACGTGATTACAGAGCCGTAAAACTCGTTAGCGCCAACTAGTGGCCGATTTCTTTGAAAATTCTTACAGACCTTTAGGGCCATGAGCCGAACATGCCCATTGAGTTTCGTTCCGATCGGCCTCCGTTAACCTTGTCTAATAGGTGCTCAAACTTCGTTGGCCGATGGCGGCCATGTTTTTTGAGATACGCCAATGTCCTCATACACATACATGGCACCTTGGACCAAGACACTGCATACCAATTTTCAAGTCAATCGGACTAACGGTCAGGTGGTTATAGCCTGTTTTATGTTTTTTTCATTTTATAGCGCCACCATGAGGCCAATCGTCGCGATTTTTTTACTGTGACCCCAGAGTAAGCTCATACACAAGTGTACCAAGTTTGGTGAAGATACCTCATTTACATCGGGAGTTATAGCCATTTTAGTAAAATAGGCCCCTCCCACAATGTACGTTTTGGCGCCCCTTAGCGACCGTGAATCGAAATTTCCACTTTTTTTCGATAATTATTGATATTCAGTCTCCAGAGAACATTTCTGCACTAGTTTGGTTCCAATCGGGCAAAAAACCAGGGACTAGTTCGCAAAAGTAGATTTTTGACAAAATTCAAAATGGCGGAAAATCTATCATGGCGGAAATGAAATCGGAGATATACGTTTTGTTCGTCAGGCGTCCAGCTTTCCAATGATATAAGACACTTGAGTCTACGACATACGGTCTAGGAGTTATGAGCAGTTTCGCGCTTTTGGTTGTTATAGCGCCACCTATGGGCCAATCGGGGTCATAATCTCTGAACCTTTCCTCGATTTTTGTACTACCATCTGTCAAAGTTTCAAAGTTCCAGCTCTTACGGTTTGGGCTGCACGATGCGTTTTAGGGCGGAATAATAATAATAATAATAATAAAAATCAGCACAATTACAATAGGGTTTCAGCACTTCGTGCTTGAACCCCTAATTAAAGCTGCAAGCAGCATTTATCGGGGTTCAAGCATTTAAGGCCTTTAAGCACATAAGCATTTAAGACATTACGTTTTATTTAACAAGCTTTTAACCACTGAAATTATAGATGGAAAAATCCATTTACAGCCAATATAGGCAATTTACCATAGGAAATATGTAGTTTTCAAACCTTTTTGCCAGTTATAGCGCCACCTATGGTCCGATCTACATGAAATTTTGCATGCTTGTTTAGAATGTTATGGCACATATGCTCACCCATTTTCGTGAAGTTCTGAGTTTTCGTTTAGGATTTATAGGCTTCTGAGTGCATTTTGCCACGCCCATTTTCGTTATGACCCAATTATACCCATGCGAAAAATGCAAAAGTTCAACTTTTTTTCGATAATTATTGATCTAGAGAGTCCAGAGAATTGTCCTAGACTGGTCTGGTTCTGATCGGGCGAAAAACCAGGGACTAGTTCGCAAAAGTAGGTTTTTAACATATTCATGAATATTTAATGAACAGTTTGATTGACAGTGATGGTTCTTGAGGCAAAGTTGTTCAGCATGAGCAGATCTATCAAATGATATGCATTTTGTGATGATAAGTGTAACACCACGTGATTACAGAGCCTTAAAACTCGTTAGCGCCAACTAGTGGCCGATTTCTTTCAAAATTCTTACAGACCTCTAGGGGCTTGAGCCGAACATGCCCATCGAGTTTCGCTCCGATCGGACTTCGTTAACGGTGCTCAAACCTCATTGGCCAATGGCAGCCATGTTTTTCGAGATACGCCAATATCCTTTTAGACATACATGGCCCCTTGGGCCAAGACACTGCATACCAAATTTCAAGTCATTCGGAAAAACGGTCAGTTGTCTATATGTTTTTATTTGTTTTATAGCGCCACCATGTGGCCAATCGACGCAATTTTTTTACTGTGACCTCAGATTGACCTCTTACACATGTGTACCAAGTTTGGTGAAGTTTACTTAATTACTTCTTGAGTTATAGCCATTTTAGTAAAATAGGCTCCTCCCACAACGATAATTTTGCACCCCCTAGCGACCATTAATCGAAATTTCAACTTTTTTTCGATAATTATTGATCTTCAGACTCCAGAGAACAATTCCGCACTGGTTTGGTTCCGATCGGGCGAAAAACCAGGGACTAGTTCGCAAAAGTAGGTTTTTGACAAAATTCAAAATGGCGAAAAATCTATCATGGCGGAAATGAAATCGGAGATATACGTTTTTTTCTTCAGGAGCTCTGGATTTCAATGATATAAGACACTTGAAGCTACGCCTTACGGTCTGGGAGTTCTGAGCAGTTTTGCGCTTTTGATTGCTATAGCGCCACCTATGGGCCGATTGGGCTGAGTCCGTGTATCTGAGTAGCGAGCAATAGTACTACCATCTGGCAAAGTTTCAAGTCTCTAGGTCTTACGGTTTGGGCTGCACGATGCGTTTTATGGCGGAAAAATAATAATAATAAAAATCAGGACGATTACAATAGGGTTTCAGCACTTCGTGCTTGAACCCCTAATCAGGACGATTACAATAGGGTTTCAGCACTTCGTGCTTGAACCCCTAATTAAAGCTGCAAGCAGCATTTATCGGGGTTCAAGCAGTTAAGGCCTTTAAGGCCTTTAATCACACAAGCATCAAAAGACATTACGTTTTATTTAGCAAGCATTTAACAACTGCCATCATAGATGAAAAAGTCAATTTACAGCCAATACATGCAGTTTGCCATAGGAAATCTATGGTTTTATATATATATGTGTGTCAAATTTGTAAATATGTAATTTTGATAAGGAGTTTAGACAATTATATTCAGTGGCGTAACGAGCCAACACCGGCCCTTAAGTAGGATTATCAAGGCGGCCTTGATGACGCAATTCGACTCGACTCGGCTCGCTTTTCGCTCTGTTTTCCATTGCAGATAGTACCTCCACAATAGTACCTAGTCGTCATAGCGACGCCGCAGGAAACTGCCGTGACTTAATCTTCTACGCAAGATACATCCGCTGCCACACACAATGGAGGAAATCGAGTGTATGCTGTTTTTGGATGTTTTTGTTTTTGCTGTTTTTTATTCAGGATACTCCGTCTGGCGCGTGCAATGATGACGCAGTGAATAGTGACGATTCTCTCTGACCAATCAGCGGTCTGCCGTGTTTTCACGTTACATTTTAGTATCGCCTCAGCTTGCCCCCGCTCGCTTAGAACCTCGCTGGAGGTGGTACGAAAAAAAGTACCTGGAAGCAGGTACAGGTACAACTTTTACACAGTGGAAAACCAAACAAAGCCGAGCCGAGCCGAGCTGGTACTGTGTAGTGGAAAAGCGCCATTTGTTTTATATCAAAAGTACTTGTCTGTCAGCGCGCAGTCTCCTCTCTGATCTGCAATGTATTTTTCACTGCGTGAGAACTTGGTGTGGTGTGAGAGTGGCGTCGCTTGTCAGACATAGCAACAGTAACTAAAGTGGGCGGGTCTTTGCGAACGGTCATTGACAGTATGGACGGGGATTCGCCAGTCCCAATTCAAAACAAATTTCATGACAATCCATCATTGTTTGTTTCAAACATGTGAGAGCATCAAAATGATCCATGGGTGAAATTGATTGGATTTAATTAATTTTTTTGTCAGTTCCTATCTTAATTTTAACATTTTGGCGTTATTGTTTAGCTATTTACCTATGTTTTCAAATTTCCTTTGTTTTTTTGTTGTTGTCTTGATCAGACTAACGGTTTTGAAGATAAACAATTTTTTAAAGCTCTAAATGACACTTACAAAAACCATAAGGCGAAACCTGGCATGTTTGGACTCGGCAAGGATTCAGGAGTCTTAGGAGGTCACTCCTGTGAAAAAACACTGGCTTGAAACTTCTAAGGCTCCTTCAAGGCATTGTGCCAATGACATATACTGAGTTTTTTGAGATACACTAATGTTCTCATAGACTATCATGGCACCCTGGACAAAGACACTGCGTGCCAATTTTCAGTAGACTAACAGTTTGGTGCGCTTATAGCTATTTTCATGATTTTTTTTCCACTGTTATATCGCCACCAAGTGGCCAATTGTCACGATTTTTTTCATGTCAACTCAGATTGAGCTTATGAACATGTGTCCCAAGTTTAGCGAAAATATCTCTTTCCGCTCACAAGTTATAACCATTTTATAGTGCCACCAAGTGGCCAATTGTCATGATTTTTTTTTTCAAATGACCTCAGAATGAGCTCATGAACGTGTCCCAAGTTTTGTGAAAATATCTCTTTCCGTTCACAAGTTATAACTGTTTTATAGTGCCACCAAGTGGCCAATTGTTGCGATTTTTTTCAAGTGATCTCAGGTTGAGCTCAGGAAGATGTATCCCAAGTTTAGCAAAAAAATTCCTTTCCGTTCACAATTTATAACCGTTTTAGTAAAAGTGGCACTGGTGCCATCAAATATTTTGGTTCCCCTTATCGACCGTTAATTGAAATTTAGAATTTTTTGGATGATTATTGATTGTCAGACTCCAGAGAATATTCTTGCAGTGGTTTGGTTCCGATCGGGCCAAAAACCTAGGAGAAGTTCGCAAAAATAGGTTTTTCAGAAAAATGCAATTTACTCGAATTGGCGCCTGAAGGGCGAGCAAATCGGAGATAGCCATTTTGTCCGCCTTGAGCCAAGGATTCCAGCGATATAAGACACTTGATCCTGGGACAAACGGTCTAAGAGTTATGAGGGATTTTGAACTTTTGGTTGCTGTAGCGCCACCTATGGGCCAATCGGGGTCATACTCTGATAGGTTGTCCCCAAATTGAGGCCTACCATCTGGCCAGGTTTCAAGTCTCTAGGCCTTACGGTTTGTCCTGCACGATGCGTTTTACGAATCCTTACAATTACAATAGGGTTTCAGCATTTCATGCTTGAACCCCTAATAAGAATGAAGGCTTTTTGCCAGTTATAGCGCCACCTGTGGTCCGATCTCCATGAAACTCTGCATGCTTCCTCACCATGTTCTGACACATATGCTCATCGATTTTGGTGAAGTTCTGAGTTTTCATTTGGGATTTATAGGCTTTTGAGTGTATTTTGCCACGCCCCTTTTCTAAATGACCCTGTTACAGCCACCCAAATGCCAAAGTTCAACTTTTTTTGGATAATTATTGATCTAGAGAGTCCAGAGAATTGTCCTAGACTGGTTTGGTTCCGATCGGGCGAAAAACCAGGGACTAGTTCGCAAAAGTAGGTTTTGGACAAAATTCGACATAGCAGAAATTTTTCCCTGCCTGCATCCAAATCGGAGATAGCCATTTTGTCCGCCTTGAGCCAAGGATTCCAGCGATATAAGACACTTGATCCTGGGACAAACGGTCTAAGAGTTATGAGGGATTTTGAACTTTTGGTTGCTGTAGCGCCACCTATGGGCCAATCGGGGTCATACTCTGATAGGTTGTCCCCAAATTGAGGCCTACCATCTGGCCAGGTTTCAAGTCTCTAGGCCTTACGGTTTGTCCTGCACGATGCATTTTACGAATCCTTACAATTACAATAGGGTTTCAGCATTTCATGCTTGAAACCCTAAAAATCAGCACAATTACAATAGGGTTTCAGCACTTCGTGCTTGAACCCCTAATAAAAATCCTTACAATTACAATAGGGTTTCAGCACTTAGTGCTTGAACCCCTAAAAATCAGGACAATTACAATAGGGTTTCAGCACTTCGTGCTTGAACCCCTAATAATAAAAATCAGTACAATTACAATAGGGTTTCAGCACTTCGTGCTTGAACCCCTAATAATAAAAATCAGTACAATTACAATAGGGTTTCAGCACTTCGTGCTTGAACCCCTAATAATAATAAAATAACCACTGTCGGGGAAAGAGTTAATCAATACACTGTTGATTTGAAAGTGTTTTGAGATGACACTGCCTTTATATAGAGCACAATATATTTCATTAAGTTTCAATACTGCTGAATAATGCACATATAAGCTATAACTGAATCAAGTCCAGAGTGAGAGTGAAAATAAGTGAATGAACAAAAGCAAGTCTTTAGGCTTGTTCGACTTGAAGTAACAATGAACAGAACAAGAACAAGAAAAAAAAAAACGATCACAGAACGATCAGTGTGTGACTTCAAAGTCAGTGAGAGTGATTAGAGAACAGACGTTCCATGTGCTTTTGAATCGCTTTCACTGTACTTAATGTCACACCGATCAGTCTGTGCAGGG
Source organism: Scardinius erythrophthalmus (assembly GCF_964197995.2). NCBI lineage: Eukaryota > Metazoa > Chordata > Actinopteri > Cypriniformes > Leuciscidae > Scardinius > Scardinius erythrophthalmus. Next base: position 8,961,067 of record NC_138234.1, read on the forward strand.
TTACTTCAAGTCAAACAAGCCTATTACCAAGATAACTGTCTGATAACATGACTCATCTGCTTATCATTTAAATGATCCACAGTGTTGATCTAACATAAAAATAATTTTTACATAAAGATTTGAGTTACTCACCATAGACAGAAACATTGAAGGTGTTCAATGATTTATGTCCTGATCTGGCGCTCAAAAGTTCATAATATCCAGAGTCTGTGGTTTTGATGTCTGTGATGGTCAGAAATCCAGAATGTGTGTCCAGCTGCAATCTGCCTTTGAATTTCTCAACAAGAACCTCATCATTTATAGTTTTCTTTTTATCCGCTTTCCTTTCAGCTATAATAGCGCCTCCAAACCTCCACCGTATGTCTTCATCTTCATGTATTTCAGTACCGTAAGGGATTAGAGGGACAGATTCTCCCTCCATCACTGGCAGTGTCCTCACTTCATGTCACAGCAGCAAACAGAAACAGAGACACACAGAACAGACATTAGCTGGAGAAGATCCGACTCCTGCTCAATGATTGATCATTAAAACCCCTAAACACTGAATTACACTCACAGCAAAAGACAATAGAAACAAACACATTTACTGATATGCTTAGTAATCTAATCTGGTGTCTGAAATCGCTCCCTATACCCTTAAATAGGGCACTATTTAAAGGGGACAGTCATTTGCAGTGTTGTCCGAAACCATAGTGGACGTTATCGAGCGCACTCATTCAATCCCACAATGCACTGCAATAATGAGTGTAAAGCCGATGGACGCTCAACAGCTTGAGAATACCCATAATGCACTGTTAGGTCACACAGCGAATTAATTCCCACGTCTTGCCAGGAGATGGCACTGCAGCTGAATCAATCATACATCCATTTTCTGCACTGGTCCAGCATAATATAAAACAGGTATAAAATCCTTTTAAATGTGTTATAAAATTGTTTAATTAAGGTTTATATGCTAGTTTCAATTACAGAGTTCAAGATAAATCTTTTTATTACTACTGGAGCTGCCAGTTTGCTAAGCACAAACTATGCAAAAGCGGCAGCTCTTCCGACAGTCAGTGTCTGAATTCACTCACTCATTTTCATTCACTCCTTCAAGTGCACTATATTAGTGGAGCAATGTAGGGAATAGTGAATGAGGGTACAGGCGGCGATTTCAGACACAGCATAAGTTTTTATATCCTGTGTGTTTTGTGTTGTAGCTTACTACATTGGATGCTTTTTTATTTTATTATAATTATTTTATTATTTTTTTTTAATAAAATAATCTGCTTTTCTGTCAGGGATTTTAATCAGAGGTTTTGTTTCATATGGTTGTGTTTATTATTTTGGCATTTTGGACACCCTGAAGCTACTGACCTGCATTTTTTATTATTATCTATAACTTTTCTATTAATCTAAGTTTCCATTTCTTTGGTATGAAAAGCATCATAAACTGCTCTGAGCTGGTGCGCTGGTTTAAGATGACCTTTAAACCTTGACCAGATGAAGAGTGCACAGAATCTGTGTGAAAGCAGCAAAACACAGTCAAGGAGAGCAGATCAGTTATGATGTCTTGGCCAGGACACTCTTGAAAAAGAGATTTTTAATCTCAATGAGTCTCTTCCTGGTTAAATAAAGGTTTAATAATAATAAAAAATATGATTGAGACACACGTCTACTCAGCTCTGAACGGGGACATTACACACAAGTCTATTGTTAAAGCTAGTAATAAATCCTGTATTTTAAATACTGTCTCCAAACCCAGACACCAACACTAACAGAAAACTTCAGGCATTTTTAAAAGTGTGGGCTAGCTATAAATGTCTTTGCCACACAACAATAAAACAGATGTTTAAAGTTGTATAAAAATGCATTCAGAGCCCTTCATTCTTAAACAAAACCACAGGCCAGTGCTCTTTAATATCTGTGTATTGATTATGTTTCTTTCTAACCCTGCTTTTATGAGCAAAACTACAACACAACACACACACACACACACATGTAAAATGTGAAACATGACTATGAACAAACATTTTACACTTAATCTCTACTGTAGCATAATAAGGCTCAGTATTTCTCTTCCTTTATCAGCTGTAATACTCACATTCTTTTAGTTTAGAGATCTTGAGGCAATGGTAAAACACGGCAGCAGCTGAAACTGCACACACCAGCGGAACAGCAAGAACACTAACAATCCCTGCTATAGCTCCTGTAGACAGACCTGGATCTGTAATGATAGAGAGAGAGTCATCAGTGTGAGTGAATCTGTGAGTCTGATCTATTTAAATATGAATCTGATTCTGTTGAAGGGGAATCATAAATGAGCCTCTAATGTAATTTCAGATATCATGATTCTCCTTTTCACTGTGTTCATCTTCTGTATTACTGTGTTACAGCAGGAGTTTGATGAACACACGACTGATCTCAATGAAAATAATACAAACAGCAATGCAGATTAAACAGTTTAAAAACCTTCAGAAACGTGCCAAAAGTCTTAAAGCATTTACTGCAGATACAGATGAACTCTAAGATTTTATTTTCTTAGGAGTCTGAGAAAATTAGAAATACTTGTATTAAAAATAAGAGAAAAAACATACAAATGCTTGAAATTTTGGTTTGATCATTAGAGTAACAGATTTTATCAATGTTATCAATTTAAATACAACTAAAATGTTAATTAAAATGTTTGTCTCAAGCAAGAAATGTTGAGACATTGTTAGTTAAAATAATAATATTCCCTTTACAAATATCTTTTGCACCAAAATCTTCCGAACAAGTTACAAATTATAACAAGACATATTATAAGTCTTAAACAGTTCAAGATACAGAGTTTATTTTTAACATTTCAAATTCCATTTAAATTAGTGCAAACTTGTGCTAACTTTTATTTAACTTCAGGATTGTTCTCAGAGATCTCAATAATAGGATCATCATCATATTGGCAGAAACGATCTACTCACCAACAGTGACAGTAACAGTGAATCTCTTGAGAAAGGTGCGTCTGCGGCTCTTGATCTCCAGTTCATAGTGTCCAGAGTCTGTGAATCTGGTGTTTGTGATGGTCAGAGATCCAGTCTGAGGATCCAGCTCCAGTCTACCTTTAAGACCATCATATGTGAAGGATAGATTGTCTAGTTTATAGATTTCAGCTATGACAATCTCTCCAAACCTCCACTTGATTAAATCTGTCTGTATCTCAGTAAGATCAGAGGGTAGAGTGACAAAATCTCCCTTCTTCACTAATTGTGCTGACTTCAGTTCACCTGTAACAACAACCACATGAAGACAAACACTCACTCAGAACATGCCTACAGAATGTCTGTTAACACATCTCACAATAATAAAGCTCAATTTAATCTCAGATAAAGTGTGATACAACAAACCTTCACTAGTCAAAAAGGCACATTTAAGTCATTTCCTGGACAGAAAATTTAAAAGAAGAGAAACGTGTTCATATGATGAAAATAATAGTAGAAGGAAACACAAGTTCACTGAATACTAAACACCCTGAGTGGCTTGCAACGATATTGTGTGTGTCTGTGTGTGTGTGTGTGTGTGGGTGTCTCCATTTACTATTAATAAAACAAATAATTGTATTAATGTATGTAAAAATGTCTAATTAAATACAATAATTCAATATACGATTAAACAATTAATTTATCTACTTTTGCTACATACAGTTACTGCCGCCTACAGCAGATTTAAACATGATAAAAGGTTATCAGCAAGGTCACTGAAAAGGAAAAATGAGAGAACAACCGGCTGGAGGTACATTATCCTGCTTATTACACTGCTATTTGCCACACAAGCAGCTGCGTTTGTATGAAACAAGAGCGAGCGAGTTCACAATACTGGGTGGCATAATTAAATAACTACACAAAATATGGATTTGACTGAGTTTAAATATTTTATTAGCTCACAAAAAGCAAAACTTCTACGAAGAAAAAACGTTCCCTAAGCGTATGGCGCTGCTGACTTCAGTGACCCGGATGAATCTCCAGCAATGCCTGACATAAAAAAACTAAAACATTCTAAACAAAGAAAATACAGTAGTGACTACCTAGCGCTAGTCTTCACATGCACAAGCAGCCACCGCTCTGGTTCCTCGGGCCAAGAACACCCTCAGTGAAAGCTGTAATAATAGGATATTGGTGAAAATGATTTGTCAAGCGTCAAATGTTTCTATTTACAATGTGCTTTTTCAGTGAGCAATGTAGCTAGCTAGCCGGTGGTAACAATCTTCGTTTCTAAGTCCTCATTAATAAATGCGACAAATAGTTGGGTTAAAACAAATAGTCGGGTAATAGTAAGTTAAAATTCTTGCAGTGGGAAGTGGAAACTTTGTGATTGGTTGTGTGGGCCGCGTGTTGGAAAAGGTTGGGAACCACTGATCTAAACTATTCACACAATGCAAATCTAAATATACTTAATATTACATTGATGTACTCACCACTGACAGTCACAGTGAATGACCTGTGTATGGTGTGAGAGCTGATGCTGATGTCAACTTCATAATCTCCAGAGTGTGTGGTTGTGATGTTCCTAATGGTCAGAGATCCAGTCCAATAGTCCAGCTGCAGTTTGTCTTTGAATCCCTCAAAAGTAGTATTAGATGTAAAGTAATGTCTAGTCTTTCTATTGATTTCAGCTATAGTAGAGTTTTTAAGCCTCCACTGAATCACATCATATCTCTGTGGTTCAGGAACATCAGTGTTTAGAGTGACTGAATCTCCCACCATCACTGACACTGTCTTCACTGGATCAGCTGGCACAACTGGAGAAGAAACATAATTAATAAGACTTGCACTGCAATTATTAAGATCTTCACTGGTCCAAAACCAACATGTCAAAAAATCAAGCGAGTTACACATGCCAAAACTCCTGAGTTCAGTCAATCCACATCTCCATTTATTAATTTAGCAGATACTCTTACCCAGCAATAAGGAAAACAAGGTGATTCATCATAAGGAGGCAAGGACATAAAAAGTGATAAGAATACAAAGTTTCAAACATTGTCTATAAAAGCATAAGCTAAAAGAGGAATAGTGAAAAAAGGCGTAAAGATATGAAAGCAGAGTTTTTACGAAGATATATGGTGAGGAAAATAAGTATTTGAACACCCTGCTATTTTGCAAGTTCTCCCACTTAGAAATCATGGAGGGGTCTGAAATTGTCATCGTAGGTGCATGTCCACTGTGAGAGACATAATCTAAAAAAAAAAATCCAGAAATCACAATATATGATTTTTTTAACTATTTATTTGTATGATACAGCTGCAAATAAGTATTTGAACACCTGAGAAAATCAATGTTAATATTTGGTACAGTAGCCTTGGTTTGCAATTACAGAGGTCAAACGTTTCCTGTAGTTTTTCACCAGGTTTGCACACACTGCAGGAGGGATTTTGGCCCACTCCTCCACACAGATCTTCTCTAGATCAGTCAGGTTTCTGGGCTGTCGCTGAGAAACACGGAGTTTGAGCTCCCTCCAAAGATTCTCTATTGGGTTTAGGTCTGGAGACTGGCTAGGCCACGCCAGAACCTTGATATGCTTCTTACAGAGTCACTCCTTGGTTATCCTGGCTGTGTGCTTCGGGTCATTGTCATGTTGGAAGACCCAGCCTCAACCCATCTTCAATGCTCTAACTGAGGGAAGGAGGTTGTTCCCCAAAATCTCGCAATACATGGCCCCGGTCATCCTCTCCTTAATACAGTGCAGTCGCCCTGTCCCATGTGCAGAAAAACACCCCCAAAGCATGATGCTACCACCCCCATGCTTCACAGTAGGGATGGTGTTCTTGGGATGGTACTCATCATTCTTCTTCCTCCAAACACGTTTAGTGGAATTATGACCAAAAAGTTCTATTTTGGTCTCATCTGACCACATGACTTTCTCCCATGACTCCTCTGGATCATCCAAATGGTCATTGGCAAACTTAAGACGGGCCTTGACATGTGCTGGTTAAAGCAGGGGAACCTTCCGTGCCATGCATGATTTCAAACCATGACGTCTTAGTGTATTACCAACAGTAACCTTGGAAACGGTGGTCCCAGCTCTTTTCAGGTCATTGACCAGCTCCTCCCGTGTAGTTCTGGGCTGATTTCTCACCTTTCTTAGGATCATTGAGACCCCACAAGGTGAGATCTTGCATGGAGCCCCATTCCGAGGGAGATTGACAGTCATGTTTAGCTTCTTCCATTTTCTAATGATTGCTCCAACAGTGGATCTTTTTTCACCAAGCTGCTTGGCAATTTCCCCGTAGCCCTTTCCAGCCTTGTGGAGGTGTACAATTTTGTCTCTAGTGTCTTTGGACAGCTCTTTGGTCTTGGCCATGTTAGTAGTTGGATTCTTACTGATTGTATGGGGTGGACAGCTGTCTTTATGCAGCTAACAACCTCAAACAGGTGCATCTAATTTAGGATAATAAATGGAGTGGAGGTGGACATTTTAAAGGCAGACTAACAGGTCTTTGAGGGTCAGAATTCTAGCTGATAGACAGGTGTTCAAATACTTATTTGCAGCTGTATCACACAAATAAATAGTTAAAAAAATCATACATTGTGATTTCTGGATTTTTCTTTTTTAGATTATGTCTCTCACAGTAGACATGCACCTACGATGACAATTTCAGACCCCTCCATGATTTCTAAGTGGAAGAACTAGCAAAATAGCAGGGTGTTCAAATACTTATTTTCCTCACTGTAGGATTCTGTCAAGCGTTCATGGAAACCATGAGCTTTAGATATTTTTCTGCATATTATAAGGGATTTAGCTGTCTGGGTTGCATTGGAAATATTTGAATATTATTCTTATTATCAAGTCACTTTGGCATCTACTAAGTAAATAGATGTTAATATAAATCAATAAAAATAGGATTGCAAACATAAAAAAACACCTATCATTTAAATTGTTATTTTATTCAGTGACTATTTGCATCCAAAATATTTCCTACCAGCCTATGTTCACCCTGATAGTCTGTTAAAACCATACAAATTTAGGACAAAGTTTGTCGCTCGTGTCGATGCAGTGGATTGGAAAATTATGGAATGAAAACACTTTCTTTGCAGATGCAACCAGAATGGTTAAACTGTGTTTACTGTTGTAAAGCCATTGTTAATATTAACAGGTTACTTTTATGTGTATTGTCTCCTTTCTCTCCGTTTCACTGTGAAATAGTGTGTTCTTAAAGATGAACTGAACTGAAAATTTGAGTAAAGGTGATATAACAGATGTATTTTATTTATTCTCATTGGTACAATTATTAAAATGGCAGAATTTGTTAAAAGGGATAAAATGGAACATTGAAAATGTTGTTGTTGTTACACGGGCGCCGCCATGTTGGATTTCAGCATTCCTCTATGTCACTGGAATGGTAAGCTACTCTGTTGCTAACCAACACAAGCAGAGCAGCCATAGCATGTGCATAGTCTGAGGCTGGAACGCTCACGTCAGGCAGAGGACAGAGAAGTATGTTAACTGTTATCATGCTATTAAGTATACTAAGCAAAGGGCTGGATGTAACGTTGTCACATACATAAAACAAGTACATATTCACTTACACGCACATATAACGTGTAACGTTAGGCTTTATAGCGTTCAACAAAAGTGAGACTGACACACTCTGCATTCATTGAAATTGAACTTGAGTAACGTTACAAAATCAAGCAAGATACCAAACGATCCAACCAAGGTAAAGAGCTAGAAGCTAAACACGTTGGAAGCACTTTTGTCAAACTCCACAAGCACCACTCCGACCATATAAACTGTATAAATACATCATAAATCATGACTCAGACGATAGCACAGATCGATAATAATGCGTTTACTAGCAGCTAACTAAACCGCAGCAGGTCTGTAAACAGAATCCAATGTCCCTCTACTCACCCTGAAGCTAGCTGATGTTCATCGTGTCTGGAAACATTGTTGATGCAGGGAGTTCAACTCGCAGAACTAACGTTAGCTGTTAGGTCTATAGTAAGAGGTATCTGTGTGCACCGCAGTCACACCGGCCTTGCAGTATTTTGATTTTAACACTTTGCGTGCAGCTAACTTAACAAGTGATCCCATTGGATGAATTTGCCAATCACATTTGCCATTTATCTGCCTCGATTTTCTAAAACGCACAGTACCTCGACACGACATATACAAGGAGTCTCTATTAAAATGCATAATGTGCTTGTATACAATAAATGAGAGTGCATGACTATGGGGTGAGATTTCGGTCAGAATTCTGCGCGCCAAGATCACATTTTGAGCATGCAAAAGGGCATTTCGCACGCACGTGAACTGAGTTTTGCGGAGAAATGTTCGTCTCGCAGATAAGAAAATATTGCGAGCGAACGAAAATCAATTTTGCATTTAAAATAAGTATTTGGATGTGCGCGGACGTTCTCTTTCGCGTGTGCAAAGTTTCACTTTCTTGCTCCTTTCATACCAGCCGTGAGCGCTCTCTAAGCGCAGACGGCTCGCTTGCTCAACACAACCCAGCGTTACAATATGCCATAATTCCAGCCAATCAGAGATGAGACTGCTAAATTCTGATTGGCTGGCTTGAAAACCAATCACAAGACTCCCTGCATCACCGACTGCGGAAGAGAACTAGTGCAGTTGAGTAAAGTTGGCAGTAAATTCACAGATTCGATTGTTGTATAACCATCAGGACAGCAGTGATGGGTGAACTAAATTTGGCAACAATACAGTGAATTACAGTGAAGTTATTAAATATTTTTCATAAAAATCATAAAAAAAATCACAAATGTACAATTATATATACAACTTAAAATATATTTTCCCCAAAATAAGTGTTGTTGTATAACCATCAGGACAGCAGTGATGTGTGAACTGAATTTAGCAACAATACAGTGAATTACAGTAAAGTTATTGAATATGTTTCATACAAATTATACATTTACAATTGTATATACAATTTAAAATATATATTTTCCCAAAACTAAGTGTTGTAGTATAACCTTCAGGACAGCAGTGATGTGTGAACTAAATTAGGCAACAATACAGTGAATTACAGTGAAGTTATTGAATATTTTTCATAAAAATCATAAAACTTCTACATTTACAATAGTATATACAATTTAAAATCTATATTTTTCCCAAAATAAGCATTGTTGTATAACCATCAGGACAGCAGTGATGTGTGAACTGAATTTTTCAATACAGTGAATTACAGTGAAGTTTTTGAATGTTTTTCATAAATAATCATGAAAAATATGCAATCCTCGGATCTGTCTCGCTGCCGCCTGCGCATAGAGATCAATGTATTTTGTCCACTGCGAGGGAAAGCTCGTTTGGAGGAAAACTAGGTTGTAGCTGCTTGTCTACATTACTACGATTAAAAAGAGGTGTTATTTGTGCAGTAACAACGTTTAGCTCACGAGTTATTGACCTGGGAAGTTCGAATCTGTGAATTTACTGCCAACTTTACCATAGAGAACTAGACTCAACTGCACTAGTTCTCTTCTGCAGTCGGTGATGCAGGGAGTCTTGTGATTGGTTTTCAAGCCAGCCAATCAGAATTTAGCAGTCTCATCTCTGATTGGCTGGAATTATGGCATATTGTAACGCTGGGTTGTGTTGAGCAAGCGAGCCGTCTGCGCTTAGAGAGCGCTCACGGCTGGTATGAAAGAAGCAAGACAGTGAAACTTTGCACACGCGAAAGAGAACGTCCGCGCACATCCAAATACTTATTTTAAATGCAAAATTGATTTTCGTTCGCTCACAATATTTTCTTATCTGCGAGACGAACATTTCTCCGCAAAACTCAGTTCACGCGCGTGCGAAATGCCCTTTTGCACGCTCAAAATGTGATCTTGCGCGCGCAGAATTCTGACCGAAATCTCACCCCATACATGACAGGCTACAGCCCTCCAACCTCCCACCACATTTCCCCCTTATAACACCATGAACCACTATTGCTCCATTAATAATTGACTATGTACATTGCAAATACAATCTGTATCATACCTGCATTACTTTTATTTCGTGTAATTTACAACGTAACGGCGTTGCATGCTCGTAGTTTCTTTTGCACTTGGATCAGTGAGGCGATACAGCGCGCGCCGCTGCATTTGCGCATGCAATTGAAGAGTGTGCGCTACGAGAACAGGATAACTGACAGGACATGAAAGTCCGTTTTTCTGAGGTGAAAGACTTTATTTCAGCGTACACTTATGTCGATGCCTGGTAGGAACTTGTGCTGGGTTTTCTGAAGTAGTCATGATTCACCACATAACATGCTCTAAACACGCACGCAGAGTGGAAAAGGAGGAGCGGGGGCGCGGGGAGCAAGGATCACAAATTTGAACTATATCGATATATGTGACCCTGGACCACAAAACCAGTCTTATGTGTAATTTTTTTGAAATTGATATTTCTACATCATCTGAAAGCTGAATAAATAATCTTTCCATTGATGTATGGTTTGTTAGGATAGGACAATATTTGGCCGAGATACAACTAATGAAAATCTGGAATCTGAGGGTACAGAAAAATCGAAATATTGAGAAAATCGCCTATAAAGTTGTCCATTTCTATTGGCAATAGTGCTGCATCCATTCACAAAAATAAATGTTTTATATATTTAAGGTGGGAAATTTACAAAATATCTTCATGGAACATGATCTTTACTTAATATCCTAATGATTTTTGGCATAAAAGAAAAATCTACAATTTTGACCAATACAATGTTTTGTTGGCTATTCCCACAAATATACCCGTGCAACATAAGACTGGTTTTGTGATCCAGGGTCACATATGCGATATGGTCTAATTCGATATCGCATTTCAAAAACTAGATGTACCGCATCGCGGTACAAAATATGACCGCCGCTCAGGCCTGCACTGGCTTTCCACAAAAATAAATGACGTGGAGTAATTTGGCTGTATTGCGTGTTTATGTATATACCTAAAAAAAGTAGTAGTATGTGCATGTGTGTGTGTGCGTATGTGTGTGTGTTTGTGTATGTGTGTGTCTGTGTGTGTGTGTGTGTGTCTGTGCGTGTATGTATGTGTGCGTACATGTGTGCGTGTGTGTGTTTGTGTGTGTGTGTCTGTGCATGTGGATTTGTATGTGTGTGTATGGGTGTGTGTCTGTGCGTGTGGATGTCAGTGTGTGTGCATGCTTGCGTTTGTTTGTATTCCTGCATGTGTGTGTGTGACAGTATCATCCTAAACCAGCAACACTTCGCTCAACAGCACCATCTACAGGCCGATGAGTGTACAGTCACTAAATGTGCACATAAATGAATTTATTTTATACCCCCCCATGGATGAAATTCTACGAAACTTAGCAGAGGGAACCAAACGAAATTTTTCCGTAGAAGTCTAGTGGGGCTACATGCCCACCAAATTTCATGTTCCCCGGTGTTTCGGTGTCCCTGGTATCGTTGACGAAAAATTTACGGGGGCCCCAGCGCAGGGGGGGAAGTGGCCCCCGGGAAACAAACGAAATTTTTCCGTACAAGTCTAGTAGACCAACATACCATAAAAATTTCTTCATCCTCGGTGCCACGGTTCAGGTAGTTATTTAGGAAAAACTGCATTTTCTTGGGTTTGGGGGGGCCCAGCGCGGGGGGGGAGTGGCCCCCGGGGACCAAACGAAATTTTTCCGTACAAGTCTAGTGGGGCTACATGCCCACCAAATTTCATGTTCCCCGGTGTTTCGGTGTCCCTGGTATCGTTGACGAAAAATTCAGTAAGGTGATGGGAAAAAAAAACAAAAAAAAATTTGACAATCCCTATATGACCGCTTTCGCTAGCTACGCTAGCGGCGGTCATAATAAATGTTCCAGGTTGACCTCTCTGCAACAGATCGATTCCGGTGCAGTGTCTATGCTCCGGCAGCGCCCGCACCCACACCAGTCACTTCCCCCCCAAACGATCCTGTACTGTAGGTGGAGCCTGAAACTGATTGTCCTCCTTGTGGTGGTAGTCAGGTACTACTGGCCTGTCCCTCACAGGCTCAAATGCGTAACCAAAATGACTCATTTTCGTGTGTATAGGACCTGCAGCTGCAGCTGCCTATATACCTTCGCAGATCTTACCATTCCAGTGACGTCATCAGAATGGCCAGCGTTCTTATACTAACAAATGCAATTTTTGTGTTGCTTTTTAAAGAAGCTATATTGATATTTTTAATATATTTTTTTGTGTAATTTACTTTTAATTGGCATAAACAACACGTTATCAATGGCGAGAGATAACTTATCTTTTTATTCCGTCTGAACTGTGCCCTGAACTACACATGATGTTTGTCAATTTAAAAGGTAATTATGAAAGTCAAGAAAGTCGCAATTTGTCATAAAACAGAAGAGTAACGTTTAGTTTTATGTGAAAATCGCTCAATGAACTGCATCTCTCGTCTCGCACTATGTACGTCACAAGATCCGTTGCTCGTATGTGTGTATTCTGGCTCAAAACACTCAGGCATGACGGCTTTACGTTACGATTATAATGCAAGACTATAGAAAAAATGACAGACGTTAGCTTCAGTAAGTTAGCTTCATTCATTGAGAGAAAAGATATGACGTTGCATGTGCGCCTTCTGGGTTTGTAGTCTTTGTAATTACATATTTTCACAGTCTTATACCTCAGCAGTTTTACATCGAGCTGCGACTTTCTTGACTTTAAAATGTTTCTTTTAAAATGACAAACATCATATGTGTAAATCAGGGCACAATTCAAACGAGATCAAAATATTTGTTGTCTCTCGCCATTGACTACCATACAATATTTTTCAGAAATAAGGTCCCATGGTGGTCGACCGGAAGGGGAGGGACTTAGGCTCTCTATTCACCATATTCCGGAAGTAGCACTGGGTGCCGCCATCCGCGTAATCTCACTTCCTGGTTTAGCTACTTAGCGCTTTGTTTGCCCTGGTCCAATCTGTTATCTGTCTTGATATAAGTAGATAGACTAAAATATTATAGTCAAATGCGTTGAACTATGGTTATTAACAACTGCTGCAACGTACTAAAGTACATTTCACTTGAAGCTTTTGAAACAATGCCACAATCAAATTATTTAATAGCTGTCTTTCTAATAGCTATTACTTAGTTATTAAGATGTGCACAAACACTACTACATGTAAAGTTTGAAACATTATTACACCACAGTTTGTTTTCTTAATCACCAGATACATTTGCAGTGTATAGCCAACAGACGAGAAAAAAATAGCCACGAACTGGTGTAGAAAGAAAGTAGAGCCTCAACTAGATGAACAAGAGGGTAAAGTTAGCTTAGCTAACTGCTAGCTGCAATTTCTTATGGTTTGATCTCTAACACAAGTAATGGCTGTAAAATAAATCCAGCGACTGAATTCTAGAGGACCATAGCTTTCAAACAAGGTATAGCATGTGTATGTGTCCTGTAGTGAGACCATTACAACATTAGATGTTTGTGGCTAATGTATGCTAAACACTACACATCGGCCGGGCTGCGATCAGACAGGCAGACGGGTCGTTTAAAAATTACCCCGAGAAACAGTGCATTGCTGTGCTGTTGGTACACACGTACATAGCACATTTGGCACAAATTAGCTTATCTTATGTGACATTTTATCAGTGAGACTTCTCTGCAATTCTCCTCAAAATTGAATGAGGGTCCGCTAAACCGGAAGTTGGTTTACAAGGAAGTACTGAACAGAAGTAAAAGTGGGCGGGGCGGAATAAGGTGAATACAGCGCGCGAGTACTGAATTGAACTTTCTTCGTGTCTGAATGGACAAATACACTAGCCTGGTAATACCAAACTCTGCTACTTCGCTTTGCTTTGTAGACAGAGTCTGGAATGGCATAATAGAGAAGTGTTTTCTCTCTCGCGGGGGGCGCTTGTCTGAAGTTTAAAATCATTGGTTACCCGTAAGCCAATCACATGACGTTTGGTTATGGCGTGTGTTATGCGCATGCTCAGCCGCATCTAACTTCCACTGTAAACACATGTATGATGCGAAAACAAAACCATCGAGCGAAATACCGGAGTAAACATGGCTGTGAACGACTTTTGCAGATTATGTGAAGTAAATCTACGCATCCACGGTACAATCAGCATCTACGTCACGGCTCTCAGCCCACCCTCTGTTCGTTGATTGGCCCGGCCGTCCGAAGGCCGCTGGAAAACTGAAAGATAGGCTGCTATCTCAGACTGACTACAGAAGCGAAATGAAATTGAGCGGAAGTAGGAAGTCTGACGTAGTCAGGCTACAAATACACACAACATTATGACGAAATGTCCGTTTTGGAGAGTATTCACGTAAACTATGTTGGTTATGTCTTATACAGTTTTGAGTGTATCGCATGTGCATCAGTGCAATTGGATCCGCATGTCATTGGACATGATCCAATGTCTTAAAGTGACAGTGGGTAATAAACCTAGTGTGGTCTGTGTCCTTAATATTGATCAAGAAACAAAAGAAAAAGAGAAAAGCATTCACTGCTCGCTAATAGCTTTAATAAGGATTCATTATATTTAATTCATACAAATAAATATGTCTGCTGCTTGAAAGAATAAAGAATGATATTTTTGAGATATGTAGTCACCAGTATTTATTTGTTATTTTTTAATCCAACCAACTCAAAAACGTTTTGAGCTGTATGTATTTTTATCTTAATTTTCGTATATGTAAAAAAAGAAAAAGGGGGGAAAAAAGGATTTGTTCTGCATGAATACAAAAAAGCATTTAACTATTTTTTATTAAATCTGTTTTTTTACCTGTTTACAGATAACTAGTTTGAATGGAGCTAAATAAATATAATAATATATACCATAAACATTTTAATGGTGTTTTTATTATGTGACTAACAGCTAACAACTATAGATGATAATAACAAAGTACAGAAACAACATGTTTATTTTGGGACGGTTGACATTAACTTTAGGACGGTTCAAATCATTTTTCAGGACGGTTCCAGGACGGAGGTGAAAAAAGTTAGTCTGGAGCCCTGAGCGATGCAGATTAAGATGATTTCCTATGCAGATATTGACTTGGGACTATAATAGGGGGAAGCACAGGCGAAGCACTGCTACTTGGGCGCAGAGATATCACACAACACATGAAATCCCACGACTTCCGTCAACATACCGGCGTGAATAGTAGCTGGCTATTTTTCCTACAGTAGACATAGTGTAATAGTAGTAATAATTTATCACAGTAATATGACTGCCCCAAACCTCCACATCCAAACACCCAATATTTGAATTAAGGTAAACTTTTCTATACTGCAATCCAGTCTTAAAGATTGCACAACCCCCACTCAATTTATCAGGCTTATCTAATCTCAAAGGATCATAACCTGGAATTAGAAAATCTAGACAGGGCTTTAACCATGTCTCTTGGATACATCTCAGTTCTGGTGCTTTTTTAAATTCCTCAACAAATGTCTTTAAGTCCTGACCATTTTCAATCAGACTCCAGGCATTTCATCATTCAGGATTCTCATCGTCCACCTCACTAAGATCCTCCATACTGCTAGCCTTTAACAAATGTGACCTCTCCATATACTGACTCTCCATCTTGTATTGATGTAACTTTTCTGGCAACTGCTTTATACTCCGGTAACTTTTAGCTGCCTCCACCACTAACCTAATGATATCTGACCGGTTAGCTGCTTTCTTATCTCCCACCAACACATCAGAATCAAAAGACAGAAATGTCAGATGGAGATGCTCACGTTAAATTTGGGTAAATCAGTTGGTTGGCATCCTAGCACCATTCTATCCCCAGAGCTTCCATTTACGCTTTCTCTAGCCACTCTTTGAACTGCCTCTACATAGGTCATTTCTGCATTCTGTGCTCATCTGCTTTTCTGTAGTATGCATTATTAGTATGGTGTTTACTGAGTTTGATAATATCATTTATTTCTTTTAATATCAGTCTAATGCATTAAGTTTAGAAATGTTAGCATTTCAGAGCGTCCCCGAGGACGCGGGTTTCGTGACATCATCGCATACAATAGAAGTCCCATTTCATTGGCTAGACGCCAACCAATAAAACGTCTCATTTGAACACCCCCGCTCCTGCTCCCTTTCTCTCTCGCCGCCACTGAGTTTCAAGTGTACGGATATGGAAGTAAAATAATGGCAAATGTTTTTGAAACAAAAAAGCCTGTTGAATTGCACTACTTGAAAAAAATATGCATTGCATTAACCATGCTTGCATTTTAATGCATTTGTATTTTTAGGGCTTGCAGTTTTATGGGCTGAAATTCAACATGGTTGAATATTTAAGATGTGAATATTTTAATTCAAAACATTTCAAACACATTTTCATTATTAAAAATGCAATAATCTACATTCACCTTTCATATTTCACTTCCAAAATATTCAAACTAATTAAAAATACAACCTATAATATTCAACAGGCAATTTTCTGTCCATTTTATTTCGCTTTGCAAATTCGCTTCCACAAATTCAGTGAACAAATTCAGTAATCTCGTGAACGAGATTATAATGTTATTCCCCGATGCAGATGTACAGATCCAATGTTACATTTGAGGTTAATATATATTTCTCTTGGTTGTTTAGTTGCCTTAACTTTATATTGTGGCGATATGCTGCATGCAGGCTATTAGGGTTTCCCTCAATACTTCAGGATTCCCCTGCTGGACATAAAACGCTTAGTGTATCTTAATGGACTAATACAGTGATATAAAAGACCAAACTCGCAGGCAAGCAGAGGACTCAGAATAACGCGCAGAGTTTAATGCTGAGCGTTTCCCAGTGATAGACTGGCATAAAGTTGGCTTGACGTTGGACATTCACACATTTAGGGACCGTCTCTAAAGTGTATATGGTATGCACGTTTCTAACTTCGACTAACGACTTCAGTCATAAAACCAACTGTAAAGTGTTCATGTAGTGTCAGGCATAATGCGCACCCTTTGGATTTTTGATATTTATTCAAATAAATTGAAGTTTGCTATTAAAGTTAGAAATGTGTATGCCAAAGTTGTATGCAACTTTATAGACGGTCCCTAAATGTGCGAATGTAATAAGTTGTTACTAGTAACAAAAGAATAGTTACTAGTCACTATTGAAATAAGTACTAGTATCTAATGAATAAGTACAGGTACTAGTATCTAATAAAAAAGAACTCGTATGTAATGAATAAGTAAGTACTAGTGTCTTTAAAAAGGATACAATGTGTGCTCTACTAGTACACACGCACACACACACTGAAGCACTCGTGACGCTCGTGGTGTTTTCAGCGTTTCACTGTATGAGGACGAGGACATGATGTGGGTGGGGGGGATCACAGTGTACTCGCTACAAAAATCTAGACAACACCACTGACCATCTTTAAACATTTACAGGACGGGCGGATCCCCGGCTCAATCTCTACGCTTAAATCTCACCACATCAGTTACCTTCTTCTCAGAGGATTTTCTTCTCAGACAAGCCAGCAAACACTCCATATATCACTCCCTTGATTCCCTGTTTATTTCCTCTATAGGAACTAAAGTCTCCAATTTGACCACCAACTTCCCCACACCTCTAGCATCATCATACTGTTTCCTATTTTTGCAACAAACTCTTAACATTAACATTCCATTATACTATATTTTGGCTTGAAAATCCTTGCCTATCTGACTCTCCAAAGCATTGGGACCCTTTAATGGGTTCACTGCTCCAAATCCTACATCTCCTTGATTAGTTCCCTTATCTTTAAACAGCATGACTAACTCTTCAGTACTTCCAGTTCTCCTAACTTCATTTACTTTCTCTCCTGACATTTCAGGTCTTTTGCTTGATGCCTCCTTCTTAGAGCTCCCCTCTTTTTTTTCCACCTTCACCCCCACCTGAAGCCAAGGGCTTCCAGTTCCCCCTCCTTTCCCAAAACTAATCTAATTATATTATTAATAATCCTACTACAAATAAAAGAAAATGGGAAAAACAACTTTCTACTGATCTACTGATCTGATCACCCACCTGCCTCTAAAAACGTGTCCACACACAGCACACTTCCTCGACTTTGACCCGTCGAGTGTTCAGTGTTAATGCCCACTAGACTCTCCTTTGATGTAGTCCTCCTATATTTATCTACTTAAATGCATTTTTCCCATGGTGCTCTGTTTTCCTAAAGTCACTGGGTAGCAGTGGCACCGGTGTGAAGGGCCCTTTCATCACTGCTTGCAACTTTAATTAATATATTTAAATGTTGTTTCTGTATTTACATTTTTTGTTCATTACATCTATTGTTTCTCCTAAAAACAAAGTAGATTTTGTGATAAATATGAAATGGTCTGTTTGTCAATTTTCTTGTCAGGTAATAGTCTCATTTTAAAATGAAATGGTTTGTAAACAATAAATGACAGTTTGGCAGTCACTTCGTACATCTTTAAAAATAAAAATGTCAGAGAATGATATACTAATAAATAATTATGTAGAATAAATAATGATGTAAATAATATAATATTAAATAATAATAATAAAAACAGACATACTCACCACGGACATTGAATGATTTTGATGGTGACCCACTTTTGCTGCTGATCTTTAGACTTAAATCTCCAGAGTCCTGACTGCTGATGTTTTTGATTTTGAGATCTCCAGTCTGAGTGTCCAGCTGCAGTCTGTCTTTGAATGCACCATCAGACTTAACCCATTCTAAGATCTTACTGGACCCAATTTCAATATGTGCAATGGAAGTTTCACCAAACTTCCACTCAATAAAATTAGCTGTTTTTTGTATTTCTGTGTGTTGACTGTGTAGAGTGACAGAATCTCCCTCCATCACTAACACTGTCTCCACATCACCAAATACACCTGAAGAACAGAAACAGTCAAGATGAAACTTAGAGGACTCTCTCTCTTAGATCATTGAGTCTTGCCAAATAAATCTCATGTGACTTGCTGCAGTCTGCATTAAATCTGAGTCTACATTAGTGGCACAGATTAAGGTCTAGATTTGACCAAATGTTTGTTTTTTGGGGCAAAAAACTGGTACATTACAGGACTAATAAAAAAATATAAGAACGATATATTAATTATTTATTATAAAATGTATAGCTCCAGTATTAGGACTTTTGGCGGTTGGGCATTCAGCATTTCAGCTCCTTTGGAACAAACTTCCACAAGACCTCCCCGCTGTCTCCTCCCTCCAGACCTTTAAAACTGATCTCAAAACTAATTTATTAACCATGTTAACTAATTGTATACTTTAAATTTCAGATCCATGCATGCCTTACTTTTGTAATCTTTCATATGAAATATGATCACTGTCTGTATGATTCATGTTGTTAAATCCTGATTGTATAACTGTCAATATTATGTAAAGTGTCCTTGGGTTCTTGAAAGGCATTAAATAAATAAAACGTATTATTATTATTATTATTATTATTAAAACACTAATCTTCTGCATTTTCAGTCTCCAGTGACGTGCACAAGTTATTCATAGCACTCACACAGATAAATATGTGCTGCACAAATACTGTGTATACAGTAAGTTTGCGTATTCAGTATTTATTTACATAATAAACAGAAACGCAAGGTCTAGGGGGCGGGGGCCGGGGGGTATTTCTTTTTCATAGCATTGAGTTTTTCTTTCTAAGTTAACACATGAGCTGTAGCCTAACTGTTTCATTTGGGCACTGGGTGTGGGTAGTCAATAGCCTAAATGTATGTATCATGTACCTGTGACTGAAATATTACAGAATCATTGTTATACAATTTACAAAAAAGCTTTCAACACCTTGATAAAACTGATCACAGTTATTTATTCAAGAAACTCTGGTATTAATTATACTGTAAAGAAAATGCGCATTTCCGGGTTTCGAAAAGAGAAACTGAAAGTGCTGATATATGCTCAAAAAACACTTACCGGTCGATAATAATGGGAAAAGAAAGACTATAAGTGCGCTCTTCATATTAATGTAGAGTTGAGTGATAGTAGGTGATCCGTAGAGTTATGTCGTCCTCTGAGTGTTCGTCAGCGCTGGGTTTCTGAGCCGCGCCCTTAACCAGAGATCTTATGAGCCGACTAACTAACAGAGACAAACCCCGACTTACATAGAAACTTTTACACTGATGAAGATATGCCTTGAAGATAATATCTTGATGATTTCTATTATGCTGAAAGAGAAAGGTCTTTATTGGTTAAAGTTTTCAATATCAACAAAAGCGAAGTCCAATATCCGAGGTCTGTCTGCGGACTGCAAGAGAGGGCCGTAACAGGAGGGCGTAATGGCGTATATTTTGAAGTTGTCCAAATCACACGAGATGTCAAAACGAGATGTTGTCGGCAAGATGGCAGCTCGCATAGAGACAACGGTAAGAATATTTTAATGACTTAGGCTATTTATATTATCTATTTTTATGACTTAAGTGTATTTTGCCTTGCAGCAAGGGCAGAGCACAACCCTTTGGAACTTTGAGCTTGTCAATCAGACACTTGTCAGTGTCTCGCTGAGAGCGTGTCTCAAAGATGCCAGCACAACACAGTAGTAGATGGCCCTGGAGTGGTCATGCCATTATTAAAATATAAATGCATGTTGTAACGTTACATGGATGTCACCTAATTTTAATAATAAATATTAAAAATGGAAATATGAGTTCTCTCATAAAAGGTACAATATGAGTACAACTCATAAAAGGTTGTCATATAAAAATGAAATCTATGATGTCTGAGTATCACAACCTGGGTGGGCAACCCGGTCAACAAGCTGCTGGAAACTTGTAATTAGGGTCAAAACAATGCTACCTCAAATTCTCCCAAACATGCTAAAAAGGTTTAATTATATTCATGAATCCTGAGCCATATCTCCCTTATACTTTATGCTAGAAACAAACTAAGCACACCTTTCAAAAGAGTGGAATGCCTTGATTGTACGTGTAATTAGAATGTAAGAGTTAACAATGCCTCTTAATTCATAGGTAGGCAAAAAAAAGAAAAAAATATTGAACATTCCATTTGTAATCGGTAGCATTCTTTTCCCTTTGTTGTTGTTAAAATAAACAAATTACCATGTGAAGTTAACTTTTAGATGAAATCATATTTTGATCATTTTCACTAACCAGACAGTCCTCGTGGCCCATAACACATTTAGAGGGAATTCAATTTCAGGCCTATAATAGCCTGTCAATTCAAACAAGGTCCAAGAAAAAGGATTTGAGGATTTTGGGTTAGGCTGGTTACTGTTCAATCCAGGTGTTTGGAGTGTGAGACAAAGGTACTGACAACTAAATGTTGAAAGACTAAAACACACTGGAGTCATGTGTGGAGTAGGTTTAAAAGTATTTACTGATTAAAACTGTTACATTAAGTAGCAATTTGTTCCAAAAAAAAAAAAAAAAACGATTAATGAAACAGACAAACAGATTACAATTCAGGGTGATAACTAATTTCTGTAATAATGTTTATACAATTTGTTTAGCTGTTTTCAGAGTCACTGCTGCTGTCGCTGCTCTCTAGTGTTTCAGCATGCTGTGTCCTACTACATTTGGTTGCAACGGCATCCTATGTAGCATGGAATTGCCCTCTTTGCACAGGAGCAGTTCTTCTGACAACCTTTAACACAACCACATGATATTGCCATGGCCAATGACACAGGCCAGGCAGGCTGTGTAGATGGAATTGGAACTTCAACTGCTTGGCCCTCATCCAGAGACCATCCAAAATTTCTGAAGGAGGGAATTTCTGGCTGGGCAATGTGTGCATTCTTGTCAATAATGGTTGCCAGAGCTGCCCGTTTAAGGTGGAAGAGAAATGCATTTTCAGTCGGAGGAAGTAGCTTTAAGAGTGTTGATTTGTTGTTCAAGAACTTGTATGCTCTCAGTGTCCCCAGATCAGAATCTTCAAAGTGATCAGCTGAGGATGTATACACATCTATGATGAGGCCTCGTGCCTGGTGAAGCAGGTCATCTGTTATGTCATCAGTTGTGTTTTGACCAAACTCTTCAAGTGCAGGTATGTCCATTCTCATGCTGCTTTTGAACCAAGACTTCTTACCAGTGAAATAAGGATAACTAGTTGTATCTCTTCCACTAAGACTGTGGACAAACGGCATAGCACAGCATAGTGAAGGTCCCAGTATACCATTTCATGTATGGGCAGATAGGCATTCTACGTTGTTCTCACCCACAGCTCTGGCAGAGCACTGAGGTATGTTGAACCATAGTACAGGCACATGACAATGATGTCTGTGTCATTGGCATGGATGACAACTCTGCCAACTCCTTCATTCTGGACACTGTAGAGGGTGTGGAGTATTATCCTTGTGTCTGCCTCCTTCTGTGTGGACTCAAGAGCAGGAACATCCCTGACAGAACCATCTGCAAGCACAACGGTCTTTGTCTCTTCTTTAAATCCACCACCCAGGTAGATACGAGTCAGGCCAATAGGAGGCTCGAGTTGTTCATGCTCACACTACCTCTCACAGAGGAATTGAAGGAGATTTGCTTTATTGGCTGATACAGAAAAAAACTCCTGTGGATCTGGAGCTGTGAACTGCTCACTAACTTCATATACTTTTGCAGATTTTGGTGTGTACCTCCGGCTTTGCTCAGCAGACTTAAGGCTTGGTCCACTGCAGGGGCGTCGCTAGACACCTTTTACTGGGGCACGTGCCCCAGTATAAATCTGCTGTGCCCCAGTAAATCTGAAGTTTGAGTTTAAAAATGTATTTTATTTGTCAGTGTATTTAATAGAAATTATATTATAGGGTAATAGAAATTCTGTATTTGCAACGCAGTAATAAAACAATCAACGCTTGTAAAAGCAACGCAGTTTAACCGAAAACAGAAACTGAACCCCGCGACAGAAATCCATGTCCGCCCGCGTCTGTTTCCTAGCAACTGCAGTGCAGCGCGCACATAATAGGCTTGTTCGACTTCATGCAGCTCTGCGCAGACCGATCGGCGGCTGACTTAAAGCAGTGCATGCCGGTTAGAAATTTTGTCCGACTTGATACAACGCCGACACCACGTGACTGTGACGTATGCCATTAAAGTACCGCGAGAGCGATTCGAGAGTAGCCGGAGAACTCAGCCAGCGCAGCTTCTCAAGAGCGGCTGCACCATAGATATCATATAAAGGCTAGATGTCTTAAGGCGGAGTCACTTCCGGCATCACCGGCGGCCATCTAACCACAGGGCTCTGTGAATTAAGGTGAGTGAGCAGCACGCACACAAATCCTCTTATCTCGCTGAAATCTGGACGGATTTACAAACGGTTTGGTTTCTTACAAACGTTATTAACGTGGCTATAATTCTGAATGCTTAAACATTTTGAACATAATTATTCATATGTATGCAGTATAATAGCTACATCTCTGACGTTTATAACAAACCAAACCGTTTGAAAATCGGTAGAAAATTGAGCAAGTTATGGTTATTTAAAAGTACATGCACCATGTTGAGTGAGCGAGCACCCTGTGGTTAGATGGCCGCCGTGTGCGGATGTCGAGCTCCATTGGCCAGCAGCGCGGACGAGACATCTAGCCTTTATATGATAGGTGTGTTCGACATCGGCTGCGGCTGGATGTAACCCAAGCGTGCCGCACAAGCCCTCAAAAGTGAAGCCAAAACGTCTCGATCGCCCCCCGGTGACTGGTCCAAGTATAGGTTATAAGTCCCGCCTCCCCGTGTTATTCAACGGGACGTGAGACCAACTAAACAATTAAATTACACTTCAAATATCTTTTTTCCAAAGGTGGTTTATTTCATTTGCTGTCATTTTTATCACGCTGATGTAAGTTCAAGTGTCCATTTCAAAAATAAGTTGGCTTTTAGTTAGTTACGTGATGCGGTGGTGTAACGTCATGATTGACAGCTGTGATTGACAGGTTCTCTGAGCGAAGTAGTCACTGAAGCACCAACGGACATTTTTTCGGGATCTTCGGAGGACTGAGGAGATTGTATTTACTATATTTTAACAAGGCTCTTGTCTAAATGCAATCAATTTGTAAAAAAGTGTGCAGAATCGCGAGAGTGAGGGCGGAGCGTTGATTTCGCGGCTTTACTTCCTGCTCACTACTGCGCAGGTCTGGTCCCGAGATCGCTACTGCGCAGACTCAAGTTCCAATATGTCAGCGCCATATCGGGACTCGAGCGGCTTCAGTTCTCATCAATGGAAGAGAGCGAAGGGGCGTCGTCCATATTTTTTTACAGTCTATGGATGTAACCGATCGGCGAGAGTAGCCGCGTGCAGGCGTTGAGGAGCTGCAAACGGAGACGTGAAGTCGGACACTTTCTGGTTCCCGTAGTGACCGCTCACGTGGTGTTTGCATACTTCACCACAGCTGAAGTGAAATAAATGCAATTTTTGCCAAATAATGTTTCAGAGACATTTTCATTCAATACTTTATGTAGGCCTACAGCTTCATGCAACGTCTGTTTGAACAAGAATAAAGTTCAACATAAGTTACTATCAATGAAGTGGAGTCTACGTTTTTTAATCAGTTTTAATTTAATAAACATGACACAATATAACATCGCAACTACATGAAAAGAGTGTTTACTGTTATAAAAAAAATGATTTGTGAGCGTTAGAGGAACTAAAGGTGTTCGAAAAAACACGAAACACACGTGATCATTGTCATGCAGTGAATCCGGCCAATCGTGGCCAAAGGTGCTCAAAAAAAAATGATTTGAGAGCTTTAGAGGAACTAAAGGTGTTCGAAAAAACACGAAACACACGTGATCATTGTCATGCAGTGAATCCGGCCAATCGTGGAACAGCTGTGTCGTCATCAGCCCTCGTGCAGCCGCTCTTTTTTTTTTTTTTTTTTTTTTTTTATTTATTGAAATACAATAATAACAAAACATATTACATACAAGAGTACACATAACCATACATGTCCATACATGTCAGGGGTAGAGAATAAATAAATAAATAAAAAAATAAAATAAAATAAAAATAAAAAAAATAGAAAGGCTTTTTACAAAAAAAGCTTGTACTTGTCAAACAGCTGTGTAGTTTTCATAGCTTTCAGGTTTTTACTTTTGGATATAGTTTCTAAATATATCTTAACATCAATTTTAAAATGTTCAAAATTTGGTATCTTTCCATTCCATTTGACCTTATGAATATAGTAACGGGAAATTATAATAATTAAATCAAATATAAACAAAAGATTTTTATCACCCTCAAATGAAAAACATCTTAACATAACATCAATTTCTTCAAAGTTAACAAGAATCCTAACTTTACTTTGCAAGTAATTACTAAGTTCCTTCCAAAACATTTGGGTCTTGGGACACTCCCAAAATAAATGCTTAATAGTCTCAGGGGTAATTTTACAAAAAGCACAAATATCTTCAATGTTTACTTTAAAACGCTGTACCACAAGTGACTTAACTGGGTAAATTCGATGGAAAATTTTATATGAAACCTCTTTTACTTTGTTTGTAATACAATACTTATGAGGTGTCATCCAAACTTTACTCCACTCAATATGTTTCTTAAATAAAAAATTCCAGTGAGTAGTAACAGCAAGTATACATTTAGATTGAAGAAGGGACCGCAAAAAAATATTATTACATCCAGAACTTGTGAAATCTTTACCCTGCAACTTAATACAAGAGGTAAATTCTTCTACTGTTGTTTGTAGAAAACAATTATTATGACCTTCTAATAATCTCAAAATTTCCTTGGGAATTGCATGTAAAACCAAAGAATATTGGACAGGATCAACTGAAAAGTTATAAATATGAACAAACTCATTATAATTGTATAAAACACCATCATTTTTTATCAACTGCTTAAACCAAATAATTCCCTTTTCAAACCAATTTTCAAAAAATATTGACTTGTTTCTAACCCTTATACATCTGTTGTTCCATATGGTACATTTATGGGGGGAAAAATTATGACTATACATAAGAGTCCATGAAAGTAATGCTTGTTTGTGGAAACTTGCAAGTTTAACAGGTATTTTGTTAACATCATAATCACATTTTAGTATAAATTCTATACCACCTACTTTTTGAAATATAAAATTAGGTACCGTATACCATATACTTTGCTTATATTTTAAATAATTTTGAAGCCATTTTATTTTAAATATCATATTAGAGGTCTTAAAATCCAAAACATTCAATCCTCCTTCAACTTTTGATCTACAAATATTTTCTTTTTTAATATAATGTGATTTGTTCCTCCAAATAAATTTAAAGAGTTTAGTGTCTATCATTTTAATTAGCAAGGGGGGTACCTCTAACACTTGAGCATTATAAACCAACCTGGATAAACCTTCAGCTTTAACCAATAACACACGACCAGTTAAAGAGATATCTCTCATTAGCCAAGAGTTCAA
This sequence comes from Scardinius erythrophthalmus, assembly GCF_964197995.2. Classification (NCBI taxonomy): domain Eukaryota; kingdom Metazoa; phylum Chordata; class Actinopteri; order Cypriniformes; family Leuciscidae; genus Scardinius; species Scardinius erythrophthalmus. The sequence continues at coordinate 8,987,306 of NC_138234.1, forward strand.
TTTCTTTTCAAATGATTGAATGATAGGAGTAAAGTTTAACTCATTCCTGACTTCCTTATTTTTTGATATCTTAATACCTAAATATTTGACAACTTCTTTCACAGGAATATTGCATATTGTGGTAAAGTCACATGAACCTAGAGCCATAAGCTCACACTTATTAATATTTAGGGAAAGACCAGATACAGATGAAAATAACTGCAAACATTTTATTGCTTTTCCAACTTCAGTATAATCTCTTAAAAAAAGAGTAGTGTCATCAGCTAATTGTGTGCATTTAATTTCTGTATCCTCTATTTTAATACCATGAAAATTGTCCTTCTTAATATGAATGGCCATAATTTGTGTAACCAACAAAAAAAGTAATGGACTAATAGGGCAGCCCTGTCGAATACCCCTTTTAATTTCGAATCTATGAGAAGTTCCATATGCCAATTTTACAGAGCTATTAATCTTATTATATAGGGTTCTAATTACTTTTTGAAATTTGTCCCCAAAACCGAAAAATTTAAGAGTTTTAAAAATAAAGTCATGTTCAATTGTATCGAAGGCCTTGTAAAAATCGACAAACAGAATAAAACTATTATCATTAATAATTTCATTATAATCTATAAGATCTAATACAAGTCTAATATTATTACAAATATGTCTACCTTTTATAAATCCTGACTGCCCCTCATCAGTGCAGCCGCTCTTGAGAAGCTGCGCTGGCTGAGTTCTCCGGCTACTCTCGAATCGCTCTCGCGGTACTTTGATGGCATACGTCACAGTCACGTGGTGTCGGCGCTGTATCAAGTCGGACAACATTTCTAACCGGCATGCACTGCTTTAAGTCAGCCGCCGATCGGTCTGCGCAGAGCTGCATGAAGTCGAACAAGCCTAACATCTATGGGCTGCACTGGGCTGCACGAGGGCTGATGACGACACAGCTGTTCCACGATTGGCCGGATTCACTGCATGACAATGATCACGTGTGTTTCGTGTTTTTTCGAACACCTTTAGTTCCTCTAAAGCTCTCAAATCATTTTTTTATAACAGTAAACACTCTTTTCATGTCGTTGCGATGTTATATTGTGTCATGTTTATCAAATTAAAACTGATTAAAAAACGTAGAGTCCACTTCATTGATATAGCTTATGTTGAACTTTATTCTTGTTCAAACAGACGCTGTATGAAGCAGTACATAAAGTAGGCCTATTGAATGAAAATGTCTCTGAAACATCTGTGCATTATTAGGCAAATATTGCATTTATTTCACTGCAGCTGTGGTAAAGTATGCAAATACCACGTGAGCGGTCACTACGGGAACCAGAAAGTGTCCGACTTCACGTCTCCGTTTGCAGCTCCTCCCCGCCTGCACGCGGCTACTCTCGCCGATCGGTTACATCCAGCCGCAGCCGATGGCGAACACACTGAAGTCCGGTCAGGTGTTGGCACTCTATTAAGGTAGGCTATGAAAACATGACGAAACAAAAGTTTGTAAATAATACAAATAGGCTAATCTTATTTTTATTCATTATTGGCTTCTGTAGATGGACATCATAATTTTTTTTTAAGAGATGGTGAGTTTGAGGGAGGTAAGACTTGATAAACAATTTACGTCGTCAGACATCAGATGCAAAGAATTCTAGCCTCAGAATTGATGAAATTCTAACCTATATGAAAAACCTCTGCCAAGAAATGGAATTGCTTTACTATAGGCAAAAAACTTTTATACAGAAAAAGAGTGCACTAGTCTCGCATTAGCCTACTATGAATGAGAGAAAGTGCAACGTGCATTATGGCGGAATAAGTCCTGTATTTTGTTCCGATCAGACTGTAAAAGAAGACGGACGACGCCCCTTAACTAAGATGAAATAATTTTTACCCCCTTGAATTTCTGTCTATAGTGCAATTCTATATGCATACATGCATACGTACATACACACACACACACACAGCGCTTTAGAAATAGAGTTGAGTTTCTGACTTGCCATTTTTGCATATTCAGTGTGTGTGTGTGTGTGTGTGTGTGTAGATCCGTATATATTTGTATATACACATGTGAGCTACAATATATTGTTTGTTTCACAGCAGCTTCACAATAGTAACAAATTAAAAAAAGCGCCTGAGAAGCAGCTTGGCCAACAAACCAATAGTGTCAATATTCAGTTAATAGTCACTTCAGTGTTGATTCAGTTTAGTTCAATAACTGTAACATTAATCAAACATCCTGTATAATATATACAGTATTTGTGCACATACATGTACGTGTGACAAACTCCTATACACTCCACTGCACACTGAACAAGCAAAAGACACAAGATAGTAGTGTTTTACATAATTCATATCTGCATGTAGTTTTGTGTGTATGTGGGCTAATCATTTTATGTTTGTGTGTAGAGTTACTACACAAATTTTTTTTTTAAATAGTTTTGAATGTTGACAATACACATTAACATTTTGTAGTGGATCATTCATTGCAACATTTATCCTTTGTTTAAGAATCTGTTATCTGCTTGATAAATCATTTATGCTATGCTGCCCACTAACATGCTTTTAAAGCTATTGTTATCCAATTTTTTGGCTTTCAAACACTTAAAATACACATTTGTAGGTCTGAGAAATCAAAATTTTGATTTCCTGCAGCACTGTATAGCACAGAAAATACACACAATGTTGTGTTCTGTACTACTGTCTTTGATTGCTTGTGATAACAATGAATCGTTCTTTTGGATATGAAATTTATATTTAATTGACTTATGGGTAAGCCACGCCCTCCTTCGTTACTTTTGCTATCTCAGAAAAACAATGGGGGACCGGTGCCCCAGTAGAGCTTTATGTCTAGCAACGCCCCTGGTCCACTGTATCTGTCACAACAGAAGTGTATAATCTCAGTGCCAGCAGGTACATCATTCATCAGCATTTTTTTGTATCTATCAGCAATGTGTCCAAATGTTTCACCTTTGTGAAAAGACCAGTGGCGTATGGCAACACATAGCGTCGATGACAACTGATGTTTTTCTGTCACTTTGAGGTAGATCAGGAATGATGGTCACTCTGGTCTCCTCTTTCAGGATCTTCACTAAGCTCGCCTTGGTACCAGTCCTCATACTGCCATCTTCCTGGAAGAGGGATGGGGGGAAGTCACTGCACTTATGTTTGCCAATAAAGTCAATAATGTTGAGTTCTTCACCACTGGCAATGATCTGTGTCATACGCAGAAGGGCAGTAACTTCTTGGCTCTTGCCAGGTGCTGAAGATTTTCCACCAGATGTCTTTGTTTTTTTGTTTTGTGTGTGGAAAGTGTTGAGCTTCACGATGCTTGTTCTCTTCTGAACATTGGACAGTGACCCAATTCCTTCACATGTGTTAAGCTGTCCTTGACTGTGGGTTCCGCACACTGTCCTGTTGATATGTTTATCAAGCATGGTGTGGCTACTGTGAATGGGTTGGTCTCCACTGCTGCAATAACCTTGATAACCATTTCTGCATCCCTGTTGACACGACTATGGCCAGATTCATGGTGTGGGCTGGATGAATGGAAATGTAACATGGACTTTAGCTCTGCAGAGACAGCTGCAGTAAGAGGTTTGGTGTAGACCCACTTTATTCGGGCTGCAGGGTTGAGCGTAATGCCATCTAGTCCACTCGCTTCCTTGGCATCTGCATTGTAAGTCTGCTCCAGAAGCATGTCTGGAGACACACCGTTATGGCTGCCGTCAGCTCTCCGTCCAACGAATGCCCCTGTCATCATAGCTGCATGTACCTCTGGGGCCGTTTCAGGCAGTTTCTTCATCTCGGCCAAATACAGAGGCAAAGACTGTTGCCCATATTTGTAGTGACCTGCTGCAGTGAGGTAAGGTAGCATTCACGCTGATTCACAGAGATGTCCTACCCAGTCACCCTCCCTCTCATAATAGATAAATCTATGCAGAATGTCTGACATCTCCAGAAACATTGACCAGAAGGTTGCAGTTGGATGTGCATGCAGTGATTTCTGAAAAAGCAGCATCTGTTCTCGCAGGATTGACAAGTGTGGGTGTGACACTTGGACCTTTAGCTTCTGAGTACCCGTGGTGTCTTTTCTAAACAACATCTTCATGACTGTTTCTACCTGTGACTGCCAATGCTCTGTGCCTGTCTCTGTGACCCATGCCTCAAATGCTTCCCAGTACAGGCGCCACATGGCTTCACTGAGAATCCTGATGGCGTGTATAGTTTGGTAATAGTCAGCTTTCTCACCAAACATTTTCTTGATTTATTTATTTATTTATTTTTATTTAACCTTTATTTATCCAGGTAAACTGTTTGAGAACCACTTCTCATTTACAAACATGACCTGGCCAAGAGGCTACAGGAATAAATAGGGACATACTGTACAACTGTACATAGTCAAACACATGACACACATAGAACAAGCAATTGAATTAAAAAAGGTAGACAACAAAGAAAAAAGAAAAAGAATAAAGTGCTTAAATATGTGTGTATAAATATGGTTCATAATTGTCAGCAGGAACAAGAGTCAACTATGTAATTTTGGAGGTTTTGCTTAAAGGTGGAGATTGGGATCAGAGATGTAAGTTTCAGGGTATTTTGTAGTATGTTCCAGTCATGTACTGCTGCAAAGCGGAAGGCATTACGTCCAAAGATAGTAGAAGTAGGGGGGGGGGGGGGGGGTACTAAATTTAATCAAATTACTTGATCTTGTGTGATAGGCGTTATGAGCAGCATGAAGAAGAGATGACAAATAGAGAGGTGTCTTGCCCAGGATTGTCTTGTATATGAAGAGAAACCAATGATGGAGCCGCCGGGTATGAAGGGAGGGCCAGCCCACCAGTTTATACAGGTCACAGTGATGAGTGTGAAAGGGTGCATTAGTGGCAAAACGGATGGCTAAATGATAGAGTGTTTCAAGTTTTTTTTTAGGGCTGTGTTTGGTGCCATTCTGTAGATAATATCGCCATAGTCCAAAATTGGCAGTACTGTCATCTTAACGAGGGTGCATTTGGTAGCATGAGTAAAGGAAGCTTTATTGCGGAAAAGAAAGGCTAGTCTAGCTTTGACTTTTGTTTGAAGGTTATTGATGTGTGTAATGAATGACAGGGATGAATCCAACCAGATACCTATGTATTAATATATTTTGACATACTCCAGAGCCATACCGTTCATGCAGGTGATTGTAAGTGGAGTCTCGGTGACTGGTTTTCGGCTAAAAAGGATACATTTTGTCTTACTGGTGTTAATACGGAGGTGGAGATTGTCAAAGAACTGCTCTATAGAGGTGAAGCTGAGTTTAAGACTGGAAGCCGCAGAATTGGGAGAGGAACCAACTGAGTACAAAATGGTATCATCTGCATAAAGATGAATCCTGGAGGTGCCAGCAGCTCTGGCTATATCATTGATGTAGATAGAAAAAAGGGTTGGGCCCAGGATTGAGCCTTGAGGCACACCTTTAGAGATATTAAGAGGGTCTGACATAATGTTTTCAACCTTCAATTGCTGGGCACGGTTGGTAAGATAATTGGCAAACCAAACACAGCTAGAGGAGGACAGACCAATACTGGAAAGCTTATGTAAGAGGATCCTATGGTCGACAGAGTCAAAGGCCTTGGCGAGGTCTATAAAGGTGGCAATACAGACCTGTTTGCTATCTAATGCTGTAATTACCTCATCAAGGACCTTTGTGGTGGCTGTTATGCACCCATGTCCTGTCCGAAAACCAGATTGCATGTCAAATAATATATGATTTTTATCCAGGAAATCATTTAACTGTTTTTGGACGAGCTTCTCCAGAACTTTGGCAAGGCATGGTAAGATGGAAATTGGGCGATAACAATTTGGATCAGATTCAGAACCCCCTTTGAAGAGGGGAAAAATTATGGCTGATTTCCAATCAATAGGGAACTCAGAGAGCTGTAGGGACATGTTAAATAGTCTTGTGACGGGAGCGGCAATAATGCAGGATGCTGCTTTTAAGAACATGGGATCAAGACCCTCAAGGCCAGCAGATTTGTTTGTGTTCAGCTTGGAGAGTTCATCCTGGACTTCAGAGGTGGAAAGAGGCATAAAGGAGAAGCCATTGTTGCTTGATGGAGAAAGTTGGGCATCTGCTGAGGTTGTAACTGAAGTATCCATTGAGACTGGATTAGGGTTTGACATTGAAACTGTATGGGTTGCATTAATAAAGTGATGGTTTAGAAGTGAGGCCATCCGAGACTTCTCAGTAATAATGATGTCATTAAATAACATAGAAACTGGTAAATGAGGTGAAATAACTTTATTTTCCATTACCTTGACTGTTTTCCAGAATGCCCTAGCATCAGTGCCACATGTGGTGAGTTTTTCTTTAAAATGCGAGATTTTGGCATTTCTGATAGCCTGTGTTGCTTTATTTCTGCATTGACGGAAGGCCAGCCAGTCAACTGGAGTTTGGGTAGAGTGGGCTTTTCTCCAGAGAGCATTTTTATGATGAGCAAGGCCGCATTAATGCACGGGCTTACCTGGGCTGAAGCCCAGGGGCCTCCCAAGTTCAGGGGCCTCCCATGTTCAGGTTCATGATGAGCTGAAAAGGTCATATTGTTTTAACTTGTCAGATTTTGTCGCTGTATGTCGCTAGTCGCTTGTGGACGTTGGTAGTGCTCTCGCTATAATGTTATTGTTAAGGTGCGTTCATACCAAACGCGAATAGAGCGTCTGGCACGAGTGATTTCAATGTTAATGCAAAGACGCGTTTACGCGCGTCTAGAGGTCCCGCGGCGCGAATGAGGCGGACGGTGCGTGTCCACTACAGCGGCAAAAGTCCGCTCAGTGCCGCTGGCAACGCTGTAACGTCTCCGCTTTGGGGTGTGTCTGTTGCGAGTGTGTTTAATCTAAGTTTTTTTCAACACACGGACAGTATAATCAGCAGCGATGCACGCGATTACATTTAGAAATAGACAAGCTTTGTTTCCAAATGTACCAAGCAATGATCCTTTCAATTTTATAAACTTTTATAAACCCAGCCAATATAATCACAATGAACACATCCAAAATAAAATCGTAACAACTGCAAAGCGTCTAATTTGTAAACAAAATGATTTACGCACTAAATCCAGCATAAACTCACTGAGACTGTCAACAGTTTCTTTTCCATGCATCATTTTATTATATCCATGTTTGTGGTTAGTTAGTCAAATCATATAAAACAGTGAAATCGCCCTCGAACTCTTCTGTCTTCCTGCACTCGAGACGGTGACGGGAGCTGAGCTCCACTGAAAGGCTTCTTTCCTATTGGTTGTCGCTCACGAAAAAAAGTTGAAATTTAGTTGCTGTGTGTGGTTGTTAAATAAAGTGTCTTGTGTTTATGTGCTCAGTGATATGTTAATAACAATATTAAAATTGAAAACAATATTAAAAAACTCACTGTTGTAGGTCTCGAAAGAAATGAATGCATTCTGTGATGTAGATTTCCTAGATATTACACTTTTTTAAAATGAGACTCTATAAATCGAGGGGATGGGGGGCCTACAAAACCTCTCAGCCCCGGGGCCTAACATTAGGTTAAGGCGGCTCTGATGATGAGTAATCTCAGCCAGGTCATTGGAAAACCAGGGACTATATCGATTTTTTATTCTATTTTTTTTCAGAGGGACATGCTTACTCATAATCAGACTGAAAGTGTTTTTAAAAAAAGACCATGCCTCTTCCAAGAGGTGGAAGGAATTAATTCTGTCCCAGGACACGGCCGCAACATCTTGGAGAAAAGCTTGCATGTCCAGTTTTTTCAAAGAGCGCTTGGTTACATTTACTGGGGGCCTTTTGAATGAAAGGCCAGAGCGTACACATGCAATAGCGCAATGATCACTTATTTGACTGAAAACTCCGGCTTGATAATTAGATGGATTGTTAGTCAAAAGGAGGTCAATCAGAGTGGATGATGAGGAAGATTTAGGATTAAGTCTGGTGGGCTCAGATATCATCTGAGTAAGGTTTAGAGCATCAAACTGTTGCAAAACTGTATCTGGGGGATTGATCATATCCCAGTTCAGATCACCCATAAGGACAAACTCAGAGGATATGTATGGAGCTAGGAATTGACTAAAGGCTGTGAGTGCAGAAACTGGAGCTGAAGGTGCTCTATAGCAAACAGCAACAGAGATAGAGAAAGTAGTTGAAAGCCTAAGCTTTAGTACCAGTAGTTCAAGTTGTTTAGGAACTGACTTAGAAAGAACAACAGTACATTGCAGATGATCTTTAACATACATAGCTATACCACCACCCCTGGTAGCTCTGTCCTGACGAAACACATTATAGCCTGGTATGAAGATGTCAAGATCAGTGTTCCCTTTTTTAAGCCAGGATTCAGAGATAGCAAGAACATCAGGATTAGCTGTGTGCACCAATGTTTTTAAAGTGTCAAAATGCTTAGAATTCAACAGACTGCAGATATTTACATGTAAAAAACCCAATGATTTACGGTCACTAAATTCACCAAATGACAGCTGGGCAGTAACTGAGTTAGCTGGCCCAGGATTTGGATAACATTACCAGCGATAAATAACATGAGAATAATTAACATGCGTCTAAGAGCAACACCAGAACAAATCGATTGTTTGTCTTTTACAAAGGGCAAAGCCAGTAACAAGTTAGAGTCAAACAGTTCCTGCAGTAGCATAACTGAAAAATATGGAAGGGTTCGAAATACCTGGGTGACAGAAAGTCCAAAAGATTTAGTAATCCAATAGGATAGGACATCTCTCGATTGAAGAATGAAGTCTAATGTTCCCCGAGAGTGAAATGCTGTGGCAGACCCTAGAGTGCGTTTACCAGCAGGGCCGGGGTCCTGATACTGTACATGCAGCAAAAAGGTGAATGACAAAATCCAGAGAACCAGTTAGATTTTTATAAAGAAAAGCATGATTCAAAAACTTTAGTAGTGTAGCACAGGCTTCAATGTGTGCTGGAAACAAGCCTTGATGTATCTTGATGTAAATCCTGATTCGAAAACCCCTGCCACAGATCTAGGCTGAAGGCAAGCCACGCTGCAGCAGGTCCATGTAGGCCTCAGACCAGGTGGAGTAGGCCGAGATCCTCTCGAAAACAAGCAGGTAGGCCTCAGACCAGATGGAGAAGGCCAAGAACCTCTCAGAATAGCTGTAGCCAGATAGCATAGGCTTTAGTGTGTGCTGGAAGCGAACCACAATGCAGCTGAAGATAGATGTTGTTATCTTGCTGTAAATCCTGTTTCAAGAACCCGTCACAGATCTAGGCTGAAGACAAGCCACACTGCAGCAGATCCCTGGGCTGTAGCATGAAGATAGGCCTCAAACCAAATAATAGGCCAAGAGCTCACAAAAATAACAGGGTAGAATATCCATAACTACAAAAACTTAGTTAAGATTAAATGAAGGCACTGTCTGGCTTATTTCAGTGAAAGGTGCACTAAAAACCTTAAAAGGTAAAAGTTAAAAATGGACAGACAAAGAGCAGACAGAAAGACATGCAGCCATCTTGGAAAGTGGGTTGCCTTGTGGGAAAGTGGGAAAATCTTGAGTTGCCATGACTTGATGGTCCCTTTCTAACACAGACCTGCTGAAACCAGAAGATCTTCTGCACCAGCATCCCTGATAATTTTGCAAACAGCCTTCATGTAATTGTGCGCTTGGTGAAATCCCCCCAGCAGTAAGACTAAGACTACATTGCAAAACTCTTCTCTGTGTTTGTCTCTGATTGTAACTGCTAGTTCATATGTGACCTGATCTCCAGTAATGATGGTATACTTATCCCCAAGTGCATGTGATGTCTTGACCAGCCTCTTCATCTCTTCTTTGAGGACAGATGGATCAGTTGGAGATACTGGGATAAGAGGAAGATAACTAATGGTGCTGGCCTCTCTGTGTGGGTGGAGATCCACACAGAAGGCAGAGAAGCCAGGCAGTACCGTTTCGACCTCTGGAGGAAAATCCAGCAATTATGAAGTTGTAGTTATCCTTGCTAGGCGCCACACAAGCAAAAGGTCTTCAGCTCTGCCATCTGAGGAAGTCATCACACTGTCAAGGCTCTTAATGTGTTCAAGTGACCTGGATCTCTGTCTGTCTTTAGTTGAGATGTGGCATATAGGAGCTGGTCGGTCAGGGACATCAGAAAGGGTCTTTCTCCTGTCGGATGTTGAAGTAGGGAGTCTGACACCCTCCTGCACTCTACTACTCTCTCTATTTTCGACAATGAGTGCTGTTGTGGCATGGAAACTTCCCCCATCCAGCGTCTTCTTTTTCCAATCCAAATTGTCCATGGCAAAGACATGGGGAATCTTGCAGTTCTTGGTCATGGCCTCAGGAATATTGACACCATCTGTCTCTACCTGCAGCATCACCTTTTCACCTTCTGCTGTCAGCTGACATTGCAGACGCTCATAGCTGATCCCCAGCCCAAGTCTATTGCTCAGTGTAATTAATGACTTGCTGCGTGTCTGATTGAATATATGGTATGCAGTGGCTATGCCCAAAGGTGTTGGTACTCCAAAGAAATTCTGCAGGATGTGCTGTGAGCTGATGAGGGATTTCTCTGTTGTTGCCTGATCGACAATGACTCTTCCTGCTTCAGAAAGTTCGAGCACCCGGTCATGGAGTAGCATAGCTGTAAAGTTGAATAATGAGTCTGGCACCATATGACTTGCAGATGTTAAGGATATGTCAGTTGAGTGCTTCTCACGACTTTGATTTTTGCACTTATGACAATCTGCTCGAATGATCTTAGCTGCTTTCTGTAGGATGCATCTCATCCATATTACCCTCTAGTCGTCTCAACTTCTCAAGAGCGTCACCAAGGGTTACACTGGATGCACATATGAAGCCTGAACCCCATGTCTGGTCAAGGACTGATATGCGTGATCCAAAGTGTTGCTGTAACTTTAATTTCAGTGTGTGGGTTTGGTAAAGATCTGCGGTTTTAACATTAAGCTCCCTCAGTATGTCACGGTAGTGGTCACATAGTGACTTCACAAGGAATCCCGACAGGTCTTGGAAAAGAGGGGCCTCCAGTTCTGCAACAAGACGACTAAATGCAGCATCATGAGGGTTTGGCCTAGACTCTCCAGATGGAACACGCTGAGCCTTAAATTTGTTCATACATGAATTGTGATAGGCTATATCATTTGCTATCATGTCATGGCCTTGCCCAATCAGTCTTAATTATGTAATTTCTCCCCAGTTTTTTTGCCTTTTCTTCTATGGCATTTTGGCTGCTTTTCGTAGAGACTTTAGACATTGGCTGCTTTCCCTGAAACCACTGTTTATTGCAGATGATACACATCGTCTTTGGATCAAATACCCCACTATTCTGCCTGGTGACCTTGACAGCATCATGCTGTGATGAACTGCATCCTCCAGTTGCTTCACCCAGTCGTTTCCTCTCAGCATATTTAACGCTCTTCTCATTCAAATACAAGTTTCGACATTTCCTGTGCCATCTTGGTGCATTGTCTTCCAACCAGTCCTCTAAAGATGTGTCATGACACAATCTCAGAAATACCTCATCTTGCCGAGCATTCATGGCTTGGATGAAATTGGCTGTTGTCGAGGCCTGAATCGACTGCAGCTCTATGGTGCACTGACCTTGACATATAATGCATTTGGTGTAGTCTGTGCGTGAAGGACTTTTGACCTCATGCTTCAGTGACACGGCAACTTCTGCCACACGTTTCCTCTGGCTTGTCATAGTGCAGGAACCAAATCTGAAAATTGAGTTGAAATTAGCATAGTTATTTGCCTAGTTCAAACTATGTACATGCTACTCTCTTATCTAAAGAGCCACAGAATTGTAGTATGCCTATTTGTCTAGGTATAAGTAGGCTACACACACATTTCTTAAAGGAGAACTCTGGTCAATTTTAACATTGAGCTCATTTTTTTGTAAATTTGGAGTGCTGTCAATACAGAGAACAACCATTGTCGAGTTCACGTGCGTGATCATAAGTAAACTAACTAACTGCGTGTACTCGACAATCGACTACTGTGGACTTTGACCGAAAACAGGAAGTAAATACAGGTATGAGCGCTGGCTGAATTAACATAATTTTTATTCATATCTTTCACATCTACTGCAGTCAGATTCACTGTGTTGACTCTGAAGGAATCACTCTCATGGCTGGGCACTTGTAATGACACATCAAGGATGTTAAGAGGCTAAAAGCAGGTTTAAAACTTGCCCCATTGAAGTCAACAGGGTGCACATTTTAAAAAGAGGATAACACGGTGTAGGCAACACCGATTTTTGTCGTTGTTCTCTGTACTGACAGCACTCCAAATGTACAAAAAAATGAGCTCAATGTTAAAATTGACCGGAGTTCTCCTTTAAGTGGTCTGAAGATTTGATCATTTAAATACAGTTGATTAGCATTGTCAATCAACTACAGCCCACAATTAGGCTACAACAATCATGTATTAAATTACTGATAGGAAGGTTACCCTATAAGATACGATTAACTGTTAAATAGCTAGCCTATAGCTAACATTATGGGTAACATTAGCAATCCGATACTATCTTGAGGTATTTTTTTTTATATATTGAGTTCATATTATGTCTAAATCACTAAGCCAATGTGTCTAGCAAAACACAATGGATATATGGATGTCAGGACACATAACATGACCATTTTAATTAGGATGGAAAGAAACAATGCCCCCATGGGGTGAGTTACGGGCTATTACTGTTTTAAAAAATAAGTCCTTGAAACACTGTTTTCGGTGAGGATCTGATTTTTTACTGCCCAAGCTATTCATCATTATTATAGTGTTCATATTATAGCGACTTTAAATAAGATTGTTTGATAATGAAAACTGAAAAGCACTTACCATGAAATTCTTGACCTTGAATTTGCCAGCTTCTCAATATTGTATCGCTGCTAACGTTAATGTCTTTGCGGTCCACAGCAACAATAAGTGGTTATTTAGTGCCATCTAGTGGTGTAATGAAAATCCAAGTAGCCCTATTTTGCATGAGATTTCCAACAATACAGGAAGTAGCGTTAACACAATCGTGCAAACATGTACCACTGCAGAAGAAGTTGTGTTTTTGATGTGTTTGTTTGTGGACTAAATTCGCAGTAAAAGTGCAAGGATACAAAGATAGAACCGACTGATTTGTTATTTGTTTTAACTTTGCATGGTCTGTCTTACAAGGTCACCTTTTTAAGTAAGTATTATATGTAAAACTATTTGACCAATCAAAACTCTTTTCTTTGCAGCAGACTAAGCTAGAACTAGTGCTAGTGGAGAAAGATGGAATACAATTATCAACAACAGAAGTTTTTTAATGTAGCTTACATGATCACAACTTTATTTCTTGTACAATCAAGATATCGTTTGAAAGCTGTATTCCCGTTGTGTCGGTAGGGCTGTTGATTTCAAAACTAAAATGATCTATAGCAGAGATATGAAAGCAGTTATGGATGATGGCATTTGATCGCTGCTGCTAGCTGCCTGGTAGGGAACTGCGCGAGTTCAAAAGCGAATTTTTTTGCGGGGGGACACGCATACTTTGAACACATCCTACAAGTTTCCAGCAGCTTGTTTACCGGGTTGTCCACCCAGGTTGTGATCCTCAGACATCATAGATTTCATTTTTATATGACAACCTTTTACAGCAGCCCATGTCTGATTTCCTAAAAAACAGGTGTTTTGCCCCCTGGGTAGTAATGGCATTATTCTAAATAAGTGTTTAATTATGACTCTTTGTGGGGGGTTTTTTTGTGTGTTTTTTAACAGATGAACTACCTTCGATCCCTGGGAGGATCAAACTCGGGGCAGCCGTGCGCAAAATGTTGCGCAAGGTTGCATCCACCAAGTATTGAGTGCCAGTTTGAAGGGAAAGAAAGGCAAACTGGCCTTTAAAGACTTAACCATCTGTGATTTAATTATAGGCAAGTTTTTCTTTTTCTTTTTTTCCAACTGGCAATCAGTCAATGTAGAGTTGTTAAAAGCAGCAGTATTTTGCACTTTGGAATAAAATACGTATTGTTCTGGTAGCAAAATACAGTATTTTAAATGATACCATATCTCAAATCTAACTCAAATTTTCGCATGATCCACCTTGTATATTCGGAGCGATGCAAAAGATGTTCAAGTCGTTAAAGGCAACTGACGTGGAAGTCCTTATTTCAATGGTTTTATGATTTCAATGATTTCGACGTAGGACGTAGCGTAGGAAGCGTTGTGACGTAGAACTAAGTATAGCTAAATCAAACGCTACGTCCTACGTCATATGGCGGCATCTATCTCTCATGAACGTGCGTCGACCGCTGCCGGAAGCCAGTTATTTTCATTTATAAAGTTTTAAATATGTATATTTTTACGCCAAAACCAGACGGATTACCCTCAGAAGGCCTTTGTTTATCCCCCTGGAGCCGGATGGATTACTTTTGTAAAGGATGCATGCACATTTTTGGGACTTGAATGAGGTGGACCCCATAACTTGACATTATAACTACTGAAAGATCTAAGACATTTTCTAAAATAACTGAAAATGTGTTCGTCTGAAAAATGATTGACATATGCATCTCGAACGGATTGAGGGTGAGTAAATCATGGGTTTAATATCATTTTTGGCAGTGCATATCATAACATCATATAACACCAGTCCACAAGACATCAACAACACTGCAATGGACAGAACTATAGTCTATTACACATGTTTGTATAATTTCTATCTGACTGTACGTTTTGTTTCTTTGTTTTTGATTTGCAGATGATGGTGAAGTGAAGATATATATATATATATATATATATATATATATATATATATATATATATATATATATATATATATATATATATATATCAGAGTTTCCGCTAGAAAAAAAATGGTGCCGGTCAAAGTGACCGGCAGAGGTTTCGTTTTCCGGACATTTCAATGATATGCCGGTCAAATATCGCCTCTTAATTAGTCAAGTTGAGGAAAACTGGAGGAAGGCTATGTAACTTAAAAAATGACATAATCAGGCCGAATGCAACATGTTTATTAGCCTATAACTTTCAAAAGAAAAAACGGAAAAAAAAACATGAACGTCTGTTTGGCGTCAATCAACGCCAATTGTTTTTACTAGGGTTTCACATTCATAGTTTAACAAACCAATCCCCCTTCCCCAACTAAAATATCTGAAGCCTATTGTTTTTACTCAAGCGAACTTCCCAGTGTCTCTCCACAACCTGCAATGCGCATAAGCCGCGTAACCTTGTTCTCTGCAAGGCGACTTCGCTGCTTCGTCTTGCTCCGATTCTGCAGCGAGAACCCCTCTCTTCAGGAACACTCGAGACCCAGTTTCTACTATGGTTATGTACGTTTCTTCATTCGGATCTATTTGCGATCCATTCCATTCTAAACAAACAACGCAGTTTACCTATATGCTTCGTCCTTTCATTATTCATTAAGATAATAATTAGCCTAATAAATGCGCGCATAATTATCAGTGAACTTGATAAATGTTGCAGATATGTTTTGCTACGCATGCACAAACAAATGCCTTTCAACTTATGTGTGCAAAATTCCGAATAAAATGAATGTGCAGCAATTTGTACAAATAGAGAGTCTATGTCTAGCTACTATATGTGTTGTAGCCATTAATTAAGCTCATTTAGTTTAATATTTGTTAAAATATTATAATGTTATTTTTTAATTTATGTTGATTATGAAAAGTGAACGAGTAGGATGGATGCGCAATATCGAGAGACATGGAGCGGGTCAGACATGATTTTGACCACTTAATTAAGTTTGGTTTTGTAGAAAGACTTTTTTTGAAGTGAATTTCGTTTTGTATAAATTGTATCTTAATTTTAATTTTTTTTTTATCAACCAATTGCCTGCATTTAATATATAAGCAGCAAAAATACCAGACGATAGGCCTAATCATGGAGGCGCCCACGCGGTCACTTGCATTGCTCGTGAACGGGAGCGCATCTCATCGTAATTTAACGAAACTCAGCGTAGGCCTCACAGACATGAAATATATCTTAAGAAAGCTTGAAATGTCTTTTTAACAATCTAAAACGAAAAGAAATAGGCTACTCTCTGATTATGTAATCCATGATGCGCATTTATCTCTATAGGCGTTCACTAAGGAGATGGCGATCGTCAACTTCATCTTTACAGCTGTTGTTGCTGTTAATAAATTAAAAATAATTGTATTAAACAATAAATTCAATGAAATTGTAATTGTATTAAAAAAGCAAAAAAAAAAAAAAAAAAAAATCCTGTTTAAGTTTTTTTTTTTTTTTTTTTTTTTTTTTTTTTCGCATCAAGGCAGCTGAGTCACTGTCCTCAGTGCCCAGAAAAGCGCTGAAATTGAGATGAAGGGGAACCCGTTTTTATTTATTTTTTGGCTTATTTTAACTGGCCCATCCAGTTTTCTGGAGGCCCACCTACAATCAAAATCCTGGCGCTGCTAGTGCTTCGGTCTGATAAGAAATAAAAGACCGCATTCCACATTGGAATTCAACCAAGCCATGTAATAATGTTTAATAACTTTCAAACGGTAGAGCCTGTTCCTTTATAACATAGCCAAAGGTCGGTGTATTTTTGCTTTATACATTTTAGGCTTATTCTCAAATTCAGATTGTGTTAGGGGGGCGGGATTATTAGGCAATTTTAATCGGACAATTTGACCGGAGAGATTTATTTTTGTCGGACATTTCATTTTTTTTTCCGGACAATGTCCGGTAATTACCGGACAACGGAAACCCTGATATATATATATATACACTCACCTAAAGGATTATTAGGAACACCATACTAATACTGTGTTTGACCCCCTTTCGCCTTCAGAACTACCTTAATTCTACGTGGCATTGATTCAACAAGGTGCTGAAAGCATTCTTTAGAAATGTTGGCCCATATTGATAGGATAGCATCTTGCAGTTGATGGAGATTTGTGGGATGCACATCCAGGGCACGAAGCTCCCGTTCCACCACATCCCAAAGATGCTCTATTGGGTTGAGATCTGGTGACTGTGGGGGCCATTTTAGTACAGTGAACTCATTGTCATGTTCAAGAAACCAATTTGAAATGATTCGAGCTTTGTGACATGGTGCATTATCCTGCTGGAAGTAGCCATCAGAGGATGGGTACATGGTGGCCATAAAGGGATGGACATGGTCAGAAACAATGCTCAGGTAGGCCGTGGCATTTAAACGATGCCCAATTGGCACTAAGGGGCCTAAAGTGTGCCAAGAAAACATCCCCCACACCATTACACCACCACCACCAGCCTGCACAGTGGTAACAAGGCATGATGGATTCATGTTCTCATTCTGTTTACGCCAAATTCTGACTCTACCATCTGAATGTCTCAACAGAAATCGAGACTCATCAGACCAGTCTTCAACTGTCCAATTTTGGTGAGCTCGTGCAAATTGTAGCCTCTTTTTCCTATTTGTAGTGGAGATGAGTGGTACCCGGTGGGGTCTTCTGCTGTTGTAGCCCATCCGCCTCAAGGTTGTGCGTGTTGTGGCTTCACAAATGCTTTGCTGCATACCTCGGTTGTAACGAGTGGTTATTTCAGTCAAAGTTGCTCTTCTATCAGCTTGAATCAGTCGGCCCATTCTCCTCTGACCTCTAGCATCAACAAGGCATTTTCGCCCACAGGACTGCCGCATACTGGATGTTTTTCCCTTTTCACACCATTCTTTGTAAACCCTAGAAATGGTTGTGCGTGAAAATCCCACTAACTGAGCAGATTGTGAAATACTCAGACCGGCCCGTCTGGCACCAACAACCATGCCACGCTCAAAATTGCTTAAATCACCTTTCTTTCCCATTCTGACATTCAGTTTGGAGTTCAGGAGATTGTCTTGACCAGGACCACACCCCTAAATGCATTGAAGCAACTGCCATGTGATTGGTTGATTAGATAATTGCATTAATGAGAAATTGAACAGGTGTTCCTAATAATCCTTTAGGTGAGTGTATATATATATATATATATATATATATATATATATATATATATATATATATATATATATATATATATATATTACGTTTCGTTATATGTGTGTGTAAATATCATGTTTAAAATGAAATGTAGTTAGTTTTTATAGTTTCTCATGACATATTTTGTTAATAGTTAGTATATGAGATATTCACATTTATTAAATTGTTATAATATCAAGTCTTAGAATTTTCATGTTCATGATAATTACATTTTCATAACAATGTAATTTTGTAATATATGTTGTTTAAAATAAATGTCCATGGCTTTTATATATATACAGACCCTTTCCAAAAAATTAGAATATCATGGAAAAGTTTATTTATTTCCATAATTCCATTCAAAACATTACACTTCCATAGATTATAGATTCAGCGCCCACAACTTAAACGATTTCAAGTATTTAGTTTATTTGTACATAATTTTGGCTTCCAGCTCATAAAACTCACGAAAACAGGATTTCAAAAAATTTGAATATTACATGAAATCACACAGTAATTACACAGTGATACCATGGTCATTGAACCAGGTTTTGGTTCTTTTGGCAGTGTGGGCAGGTGCAAATCCTGCTGATAGATAGATAGATAGATAGATAGATAGATAGATAGATAGATAGATAGATAGATAGATAGATAGATAGATAGATAGATAGATAGATAGATAGATAGATAGATAGATAGATAGATAGATAGATAGATAGATAGATAGGCGTTCTCCAAACTCATCAGGCATTATCGAAGAAAACTCAGAGCTGTTATCTTGGAAAAATGAGGTTGCAAAAAGTATTTAATAAAAGGGGCAAATAATTGTTCCCAACGTGTTTTGGAGAAAAACATTTATTTCATAATGTGATTTTCCCCCCACTTTCAATTCTTTTTCTTCAATGAAAGGTTACATTTTTGTGATTTTTTTTTCAATAAAATATCAAAAGGATTAACAATGCAGATTTATTTTTCATAGCCATCTTTGATCATATTTACCAAGGGGGCAAATAATTCTGACCAGCACTGGCAATAACTACATATATATAACTATACCAGCAATAACTACATATATATAACTGCATATACACACACACACACACACACACACATATATATTGTTAGGTAAACATTCTGTTATGATTAATGCCTCATATGTACAGTATGGCTTATAATAGGGTATTAAGTATAATTGTAACTTTGTGTAAGAAAAGTGTTGTATAAGAAAAACACTTTATAAGGTTTTTATAAGAAACCTTATGGAAACACTGTAAAAGGTTTTAATAAGAAACCTTATTGTTAAGAAAAACACTGTAAAAAGTTTTTATAAGAAACCCTTGAATCTGGTTCATTAGAAAAGACACTGAGACTTGTTTTTATAAACATGTTTATTAAGTAATTGTCATTATGAAAGACACTGACACTGTTATTTTAAAGTTCTTTATTGCGAATGTGGTTTATTAAGAAAGACACTGAAACTGTTATTTTAAAAAACATTTATTAATAAAATGGTTTATAAAGAAGAGACACTGCAATTGGTAATGTAAAGACATTGAGAAAATGATTTATATAGAAAAATATACCACACTGAATGTTGTAAGCATTTATTTATTATAGCAGAGTAGAGAGAAATTGAAAATGTATTAGAAAGAGCTGTGCCAAAGAAAGAAGAAAAATGCAAGCATTACCCGTCTGATGAGGAGCATGAGGCGCAGGAGAAAGGCAGAGGATCCAGAGCCATCAAGCAAAGGAGAACAATGGAAAGAGCTTTATATGTTTAGAAGGGGGTTTCCAGAACTGAGGACAGTTCAAGACTTCGGATTGGACAGATTGTCGGTGAAGGACTGAATCTATGCGGAGGGAGTGTGGACTATAAAAAGTATTGTAAGGAATGTCAAAGGGAGACGCAGATTCAACGGGACCAACTCTCCGGTGTTAGAAGTCTCTTGCCATGGGCCTCCTGCAGTCAAAGTTTGTAAACTGCTTGTTTTTGATTTGATTCGATTTGATTTTATATGTTAGTATTTTGTATGTGAACTAATTAACCTAAATTTAATAAAAACTACTTATTTTTGATATAAAAAGAACCAGCCTGCCATTGTCTCTGCTTTATTAAAAAGAGCTAAACTAAACACGGAGAAGTATCCTGACTAAATTGTAAGTATGGAAATTAAAATACTTATTGTTTAGAACGGATTCGACTTACTTTACCTAACCTGAGAAAAATCAAAATAAGGTAGAAGGTGTCTTTAATTAATAACCATGTAGGGGGTTAGATTAAGCACCATAAAACTATATATATATATATATATATATATATATATATATATATATATATATATATATATATATATATATGCCTAATAATATTTTATTCTGTCATCTGTTATTTGACCATGTGTCACCATGATACACTATCATTGATACAAATGGATGATCCATTTTGATACACAACAACAATTATTCAATATTATTTAGAGGTCATAAAGATTCATAAAACTTGTTCTTAATGGGGATTTAATTAGGGGCACTTCTGACAACATTTGTCCAAAAAAAATTTTTTCAACTTTTAAAACAAATATTGCAGGACATGTCCTGGAATAAAGATGGGACAATATGGCCTTGATTTGCCTTCGATTACTTGATAGTGGTGTAATGTGTGATGGAGTGGATATTTAATATTGTATGACACTAATGGCATTTATTTTTTTATTTTTTTGGTAGAAAAAGATGAACCATTGACTTACCAACAACAAACTTTAGCTTGCAATCTCTGAATATATAAAATAATAGATCAACAGGTATAAAATAATTACATTTGTAGTCTTAAAGATTCAGACATTTGTACTCCTTTCATTTTGATAAATATTTAACCCTCTGGGCTTCCTCATTAATACTACACTCTCGGCTTCCTTTCAGGCAAAAAGGGACGAAGCCTTATCATTTAATTTTTGTTTTTCCCATGAAAACCAATGAAATGTATTTTTGTTCAATAATATTTTTTGATCTTTATTTAGAATTTTTAAAGATTTTTATGATACTTTGCATTAATTATATATATATATATATATATATATTTTAGCTATTTTTCCATTAGAATTAATATATAATTAATATATATTTTTTATATAATTTTATTAATTTGTTTTCAATAAATACAACATTTTCCATTAGAATGGAGTGTAGATCTAGAGAAGAAAAAAAAATTGACATGAGAAGAGCAACATTTAGTGGCGATAAACGAGAAGTGCAGTGCAATGCCATGTAACGCCAGTAGGCTGCCAATAGCTCCCTATAGAAATACATAGAGAGGCTTATATATATGATTTCTCCACCTTTTATTTATTTTTTTCATTTAGAGTGTCACCCCTTCATTGATGTACACTTTTTTTCTGCTCAGTGGCTGATCTTTAGTTTGTACGATCAAAAGTTTCTCTGAATTTTCCTATTTCCCATTCATTTCCTATGGTCGGTCATTTTTGCCCAAAGGAAGCTAAGAGTGACATTTTTTTACGACCCTTTAACATATCTGAATCATCTCCTTGAATTTTTTTTTTGTGTTCACATAGGTAATATAACAAAAGTCATCAAGTTTCATACCCGTCCGATTAAGCCAAAAAAATTTAAGAATTCAAAACGTAAACTTTTTCGGGCATTTTTGCCCGAAGAAGCCCAGAGGGTTAAAAGATTTCATTTCATAACAAGTTAAATTAAACAATTATATATATTTCTCATAACAGCAAAAAAAAAAAAAAAAAAAAAAAAAAAAAACTTTGCTCCAGAAAGTATTTGACCACAGTTTATTAAAAAAATAAAAAAATAAACTGATCTAAAATACATTTATGTTAAAAAAGATTTCCATTTCAAATAAATGCTGTTCTTCATACTTTGTTCTATCTGTGAATATAGATTTCTAAATCTTTCCAAAATAGTCTTGAGTAGATACAGTGATAAAAACAGAAAAAACAAATATGCAATGTTGATTTTAAATCTTTCTAAAACATGCTCAACTGGATAAATTCAGTGCTATCTCTTCTGTTTTCTCCTGTTATCCTCTTGAAGCTCTGACGTCATTGACCAGAAGAACAGCAGCAGCCGCAGAAGCCACGCCCATCAGCGCAGTGACGACCAATCGCAGCACAGCTTCAACAGAATCACAACAGGGGGCGTTGCCTTCTGGAGAAACAAATGAGCAATGATAAAACAGAGTTGAGATTTTCAACAAGCTGATTTTAATTCTCTGTCAGGAGCTCGGATATCGGCAAAAGATATCTACAAAAACTCAAACCTGTTGTTTAGAATGACATGAGTAAGTTCATTTTTATATTAATATTTCTTGAATGCATTCCTGGCATTAAATCAGCAAAAAAGCTCATATGACTATTGATGTACCTGCACATGTCTGACAAAGTTCAGTGATGTTAACATGTTCACATTTTGACAATCCTGATGATGATGATGCATCTCTGCTGGTGACAGGATCAGGCAGAGACTCTGGAAAACATGAGAAAAATCAAAACATTTGTTGCTCTGTCAATCACAGTCATTCAAAGCTGACAGTCCTGATGTTCTTGAGGAGACCGTGTCTAAATGTTAAAGTGAATTGTGGGATTTCACAATGGGACACAGAGTGTGTGTGCAAAGACATTTGTTCACACACATAACAAGATAGAAGTCTACTTATTATAGGTGACATTGAGCTTGTCTTTTTAAGAAGTCACTTATAAATTTGGGCAGTCTTGTTATAGTGATGAGAGAAACAAAGCTTTTTGAAACTTTAAATCTATTGAACCAATTGTTTTTGCAAAATGATTCACTGTTTCCAAGCGCTCGAAGAATGTGAAGAATGCAGTGTATTCAATCCAAGCTTAAAAGAGCTGTATGTAAATAATGAAGTACACAAATCAACTTGCTGGGTCTAACATCATCATGAAAGTCAGTAGGAAGATTATTGATGGATGCAGATACATCAATCTATCTATAAATTACAGAAATGTCTGACTGTCTGTGATTCGCATATCTCTCGAACCGTTAGTCTGATGGATTTTAAACTTGACAGGTGTCTTGCTATGGGCATGAGTAAGTGCAGTTCCAAGTTTGATGTTGTTTGGATCAGAAATGCAAAAGATATCGGTAAATATCTCTGTAAAACAAGCACACATTGGCTTTTGCCACTCCAGCCGCTGGACACTCCCCTCTCACATTGACACTGAAGGCTTGTTCGACTTCATGCAGCTCTGTGCAGACCGATTGGCGGCTGACTTGAAGTGGTGCATGCCGGTTAGAAATTTTGTCCGACTTGCGCCAACGCCACGTGAATGTGATGTATGCCATCTGTTGTAAACTCAGAATCGAAGACCAGGAGACTTGGTTGTTTCTTCAGCAGGATTGTTTATTGAAAACATGAGCTGTCGGTAGCTGCAGTCACCAAATCTAACTAAAACATTATACATTGTAGTTATATACATTCCAAGGGGGAGGGATTACATAGAGGCGGGAACTCTGAACAAAGCATGCAAATGAAGTGGGAACACACCCTACTCTGAGTCCAATTGAATCAGCATAACTATTCACATGCTGATACTGGCCAGAAACTCCAATTCCAAGAGCCATCCCAGAGTCATTAAAGACAAAAGGTGAAAGTCAATCAACCTAACGATTCAATGTCTGGGCTCTGAAAGGTGAGAATCAAGTGATCTGACTCATTTAAAACACAATAGAGAAAACAGGTCTGGCAGGAAAGGAGACTCTTGCTGGAGACTCAATAAATCAGTCTATAAACTTTATCAGTTTATATACAGTGGTATATGCAGTGGAAAAACTAAATTAAACATTTAATAAATATGTAATACAACACATCAAAGTACCGTGAGAGCGATTCGAGAGTAGCCGCAGGACTCTACCAGCGCAGCTTCTTTTTTTTTTTTTTATTCTTTTTTTTATTGTGCTTACAAACAATACAGAGATGACAAACATGGTATACAATTTTGTAAAAGAATTACAAAAATGTCAATACAAAATATATCAATATGTACAGTGCCGCTGCTAGCCATTTTGGTGCCCTAAGCATAATTCCTTTATGATGCCCCCCACCCCGACCCCGAGAAAAAAAACGTTTGTTTTTGCCAGTTTAACTTTTTATTACCAAACATATAACTCAATACCAATAACACAATAGCAGCATCACAGTATAAAACTTAAGAACACTAAAAAGAGAAAGTAAAATCTTCACAGCTTTGCTGACTTTGTAAACATATGTAGAATAGCCAACACACACTACACATTTTAAAGTGCAAACTTTTCTTCAGTAAACAGAATAGCAAAATAAAAAAATTCTCAAAATAATCCAGACAAGTTTTTCCCAAATTCAATGTCACTTTGAACTAGATGTACCGCATGGCGGTACAAAATATGACCGCCGCTCAGGCCTGCACTGGCTTTCCACAAAAATAAATGACGTGGAGCAATTTGGCTGTATTGTGTGTTTATGTATATAAGTTGTATATTTTAAAAGACTGTCTGGAGTATTCCTGTGGATCATGGATAATTTAGAGTTTTGTAATTATTTGCCATTACTATTTAAGTTTTATATAAAAAGTCATTAGTTTCAACACTTAACATCCATAATGTGAAAACGTCACATCCATAACAGTGGTTAACAGTAAAAAGCGACTGAAGTGCCCTTGAGCAAGGCACCTAACCCCTCACTGCTCCCCGAGCGCCGCTGTTGTTGCAGGCAGCTCACTGCGCCGAGATTAGTGTGTGCTTCACCTCACTGTGTGTTCACTGTGTGCTGAGTGTGTTTCACTAATTCATGGATTGGGATAAATGCAGAGACCAAATTTCCCTCACAGGATCAAAATAGTATATATACTTATATTTATACATACTAAGTATGAAAAATCTGTGATTTTTTTTTCAAAGGACCCTCCCATTCAATTTATACAAACCTCTACCAAACGGTTGAGGTGCCTGTTGATGGTAAAAGTCAGTTATCTGACTTTGGCATGGGTTTGTTGTGTTTTACTGAAATCAAAAACATTTTTTCCCCAAAAAAGTGGTTTTATCTTGTAGCCCTGGTCCCAGAGTTTTAAAAAAAACAATGTTAACAAAATTAAACTCATTCCCACTGTACCTATTAGAACACATAAGTAAATGTCCCATTGAAATTAATGGGATTTTATGGATTTAGGTGAAGAAAGTGTACACATAATACATTTTGGTCTGTACCACGAAGAGAAAACTGATTCAACTATATAAACTATATATTTTCTGAAAGCGTAGACTCTCAGGATGTGATCTAACATGGCATGAAACATGTCCCACCCACGTCATTAGTATACTGCCCAAGCATAACACATTGGGTATTGGTAAATCGGGTATATGGCTGATACCTAAAAAAAGTAGTAGTATGTGCATGTCTGTCTGTGTGTGTGTGCGTATGTGTGTGTGTTTGTGTATGTGTGTGTCTGTGTGTGTGTGTGTGTGTCTGTGCGTGTATGTATGCGTGCGTACATGTGTGTGTGCGTGTGTGTTTGTGTGTGTGTGTCTGTGCATGTGGATTTGTATGTGTGTGTATGGGTGTGTGTCTGTGCGTGTGGATGTCAGTGTGTGTGCATGCTTGCGTTTGTTTGTATTCCTGCATGTGTGTGTGTGACAGTATCATCCTAAACCAGCAACCCTTCGCTCAACAGCACCATCTACAGGCCGATGAGTGTACAGTCACTAAATGTGCACATAAATGAATTTATTTTATACCCCCCATGGATGAAATTCTACGAAACTTAGCATACCCCCAGAGGATGTCAAGTTAATCATACACATGAAATATGGTGCAGTTCTGAACATATCCACTGAAGATAGGGGCGATTAAAGCAGAATAATATTGCATTTTCATTTTTTATGGGAGGGGCGCAAATGACAAATGAGTGATTATGGGCTAGGTTGATGTGGGCCCTTAAGACCAACATACCATAAAAATTTCTTCATCCTCGGTTCCACGGTTCAAGTAGTTATTTAGGAAAAACTGCAAGTGGCCCCCGGGGACCAAACAAAATTTTTCCGTAAAAGTCTAGTGGGGCTACATGCTCACCAAATTTCATGTTCCCCGGTGTTTCGGTGTCCCTGATATCGTTGACGGAAAATTCAGTAGATTGAAAAAAAAAAAAAAAAAAAAACTTTGACAATCCCTATATGAACCCCCAAACCCCTATATGACCGCTAAATTACATTTATTAGACAAAATATTCAAACAAAGAATCTCATACTGGAAGTACTTTCTAGACTAGAGCAATTCAATTATCTTGTTCCCCCTTTTTTGTTACATATACATGGCTAAAATGTGCCTAATAATATTTATATAGGCTAATGAAATAATATCGGCATTATAATTTTTTTTTTCATTAGGCTATTTTTGGTGCCCCCTCAGCACTTGGTGCCCTACGCACAGCGAGTGATGCGCGTGGTGGGAGCCGCGGCGCTGCCAGGGCTCAAAGAACCGTCCATATCAACAGGGGCTCATGTTTTATATAACAAGAATAGTGGAAACTTTTTAGAAATAACTTCGAACAGTCGCTAAAGCTGCAAATTACTTCTAATGAAACTTGCTTATCTGCAAGCTTCAGTAGCTTCAAGCTTCAGTAGAAACTTGCTTCAAGCTTCAGTAGAAACTTCCTTATCTGCAAGCTTCAGTGAATACTAATGTCTGACAAAAAACTCTCTGTGATATCTGTGAATGTGAAATATTGATATACTATATATCATACAGTTTATCAATATTTCACATTCAAATATATCACAGAGAGTTTTTTTGTCAGACATTAGCATTCACTGATTCTGTACTTTTTCACAGTAAAACTGTTCCCTTTCTAAAGCTACAGTCGATGCTGTGCTGCTTATCGCATTGGAAACGTCTTTAAACGTGACCAGCTGTGAATATAGTGTGTAAACACGTCAATAGAATTGACCCGGAGGTAATACAGCCTCGGTCGGTGACGTCACCGGCGCGCACCCGCGACACAAGGCTATAAATAGATGAGCCACAGGTGCATCGTCAGGTCTTTTGTTCCCTTTCAAGGCGGTCACTTCGACATTACGTCATACTGACATATATGGGAACTCCTTCCTTCTCCATTTTCACTGAAATCTTATAGGCTAACGCCAGCTGGAGACAGCTGGCCAATTGACGCGAAACATGCAAATGCCTACCGGTCCGCGGGCAGTATAAATAGCATGGACGTGACAATTACGTCAGAATCTCTTTCTTCACGCTAGAAGTCTTATCTGAAGTCATCGTGGAAATTGCAATAGAGGTTTCTCACCATGTTTCCTCCCCGCATCCGATGGCTGCTACATGCCAGATATGTGCCTCGCTCTACCCTAACAAGGATCAACCGAGGCCGCACTCATGAACGACAGGCATGTGCCGGACTGCCAGTGCGCGCCCTTAGGGGAATAAACCCGGGCATCAGCGGGGATGAGGCCCACTGCCGCCAGCAGGCCGCTGGTGGGCCCTCTCCCATCCAAAGACGAGTTGACGCTGCCCGTCGCCACTCCAGTCCTTTTCGCGGGCTCGCTAGGTGTGTTCATGATTTATGCCGCTATAAATTGCCCTGTATCCTTCAGTGCAACTGGCTATTCTGATTCAACTATGTATTCACAGTTGTTGTGCGATGCCACTGACGCTGTGTTTATGTACACTGATATGTGTGTGTTATGCTTATGCCACGATATTGCCCTGTATCCTTCAGTGCAAATGGCTATTCTGATTACTACGTATTCACAGTTGTTGCGCGATGCAACTGACGCTGTCTTATGTACATGCTACACACTGTTATGTGTAATGATTTATGCCATTATATATTGTCCTGTTTCCTTCAGTGCAAATGGCTATTCTGACTACTACGTATTCACAGTTGTCGTGCGATGCAACTGACGCTGTGTTCATGTACACTCTACAGACACTGATATGTGTTATGATTTATGCCGTTGTACATTGCCCTGTATCCTTCAGTGCAAATGGCTATTCTGATTACTACGTATTCACAGTTGTTGTGCGATGCAACTGACGCTGTGTACACACTACGCACTGATATGTGTTACGATTACGCCGCTATATATTGCCCTGTATCCTTCAGTGCAACTGGCTACTCTGATTACTGTGTATTCACAGTTGTTGTGAGATGCCACTGACGCTGTGTTATGTACATTGATATGTGTCTATGATTTATGCCGTTATATATTGCCCTGTATCCTCAGTGCAACCGTCTATTCTGATTAACTACATATTCAGAGTCGATGTCGCTATGCCGCTTACGCTGTGTTTATGTACACACTAATGTAACTATGCTATCACGTTGCCCTGTATCCTTCAGTGCACCTAGCTATCCTATCTAACTGGGCATAGTCACAGTTCGTCGCTAAGGCGACTTGCGCTGCATCTGTGTACACACTAAAGCGTTATGCTGTTATGTTGCCCTTCAACGTAACTGACCATTGTGTTTGAACGTATTCATGTGCATATTCATGCAGTTTTGGTTGCTTCGACGACTTGCGCTGCATTATACACACAGATGTTTTAAAAGTGCACACTGATGTGTTATGCTGTTATGTTGCCCTCTATCCTTCAGTGCAACAACCAGCTATCCTATCTAACTGTGCATATTCACAGTTCTGTCGCTACGGCGACTACAGTGCACTTATGTACGTACAAGGACGTGTTTTTGCTATTTTGTTGCCCTGTTTCCTTCAGTGCAAAACTAGCTATCCTAATCTAACCGTGCATATTCACAGTTTCTGGATGTATGTACGTACACGGATGTGTTATGCTGTAATGCTGCCCTGTTTCCTTCAGTGCAGCTAGCCATCCTAATCTAACTGTGCATCTCAGTTTCTGTCTCTACACAGCTTCTGTCGCTACGGCGACTTACGCTGCGTTTATGTACATAGATGGATGCGCTATTCTTTACGCACTTGTGTTATGCTGTCATGTTGCCCTGTATCTTTTAGTGCAACTAGCTATCCCAGTCGAACTGTGCATATTCACAGTCTCTGTCGATACGGCGACCTGCGCAGCATTTATTTGCACATGGATGTGTTCATGCTGCGGTGTTGCCCCGTATCCTTCAGTGCCTATACTGAGCTAACTGTGTATATTAAGTTGGCGCTACAGCGACCGATGCTGTTACGTGCATGTGCTACGCTGTTATGTTGCCCCGTTTCCTTTAGTGCAACTGGCTATTCTGTGCTAACTCATATATTCACAGTTGTAGCTACGGCTACGACTGTGTTTGTGCATTTACTGAGGTGCTATGCTATTATGGGGCTATTATCTAACTGTGTATATTCACAGTTGTTGTCGCTACGGCCACTGGCACTGTGTTTATGTACATTCGGTTATGTGTTGATTTGCACTTCTGTACATCGGCTATAGAACATCAGAAAACTATGTTCTACAAGAGAGTGTCAGTTCCTCGTGACCCCCTTACTGGCCTATCATCCCCGGTTCACGGACATGAGGGAGTTATGGGGCTCCCCCATGACAATCCCGCTCAGGAAAGTCCTGCTTCTACAGGCAATCGGCACGATTGGCACCCCAGCCCCAAGCTGTGGAACCTTCTTGTGTGTCCGCTGCTGGGTCCATAGTTGAGCAAGACACTTCACACTAACAAGTGCTGAGAGCTCTCCTTGAGATGGCCTTTCCACCTGCTCTCGCCCCAGCGAAGCACTTGGAGACCTACGCTCATTCTAAGTGAATGATGTTGCATTGTCTCGGACCTGGTGACTGCAGCGTCACTCTCCGTCCGATACCAAGCTGCGTTCCAAAGTCACTTACACCGTTCAGAGCGCAGGTTGATCCCTGCCCGCCTTATCTGCTGAGCTGTCAGCCTCGCATGATGCCGATGCTCAGAGTGCTGTTGGCCCTGTACTAGGGACGTGCTGTTTTATACTAAGACTTTCTCACTGAATTCGACGCTTTTCAATGTTGGCTTAATGCCTACGGGATTTAGGTATGCTGGCTGTCTTCTCAGAACACGTTCGCCAGGGTTTCGAGTTTGATGCACTGCCTATAGCGTCGTGGGTTCGGTGAGTTTTATTAATGTACTCATGGAACTGTTACCACCAGCTGTGCAGTAGTCTGCATTAAGCAGAGTTGCCATTGCTGCTAACTCTGTGTTAGGACTATAATGTTACATAGCTGTTTCCGCATTACGCAGTAGTTTCCAATGTACTGTTAACTAGGGCTGGGTATCGTTCAAAAAATTTCGGAACCAATACCGATACCGATACCTTGATTTCGATACCGGTTCCTGAACGATACTTTTTTCGATACCAATTTTATGAAATCCATTTTAACAAGATTAAAAAAGCACAAAGGAACATTTTTTTTTATAAAGAGCTCATGCTCACCAAAGCAGAATTTGTTTGATCAAAAATACAGTAAAAATTGTAATATTGTGAAATTGTATTACAATTTAAAATCTTATTTGAATATATTTCAAAATGTAATTTATTCCTGTGATGTCAAAGCTGAATTTTCAAAATCATTACTTCAGTGTCACATAATCCTTCAGAAAATATGAAAACAGTTTGCTGCTTAATATTTTGGAAACTATGATACATTTTTTCATGATTCTTTGATGAATAAAAATTTCAAAAGAGCAGCATTTATTTGAAACGAAATCTTTTGTAACATTACACATGTTTTAAGGTCACTTTTGATCACTTTAATGCATCCTTACTGAAAATAAATTCTGACTACCCAACACATTTTTGAACGGCTGCGTACACTCAGTAGGTCATTATTGCAGTATAAACACTGTCAGAGTGATCAACAAGGTACCTCTTTAGGCTATGTTCACACTTAGCGTCTTTTTTGACAAGAAAAAGTTGACAACGGCGTTTTTTTAGCAAAAAAAAACGCTGGCAGCGTTCGGTTACAAATAGCAGCCGAGCGCGTCTTTTGTTGCTATAACAACAGCTGCAACAGTAGCCTAGTGCTGTGTGATGCAAAAAATGTCGAGAAAGAGAAAGTTGGCTCTTGCGTTGGCTTTTGAAGTTACCGGGGAGGAGAATGTCGGTTCACAAAGACGTTTGTGGGTGCACGACATTATATGGGGAAGGAAACTGTATGGTGCTCCATATTTATTATACCACATTATACCGTCTCCATTTTTAGGGCCCAAGCCCTGAAAGGGCGAAGGCCCTATTGTTTCCGGTAGGATTATTAGGGCCCAAGCCCTGAAAGGGCGAAGGCCCTATTGTTTCCGGTAGGATTATTTATTATTATTAGGGCCCAAGCCCTGAAAGGGCGAAGGCCCTATTGTTTCCGGTAGGATTATTTATTAGGGCCCAAGCCCTGAAAGGGCGAAGGCCCTATTGTTTCCGGTAGGATTATTTATTATTATTAGGGCCCAAGCCCTGAAAGGGCGCAGAGCCCTATTGTTCTTCTAAGGATTATTTATTATTTTTTTTTTTCAACCTTTCGGGCACTTTTGGGGCCCTTAACGTGCTCGAAAACTCTTGAAACTTTGCACACAGGTCAGAACCCGCGGCCATTAGGGCCGGGCTGAAGCTGGGACACTGGCGTGGCAGGGAGGCTCGACAGCGCCCCCTGGAACGGGGTCCGAAAACTTGGTCCATAAATCAAACACGCTTGCATGTAATAATATGAAACTTGGTACACATATAGATCTCATCGGGCCAAACAACTTTCGTACTTTTACTTTTTACGCCAGCCCAACAGGAAGTCGGCTATTATGGGTTGTTTGGAAACGCATGCTGTGGAATTTAATGTACTCCTCCTAGGGAATTCATCCATTCGCCTCCAAACTCAGTCAGCATGAAGTCAAGACATTGAGGATGCTAAATTGCGGACGGATTTTTGATATCTCGAACGGTTTGGCTGTGGCGAGGACACGAATTTATGGCGAATAATGGAAACAGGAAGTGTGTTATAACTTCTGCATACATTAACTGATCTTGATTAAACTTCAGCAGTGTGTTCGTTGTAAGAGGTCGATCACATGGATGTGACTATTGTGAGTCAAAGTTATAGCGCCACCAACTGGCAACAGGAAGTGTGTCCCTTTCAAAATGCTTTGAAATCACCCTCTTATTTTTACCCGATTTGCTTCAAACTTTATGTGTATAATGTAAACACACGGCAGATGTAGACCTGTGAAAGGATTTTTGATATCTTTAATACTGTTGCCATGGCAACGCTTCAAACTTTAATATTCTTTTTTGATGCTTTTGAGACTCTTAACATACTTGAAATTGGATGAAACTCGACAGACACATCACATTTATTAGCCAGTAGACATGTGCAAAGTTTCAGAAACGGGCGTGGTGAGGGGCTCAGTAGCGCCACCTTTAGTCATAAGTGGGGGGGTTAGTTTTATCAACAGCAACAAAACTTGGTATGTGTATTGTTCTCATCAAGACGGACAACTTTCTAATTTACATAAACTATCTCTGACCAACAGGAAGAGAGATATTTTGGTTTGAATGTGGATATTCTGAAGAATTTTCTCTCCCTCTCTCTGTGTCTCTGTGTGTGTGAGGGGAGGGGGGGATTTGACTATTGCTTTTACATTGTTAATCAAGGTTTCAGGGGCTTTTGGGGTCCTTAACATGCTCAAAAACTCTTGTAACTTTGCACACAAGTCAGAACCCCCTGCCATCAGGGACGGGCTGAAGCTGGTATCCGGGCGTGGCAGGGGGGCTCAACAGCGCCCCCTTGAACGGGGGTCCCAAAACTTGGTCCATAGATCAAACACGCTTGCATTAATTAATATGAAACTCGGTACACATATAGATCTCATCGGGCCGAACAACTTTCCCCTGGTCAAGTTTTACGCCAGCCCAACAGGAAGTCGGCTATTATGGGTTGTTTGGAAAACGCTTGCTGTGGAATGCGAAGTACTCCTCCTAGAGAATTCATCCAATCCCCACCAAACTCGGTGTGCATGAAGTCAAGACATTGAGGATTCTAAATTGCGGACGGATTTTTGATATCTCGAACGGTTTGGCCGTGGCGAGGAAACGAATTTATGGCGAGAAAAGAGAAACACGAAGTGGAATAACTTCTGCATACATTAACTGATCTTGATGAAACTTCACCAGTGTGTTCGTGGTAAGAGGCCGATCAGATGGATGTAACTATTGTGAGTCAAAGTTATAGCGCCACCAACTGGCAGCAGGAAGTGTGTCACTTTCAAAATGCTTTTGACAAAAGTGGGGGGGTTAGTTTTACCCACAGTTTTAAAAATCAGTACGTACATTGGTCTCATCGAGCCGGACAACTTTCTAATATACAGTTATTAGCTTCGACCAATAGGAAGTCAGATATTTTGGTTTGAATGTGAATTTATTTGCAAATTCAGCCTCTGCTTTTTACCCACTCCTGCTAAGTGTTTTTTTTTTTATTCACACCAAACTTTTTTAACACGATGAAAATACATTAAAGATGCTAAATTGTGAACGGATATTAAATATTTCAAACGGTTTTGACATGGCGAGGGATTAAAATAATGTCAAAAAAGGAATCAGAAAACATCTCATATCTTCTTAAAATTTAATTATACACCATTTATTTTTATATAAAATTATACAAATATCAGAACTAAACCGAAACAGAACTAGTTTTGGGTTTATTCCGTTTTTTTCAATTCAAGAATTATGTACAAGTTTAAAATCAGCCAGAATGCGCTATTTAGTAAAAAAAAAAAAGTCATACATAGGGCTATACTGCCCTCTTGTGTTCAAAATCAGGTAGGCCCATTGTATATTGTATTTATATATAAATATAATAGCGATGTGACTGAGAATTTTTTCCCACTGGTTAATTGATGTGTGACACCGCGGCGGGGGCTTTTAAATCGCTAACTTAAAGGGATACTCCACTTTAAATGGAAAATTCTGTCATCATATACTCACCCTCATGTTGTTTCAATCCTTTATTAATTTCTTTCTTCTGCTGAACAGAAAGGAAGATATTTAGAAGAATGTCAGTAACCAGACAGTTTCTGGTCTCATTGACTTCCATAGTATACATTTTTTTCCTACTATGGAGGTCAATGGGATCAGAAACTGTCTGGTTACTGACATTCTCCTAAATATCTTCCTTTCTGTTCAGCAGAAGAAAGAAATTCATAAAGGATTAAAACAACATGAGGGTGAGTATATGATGAGCGAAAGTGAAATACGGACATCCTAAAAAACATTCACTCTGTTCTGCTCGTTCCTCGCTGTAGACGTGTTATTGCCCATGCAGCCGTGAGCATTTTAGTTTCATTTAAAAAATAGCGCCATTTCGGGGGTGGGATTGCTTGAATGTTTTTTACAAAAGCACAATGTTGTGTTTTATTGCGAGTGTACATAAATATAAGGGTGTATTCACACCAGGAAAGTCCGATAGTTCACTTGCTTTGGTCCGGACCAAATAGAATGTTGATTTTTTTTGTTTGGTACGGTTCGTTTTCACACTGCTCTTTTTACAAGTGAACCAAAATGTGTAAACAAAACCACACGTGTGCTAAGGTCGTCCATTCATTGGACAGGAATTCTCAAGCAGGGAAAAGCAGGAAGTGCAAAAAAAAAGCAAAAAAAAAAAAAAAAGCAGGAGATATTTCGTAATGTAATCGCCTATTTGTTATTTTACTGATTTGGTGTTATTCTTTACAAACGCAATATGAAGAAACTATGGTAGTATAGATAAAAGCCCGCCCGCACTGACAATTGATTGCTTGGGTCCTTACATGCGCTTCGTGAGGCACACTAGCTGGCACACACACGCAAGGTCTCTCGCTCCCTCTCTCTGCCGTGCGCGCACTCTTGCTCGCTCGCTCTAGATTTCCGGAGATTTTAAATGATTTGCGGGCATTCATGCGCTTCTATCGACATGCGGGAGACTGCCGGAACTTCCGGGAGACTTTGGATGTCTGTATAATAAGACACCATTATGCCAAAATGTCAGTTTTGTTAAGTATCCTCATAAGAGCAGTCAAATAAAAAGACGCAGTTTTCTGCAGTTGGGTCGGTTCATGTTCACACCGTAAATGAACCGTACCAGAGTTCGTTTGGAACCGTACCGAGACCACCTCTTCAGCTGGGTCTCGGTTCGATTGTTTGGTCCGCACCCGAGTTCGATTGCTGTATTCACACCTGCCCAAAAGGTCCGCACCAAGGGGGGAAACGAACTAGAGTTCGATTCAATCGAACCAAACAAGGCAGGTGTGAATACACCCTAAGTAAACACAGTGCAGTTTAAATGATGTCCTGTATGAACAAACTGACGGAGTAGCCTATGTTTTTATGTTTCCACTGTTCGATCGCGCCCACGCCTCACACACACACACACACACACACACACACACACACACACACACACACACACACACACACACACACACACACACACACACACACACACTGTGCATTCCAGCATTGCAATCTTGACATCGCAGCCGGTTCATTACAGCCGTAATAAAATATAATAATAAATATAAATAGTCAACCTATTTGCAGCAAATGATGGTAGATTTTAGATCAATATATTTGTTTTCCTTACAATTTTAATTAACACTAACTTTATTCTCATCTGAATTATAAATAATTTATTTCTGTATAAAATAATACTACCATTAAAAAATACATTTGATTGTCTTTTTTAATCAATGGAGAATGTGTGACTTAAAAATAAACAGATTAGTGCTTGGTTTGAGGACAAGAAATGAAAACCAATGCAATATGATGAATGTCCAAAAACGTTCGCTCTTCTCTGCCCGTTCCTCGCCTCGCCATATATATATATATATATATATATATATATATATATATATATATATATATATATATATTATATTTATTTATTTATTTTTTGTTACATATATAATGTATATATTATATTTTTTTTGTTACATATATATATATATATATATATATATATATATATATATATATATATATATAATATAGCTGCGAGCAGCGATGGAGGGCCCAAGCCGGTGACACCGCCACCCCGGTGGCTTTAGTGTAACTAAAGGCACCAGGGTGGCGGTGCCACCGGCTTGGGCCCGCCATCGCTGCTCGCAGCTATATTTATTATTATTATTATTATTATTTTGTCAACCTTTCGGGCACTTTTGGGGCTCTTAACATGCTCGAAAACTCTTGAAATTTTGCACACACGTCAGAACCCGCGGCCATCAGGTCCGGACTGAAGCTGGTACCCGGGCGTGGCAGGGGGGCTCGACAGCGCCCCCTGGAACGGGATCCGAACACGTGTCCATAAATCAAACACGCTTGCATGTAATAATATGAAACTCGGTACACATATAGATCTCATCGGGCCGAACAACTTTCGTGCTCTAAGTTTTACGCCAGCCAAACAGGAAGTTGGCTATTTAGCGTTGTTTGGAAACGCATGCTGTGGAATTTAATGTACTCCTCCTAGGGAATTCATCGATTCGCCTCCAAACTCGGTGTGCATGAAGTCAAGACATTGAGGATGCTAAATTGCGGACGGATTTTTGATATCTCGAACGGTTTGGCCGTGGCGAGGAAACAAATTTATGGCGAAAAAATGAAACAGGAAGTGTGTTATAACTTCTGCATACATTAACTGATCTTGATGAAACTTCAGCAGTGTGTTCGTTGTAAGAGGCCGATCACATGGATGTGACTATTGTGAGTCAAAGTTATAGCGCCACCAACAGGCAGCAGGAAGTACATCACTTTCAAAATGCTTTGAAATCAGTGTCTTATTTTTACCCGATTTGCTTCAAACTTTATGTGTACAATGTAGACACACGGCAGATGTAAACCTGTGAAAGGATTATTGATATCTTAGATACTGTTACCGTGGCAATGCATCAAACTTTAATATTCTTTTTTGATGCTTTTGAGACTCTTAACATACTTGAAATTGCATGAAACTCAACAGACACATCACATTTATTAGCCAGTAGACATGTGCAAAGTTTCAGAAACGGGCATGGTGGAATGGCTCAGTAGCGCCACCTTTAGTCAAAAATGGGGGCTTAGTTTTTCCTAGAATCACAAAACTTGGTATGTGTATTGTTCTCATCAAGACGGACAACTTTCTAATTTACATGAACCATCTCCGACCAACAGGAAGAGAGATATTTTGGTTTGAATGTGGATTTTCTGAAGAATTTTCTCTCCCTCTCTCTGTGTCTGTGTGTGTGTGAGGGGAGGGGGGGATTTGACTCTTGCTTTTATATTGTTAATCAAGGTTTCAGGGGCTTTTGGGGTCCTTAACGTGCTCAAAAACTCTTGAAACTTTGCACACAGGTCAAAACCCACGGCCATCAGGGCCGGGCTGAAGCTGGTACCCGGGCGTGGCAGGGGGGCTCAACAGCGCCCCCTTGAACGGGGTTCTAAAACTTGATCCATATATCAAACACGCTCGCATGAATTAATATGAAACTCGGTACACATATAGATCTCATCGGGCCGAACAACTTTACCCCGGTCAAGTTTTACGCCAGCCCAACAGGAAGTCGGCTATTATGGGTTGTTTGGAAAACGCTTGCTGTGGAATGTGAAATACTCCTCCTAGAAAATTCACCGTGTCCCCTTCAAACTCGGTGTGCATGTAGTCAAGACTTTGAGGATGCTAAATTGCGGACGGATTTTTGATATCTCGAACGGTTTGGCTGTGGCGAGGAATCGAATTTATGGCGAGAAAAGAGAAACACGGAAGTGGAATAACTTCTGCATACATTAACTGATCTTGATGAAACTTCAGCAGTGTGTTCGTGGTAAGAGGCCGATCAGATGGATGTAGCTATTGTGAGTCAAAGTTATAGCGCCACCAACTGGCAGCAGGAAGTGTGTCACTTTCAACATGCTTTAGACAAAAGTGGGGGGGTTAGTTTTAACTACAGTAAAGAAAAAATAGTTTTTATATTGTTCTCATCAAGCCGGACAACTTTCTAATTTACATTCAATAGCTCTGGCCATCAGGAAGTCAGATATTTGGGTCTGAATGTGAATTTTTTTGCAAAATCAGCCTCTGAATTTTTAGCCACTCCTCTTAAACTATTTATTTTATTCGTACCAAACTTTTTCAACATGATGAAACTACATTAAATATGCTAAGTTGTGAATGGATAATAAATATCTCAAACGGTTTTGCTACGGCGAGGGATTAATGTCCAAAAAGGAAACACTAAAAATCTTCTAAAAATGTAATTATATACCATTTATTTCTATATAAAAGTATACAAATATCACAACTAAACCCATTTTATTCTGTTTTTGCAATTCAAGAAGAATTAAAAAGTTAAAAACAGGCTATTTAGTGCTATTTGGTTCAACAAAAAAGCAAACATAGGGCTATACTGCCCTCTTGTGTCCAAAAGGACATCAAAATAGTATATAACACTTTTTACCAGGTAGGCCAATATTGTATTTAAATATACATTTATTAGGTATGTGTCTGAGGATATTTTCCCACCGGTTAATCGACGTGTGACACGAGTGGGTGCTTTTAAATCGCTAATATAAAAGTGAAAGTAAAAAAACGGACGTCCGCACGGACATTGATAATGGTGCACGTTGGAAAGAATGATACTTTTAAACATAACACTAAACCGCCATTAGGTGTCGCCAGGCGACCATCTTAATGAGCGAGTCATTGATTCATTCGTTCAAATGATTCGTTCCAATGACTGAGTCATTCATGATTGAGACAGATGTTTATGGATTGACCATTGAATCTTTGAGTCAAGCGATTCGTTTCAAAATGCTGAATCATTCAGTAATGAGAAAACAAGTTGCTGTGATCTTTGTTTAACTATTTTTGCTGCTGAAACAGAACAAAAACAGTCAATATTGCATCTAAAATGTAAGTGACTTAATTGTAACTGTTTATTAACCTGTTGTATGAAATCAATGTCACAGTTTCAATCGTGATTGTATTCAGGAAATAGTTGCCTACTCGTCAAGTGAGGTTGCTTAACTCTATCATATGTTATAAAATATATAAAAACTCCATATTTGTAATTTTTATAGTCAGTATGTTGTTAACTGGGTTGCTTTTTTGTGTGCTGCGCTCATTTGTTTACAATTCTCCTGGAGAAGCAGCATGAGCCTCAGCAGTGCAACCCCATTGATCAGTAATACATTTATTATTAACTGATGATTGCAACTTAAAATGAATGTAATGAAATTAGAATAATCTCTCGTTTTAGTGATTCCCAAGTTATTTTTTTGTTATTGACGTTCTAATCAGGCTATACTCTGGTCGGGCAAGTAAAATTCTCTTTCAGGTAGGCCTATTGTATTTATATATAAATATATTAGGGATGTGACTGTGATAACATTTTCCCACCGGTTAATCGACGTGTGACACCACTGAGCGCTTTTAAATCGCTAACTATAGTATACTATATACTAGTAAAATACAGACGTCCGCACAGACATTGATAATGGTGCGGAGTAGAGCGAGCATTTTCAATTTATTCCTATGGATGTAGGAATTAACTAAAACATTTTATTTATGTTTTTGTGTCCACTGTTCAACCGCAACCGCGTCACACACACACACACACACATTCCAGAATTGCAATCTTGACATCGCAGCCTGTTCATTATAGCCCTAATACAATATAATAATAAAAATAGTCAACCTAACATAAACGAATTACACTGCTCTGTTTAAATAGTCAGTAGTACAATCTGTACCATTCACAGTAAGCAGAGCTCCACTGTGATGTTTCCAAGAACATTTTTGCGCGTGTGAAGAGGATGATTTTTTCCATCGATATTGGAACACGAGTGAAGTACAAAGCCTATAATAAAGAATAGTTTAGCATCCAAATACATCGCAAATATTGAAACATTTTGATTCTAATGAGAGGGTTACGTGAGACCAACACTGCTTACTTTCGTTTTTATTTTTACATTAAATTTAAAGGATTTGTTGTGGAATATTTTGGGTGTATCATAAAATCAGAATAAGGTAAGACAAGTAAAATTTTCTGTCTTATATTTATATATATATATATATACGTATATATATATAAGTATATATATATATATATATATATATATATATATATGTGTGTGTGTGTGTGTGTGTGTATATATAGATATTTATATACATATATATATATGTATATATATATATATTTATATATATATATATATATATATATATATATATATATATATATAAATATAGCTGCGAGCAGCGATGGAGGGCCAAAGCCGGTGGCACCGCCATCCCCGGTGCCGGTGCCACCGGCTTGGGCCCACAATCGCTGCTCGCAGCTATATTTTCTTGTTGTTCTTGTTGTTATGGAAACGACAGGTCTCGCTACTCGCTTGTCATTGGTCAGCTGTCAAAAAGGCGCTTGACGTAGGGCGTTCTTTTCAGAAAAGTTGAACTTTTTTCAACTTAAAAAGACGCTCTGAGCTGCAGAAAAAGACGCCGGCGGTGGTGTCTAAAAAAGTGCTCAGGAATTTTTTGAAAAAACAGTTTACTCCATAGGGTTATAATGTAGAACAGACGCTGGCATTTTGAAAAAAGACGCTAAGTGTGAACATAGCCTTATTTACCAGTCGAAGACGGAGCAACTTTCTGCTCTTATGTTTACTCCGTGCACTGTCAAGGGCTTCATCATATTTGTCGTGGTACCGGTCTTTGCAGCAATTATTTTACCGCAAATACTGCATCGCGTGCTGTTGGCATCGAGCCTGGAGAAATGTAGCCACACTTTTGATCGACTTTTCCACATCTTTAGGGTATTGTGTGTGTGTGCTCCCGGCACTTCTTCGGCTCGGGTAGAGAACATTGAATCTCGTGAGTTTGCGGCCTCCGAGCGTTTCTCCCGTGATGATAAAAGGAGAACTGCTCGGGGCGATCGCTCGTGCAGTGGCCAGATTATTTTGATCACAACAAAGAGTCCCTTAAAACACTCACAATAAATAAATAAAGATTGTAAATATTTGTGTCTTGTGTCCTCGACATCGAGCCATTCTACTATCGCGGGTGCGAGGGCACGCGATATATGGTACTGCCTCAGTTTGGGGAGACGCTCGCGGGATCTCTCCCCTGGGATCACATTATCAGATGCATTTTCAGCGGTCAGGCTGGTACTGTGTTGTAAACCATGGCTGTGTTAAAGGCATACCAGGCTGAACTTATGAAAGATTTAAACAGCCTATCATCCAGACTGTGTTTGCTTGTCTGATTGATTTTGGCTGAGTTTATTGCTGAGGAACTGATATGTATTGTGTGTATATATACACTCACCTAAAGGATTATTAGGAACACCATACTAATACTGTGTTTGACCCCCTTTCGCCTTCAGAACTGCCTTAATTCTACGTGGCATTGATTCAACAAGGTGCTGAAAGCATTCTTTAGAAATATTGGCCCATATTGATAGGATAGCATCTTGCAGTTGATGGAGATTTGTGGGATGCACATCCAGGGCACGAAGCTCCCGTTCCACCACATCCCAAAGATGCTCTATTGGGTTGAGATCTGGTGACTGTGGGGGCCATTTTAGTACAGTGAACTCATTGTCATGTTCAAGAAACCAATTTGAAATGATTCGAGCTTTGTGACATGGTGCATTATCCTGCTGGAAGTAGCCATCAGAGGATGGGTACATGGCGGTCACAAAAGGGATGGACATGGTCAGAAACAATGCTCAGGTAGGCCGTGGCATTTAAACGATGCCCAATTGGCACTAAGGGGCCTAAAGTGTGCCAAGAAAAGATCCCCCACACCATTACACCACCACCACCAGCCTGCACAGTGGTAACAAGGCATGATGGATCCATGTTCTCATTCTGTTTACGCCAAATTCTGATTCCACCATCTGAATGTCTCAAGAGAAATCGAGACTCATCAGACCAGGCAACATTTTTCCAGTCTTCAACTGTCCAATTTTGGTGAGCTTGTGCAAATTGTAGCCTCTTTTTCCTATTTGTAGTGGAGATGAGTGGTACCCGGTGGGGTCTTCTGCTGTTGTAGCCCATCCGCCTCAAGGTTGTGCGTGTTGTGGCTTCACAAATGCTTTGCTGCATACCTCGGTTGTAACGAGTGGTTATTTCAGTCAAAGTTGCTCTTCTATCAGCTTGAATCAGGCGGCCCATTCTCCTCTGACCTCTAGCATCAACAAGGCATTTTCGCCCGCAGGACTGCCGCATACTGGATGTTTTTCCATTTTCACACCATTCTTTGTAAACCCTAGAAATGGTTGTGCGTGAAAATCCCAGTAACTGAGCAGATTGTGAAATACTCAGTCCGGCCCATCTGGCACCAACAACCATGCCATGCTCAAAATTGCTTAAATTACCTTTCTTTCCCATTCTGACATTCAGTTTGGAGTTCAGGAGATTGTCTTGACCAGGACCACACCCCTAAATGCATTGAAGCAACTGCCATGTGATTGGTTGATTAGATAATTGTATTAATGAGAAATTGAACAGGTGTTCCTAATAATCCTTTAGGTGAGTGTATATATATATATATATATATATATATATATATATATATATATATATATATATATATTATATTTATATGTGTATGTGTGTGTGTATATATACGTATATATGTATGTATTATATATATAATATAATATTGTCTGGCTGTTCTTTGGCCACATTTAATTCTGAGGAATTAAAGCTGCCTCCGAACACTTCTCTCGTTATGATAAAACATTTGAGAGGTTCTCGAGGTGGTGACTCGTGTAATGGCCGGATTACAGCTAGACTGCCCTCCTTGATGATCTCCATGATGTTAACTCGTTCATGGTGAAAACCTTATTCTTCGTGCATCTTTGTGCCCTCAACGTATTAAGACTATCGTGGGTGCAGGTGTGTGTGGTTATACGATGATGGGCCAGTCCAAAGAGACACTTGCTTCTCTTCTTTTTGCTCATCGTCATTTTAGGAGGGTTCAAAAGCAGAGTGTAGCGAGTTGCGCTCCCCCTCGAAAAAACTGGGGACCTGCTCTTTGCACTCAGCAGCCTCATAATAGACCTAAGACAAAATCCTGAGGGTTGTTTTTTCCCAGGTCTATGGGGGTGTGCCCCGACAGGACGAGGCATGTAAATCAAACAGCTCTTACCTGACACCCTCACGAAACCACTGTACTTCCTCGCCACCTCTGGTGATTCGGGGGGGGCAGCGCATGTACTGTCACAAGAGCTACAATCTCTGCTGAGCAAAGAGGCTACAGAACATGTTCCTCTTCCAGAGAGAGAGTCAGGCTATTACAGCAGATAGTTCCTGGTTCCCAAGAAAGATGGGGGGGTTGCGTCCAATCTTCGAGGCTTAAAACGTACAGTCAAAGCGCTCAAGTTTAAGATGTTAACTGTAAACAGCGGCAGTCTCTTACATAAATCACCAGGGAGGTTTGTGCTCATGCAATCTGAACAGAATAGCGAGGCAGATCTTTCTCTGGGCCCAGGAAAAGTTCCTGTCACTCAGGGCAATGTACATCTCAGGGCACCTGGATGCGGATTTACTGTCCAGACAGAAACTACCTATAGGGGAATGGAAACTCCACCCAGAAGTAGTCAAACAGATTTGAACCAGATTTTACGAAGTGGAGGTGGACCTCTTCGCCTCTTATCAGAAAGCGCAATGTCCCCTCTACTTCTCTCTGAGTCACCCAGCCCCTGGGTCTGGATGATGGCGCACACATGGCCCAGAATGTGCCTGTATGCGTTTCCTCCAGTTTCTCTGCTCCCAGGAGTTCTAGCCAGAGTTTGGTTCTACGAGATAATATCTCTCCTCAACGGCTCGCCATGGACGATTCTGGAGAGGAGGGACCTTCTGTCTCAGACGGAGGGCACGATATTCCATCCCAGGCCCAACCTCTGGAACCTTCATGTTTGGCCCCTGATGGGTACCAACTAAGGGACACTGGGCTTTTCGCCTGCCGTTATTGAGATCATTCTAAGTGCTAGGGCTTCCTCCACTAGAAAGAGTTATGTCAACAAATGGAGTGTCTTTGAAAGGTGGTGTGTCATAAATAATACAGATCCGGTCAACTGCCAGATTGCTTCAGTTCTGGAATTCCTGCAGGAAAAATTATCAACAGGCACATGCCCCGCCACTCTCAAGGTTTATGTGGCCACTCTTTCGACTTGTCACGCCTTGGTTGACGGGGTGCCACTCGAGAGACATCCTCTGTTCGTTCATTTCATTCATGGGGCCAGACGTCTGAGGCCTCTTGTAAAAACCAATATCCCGTCATGGGACTTAGCAATAGTCCTAAAGGGTCTGGTTGAGACTCCTTTTGAACCTCTAGAATCAGCATCTGACAAACTTCTGACTCTAAAGATGTTTTTTCTTATGGCAATAACTTCTTTGAAAAGAATCGGGGATATGCAGGCTCTGTCGATCTCGCCATCCTGCTCGGACTTTGCCCCAGGAATGGTGAAAGTGATTTTGCATCCTCATCCTGATTACCTGCCTAAGGTGCCTTTTTGACTGTACATCCTGTCACTCTTGAGGCCTTCTGCTCTCCGCCGTTCATGACGCCGGAACAGGAGAGATCTCCTAGACTGTGTCCAGTCCGTGCTCTTCAGGCCTACGTCCACCG
Source organism: Scardinius erythrophthalmus (assembly GCF_964197995.2). Lineage (NCBI taxonomy): Eukaryota > Metazoa > Chordata > Actinopteri > Cypriniformes > Leuciscidae > Scardinius > Scardinius erythrophthalmus. The sequence continues at coordinate 9,031,828 of NC_138234.1, forward strand.
CACTAGCCAGTGGCGTAAGTCAGAGCAACTGTTCGTCTGTTATGGGGGCCGCAACCTAGGGGCTGCTGCCACTAAACAGACTATATCACATTGGGTCAGGGATGCTATTGCTCTTGCCTATGATGCGCGCGGCCAAGCTTTGCCAATGGGTCTAAGGGCTCACTCCACCAGGGAGGTCGCCTCCTCTGCTGCCTTGGCACGAGGTGCCCCCTTGCAGTTTGTTTGTGATGCGGCAGGCTGGTCCTCTCCGCACACATTCATAAGATTTTATAGTTTGGATGTTCATGCCACTCCGGGCTTTCACGTCCTTGAGTCGACATTGCAAGCTAATGTCTAGGGCTTTCTTGCGTTCTTGTGAGCACACCTACACAACCGTAAGGAGTCCAGACACCTTCAAGCACGGCGGCGTGGGCATTCTCGTTCCCAATGCACTAAGCAGTGCAGCATCGACTGTAGCTTTCGAAAGGGAACGTTCTGGGTTACTTGATTCCCTGAAAAAGCGGAACGAGATGCTGCGCTACATTGCCATGCTGATGATGTCCCGGACTGCTCTTCAAACAAAATATCTGACGATGCACCTGTGGCTCATCTATTCATAGCCTCGTGTCGCGGGTGCGCACCGATGACGTCACCGACCGAGGCTATATTACCTCCGGGTCAATTCTGTTTACGTGTTTACACACTATATTCACAGCTGGTCACGTTTAAAGACGTTCCCAATGCGCTAAGAAGCACAGCATCTCGTTCCGCTTTCTCAGGGAACAAGGTTACAGTCAAGTAACCCAGAACGTTTCTCATAAAGATGAAGTTAAACTGTGGAAGTCCCTTCAACCCCACACGATTCACAGAAACACACACGCTATTCACGCCTCAAGACATGCAAACACAAAAGCACATTAACCACAAACATCCAGTGATAAACTCTCATGCACACACTCTCAAACCAACAGATGAAACTACATTCATATTCCATATCTGAAAACGAGGCCTTCTGTAGTTTGAGCTGTAGAATACAAAACTGTAAAAATACATTAAAAATGTCATGAAATTAAATGTGCTCTCATTCTGTAGATTTTGTAAAGTGCCCTATTATGCTATTTTAAAGGTTTCTATATAGTTTTGTTTTGGAGTCTCCAACAATAGATTCACATGCATCCAATGTCAAAAAACACTTTAATTTTCTCATTGTGAACATTGAACATTACATCATTTCTCAAAGTGGCTGAAAACTGTTTGTTCGAAGATTTATTTTTTTCTAAACCCAGTCTGTTGTGATTGGTCTACTCTGCTCTGATTGGTCAGACGGCCCAGTCTGTTGTGATTGGTCTACTCTGCTCTGATTGGTCAGACGGCCCAGTCTGTTGCAAGGTTATAATCGTTAACGAAAACGAACGAAAAAACGAAAACTAGGTGGGAAAAAACATTGTCGTTAACTGAAATAAAAATAAAAACGAGGCATTACAAAAAAACGATAACTAACTAAAACTGTAATGTGTGTTTGGCAAAACTAACTAAAATAAAATAAAATTATAGAGTAAATGTCCTTAGTTTTCGTCTTTGTCAAGGTCTTTCATTTTTTAACGCTATTTAAAACACGCTGCGTATTCGTTCAGCTGCATTTCCTTTCCCCATGCGTCTCTCTGTCACTCATGCGTCTCTCACATGCACGCGCGCACACACACACACACACACACAGCCCCTCCCCTCCGTGCACACCGCGTCTCCATGAGAACGAGTGTTCGTTCGACGTTGAAAGCAAGTTCGCTAAAGGTTGGTATCTCTATCTCGTGAACACCTTTACACAATCACACATTAAAAAGTGTTATAAAAATATTTTAAATTCTGAATATAATTTTGTCAGTGTGTTGATGTCGACCCGAGAAGCGATTGCGCCTTCTTTAGAAAGTTAACTAGTCGCAAGTTTGAGGTAAAATGCACTTTTTGGTTGTGGTTGTCGATGTCAAAACACTAGGGTAGAGTGGGGGAAAACGCCCCCCTTAAGGAAAATGTGACATTACAGTGAAACAAAACATAAATTTGACTAGAATTGCCATCCCGGTTTTGAGTGACTATGGCAGGAGTTATTCACCAAATATTAAAATTGCTCAGCCTTCATAATTAATTAGTATTTTCACTGAAAATATTTTTGTACGCTGGGGTAAAATGCCCCCTTTCTTACCAACCAGTTTGCTTCATAGATCAACAGCAAAATTAACAGACAATAGTTTTTAATCTCTAAACGTAAAAGGCAAGTAATGTATCAACATGTATATATATATTAATATTTATTTCAGGAATGTCCAAAATAGCCAAATTTCACAACCTTCCATCAGTGAGCTAACTGTGCTAGCAAGCTAATGCTCACTTGAGGTAATTTTTTCATGTTTTGTTCAAATATTTAGATTTTACCACCTAGTTATACTGCATTAAGTGTAAAACAAAATATTTGATAAACAGAAATATGTTATTATAGTAATTATGATAGAGAGAAACTATTGCCCCTGGGGGGCGTTTTACCCCTCAGCGTAGGGGGCGTTTTACCCCACAAGCTATGACTTTATTAAAAAAAATTTTAATTTTTAAAATATAATTATATTCCTTATAAATAACATATGATCTCAAAAAACTACAGACTTCACTATTCATCTATCATACATCACTGCGATATCCTGAAGAACAATATTCTTTTAAACACTTGTTTACTAATATCTGAAAATTATAGCATTTACCATGTAATCCTCTTCTCTTCAAATATGTCGCTGGTGTCAGCTTCTCCATAGAGATTTGTATATCCCCGTTATCAACGTAGTGCATAGCAACAGTAAAAATGTATCTTAACTACCTCTAGTTGTTATTTTGAGAAAAACAGGTGGGGGGCGTTTTACCCCAGGGGGGGGCGTTTTCCCCCACTCTTCCCTAAGCTGTGATTCAAATATTAAATATGTTATGTCATTTTTGTACTTTTACACTGAATGTTTGCTGCTTCAATCCAGATGAGTAGGCTATGGTTACTATTATAGTATATTATATATAGTACTATATTACTATAGCAGGCTATAGTACGGCTGTGGTATAGGGTGTGAATTCTGATGTGTAGATTTTTGGTACGGCGTGTGGAGGTTGTAAGAGGTAAAGGAATTTCAATGGGTTGTGAATTGTTTTCTAAAATTGTATGATGTTTTTGTTGTTTTTATTACACAATACTTTTTCTGATCTTTTTGAATTTTGCCCCTGACAAATAACCCAAATTACAAAAAAAGACTAAAACTAACACTAAAACTAATAAAAACTAAACTAAAACTAAGCATTTTCAAAAAATAAAAACTAAACTAAACTAGCAAACCCACTTTAAAAACTAATTAAAACTAAACTGAATTTGAAAACAAAAATTCAAAACGAAATAAAAATAAAAACTAATAAAAAATGCAAAACTATAATAACCCTGGTCTGTTGTGATTGGTCTACTCTGCTCTGATTGGTCAGATGGTCCAGTCTGTTGTGATTGCTCTACTCTGCTCTGATTGGTCAGATGGTCCAGTCTGTTGTGATTGGTCTACTCTGCTCTGATTGGTCAGATGGCTCAGTATGTTGTGATTGGTCTACTCTGCTCTGATTGGTCAGATGGTCCAGTCTGTTGTGATTGGTATACTCTGCTCTGATTGGTCAGATGGCTCAGTATGTTGTGATTGGTCTACTCTGCTTAAGTTTTAAATTAAATTTATTTATTTTTAAGCTCCAATCTCCTCCCGAAAACCCCTAAAAAAGTCAGTTGGCGCCTCAGTAACTACTTCGCTCAGAGAAGCTGTAGCGAATACGACTTTGGGTTAATTTGAATTAGCTAAAAAATATAGGGAATTTTGGAAATATTAATAATTATGACTCATGGTCATAATTCATAAGTCGCATGTACATTTATTTGATCAATTATAGAGATTACCTTGTTCTGTAACTGGTCTAATCGTTATTCGTCCAGCGAATAAAGGTGAGATTATCACAGTTAAGAAGGGGTATCTCTTTACAAACTTCCCAGAAAGTTTTATCTTCTTGGCCACGAACATCAAACTTTCTGAGTTTATTAATTAATACTACTCCATGTAGTCTATATCGAGCTTGTATCAAGATCTTTTGTCTCATTGACTTTATAAAAGTGGGCTTTCAAATACAGAGACAGTTAAAAGGATATATGGATTTTAATACATGTAAAACTAAAGATTATATGGGCTACAAATACAAACGTACGTAAAAATACAAACAATAAAACAAACACACATTTAACCAAACAAGAAAATACGTGATCAGGATAACATGAAATGAAAGAAAGAAAGAAAGGAAGGAAGAAAGAAAGAAAGATTAGTAATTATTACATACAGAAACCTAGATTCGCGAGACACCGGGAAAACAGCTTTTATCAACTCAATATACTTGCAGAATTCTGTGCTCTTTCTGGTGAGGCTGAGGCAGGAAGCGGGAAGCGGACAGCGCGGACGTGTCCTGTTTCTGCTGGGTCTTCCAGTGCCGCGAAGTTTAAAAGGCTTACTGACTGTAATGTTACCGAGAAAGTTCATCTCCCGGGACGGGAGAGGTTGCAAATCTTGGTTGCAAAGACGGCAGGCTTTTACATGACGCGGGCCATGTGTCCCAGAGGCCAAGGCGAGGCCTGTCCAACCAGAGCAGCGCTGCACGTGGAGAAGGAGGAGGAGACCGGAGAAGCGAGGAAGTGGGATCGATGAGAGAGGAGAGAGAGGGATCAGAGGGGGTTTCTGCCTTTTAACAGACCTCTGTTTACGCCTTCTCTCCGAGGCCCAGCAAATCAGATTGCCTTTCCTGAAGCGGGAAAAATTCTCTTTGTGTGAAGAAAAACACGCCTCCTTTGACCATGTGTTTTATGAGGGAAAGGATCATATTTAGAAATATGATATTTCCTGGAACAAATGCATATTATTGTACTTTGCAGTCAAGATTCGACTCCGTTAGATGGAGAGGATTACAGAGATATCAATTATGACAGGTAAAGATTGGGGAAACATAACGTTACATTTATATGCATAATTACACACAAATAAAGTTTGATTAAACACACAATAAAGTTGTCAGTGTTTCCGTTATGGCAAGTGACGACACTTTGAGAAACATAGGAATACATATCAACATTTTAGGGGTACTTTTCTCTGAAAAGCTCCATGAATGGCGTGCGTGTGTGTGTGTGTGTGTGTGTGTGTGTGTGGGTGGGTGTGTGTGTGTGTGTGTGTGTGTGTGTGTGTGTGTGTGTGTGTGGAATGTCACGAGGCCAGCCGAACTGGCGCTGGCAAATTGCTCCTCGTGGGGCAATTATTAACCAGTACGGACACAAGACGATGTGTCTTCCCATATGATCACTTAATGCGAGAAGCAGATGTCATTGTTGCTACAAAGCTGTTAATCATAGCTGTCAATCATGACATCACACCCCTGTTTTTATAATATTAAATAACTAACTAAAACCAAGCCTATTTAAAAGACGAACATTTGAACTACAAAAACATGAATTTGTGAAAACGGTGACGTCATCTGCATGTGTATTATGTGTCCAGTCTATAGAGGGTGCACCTACGTCATGATTTGGTCAGTTACCCGGATGCGCTGCCATACTGGAGGTACTCAGATGTAAACAACGGCATGGATTGCACTGTTTATGTACTACTGAACACATTGTTACACTAATTTATGATGCCTAAACCACGGAAAAAACACATGAAAGCTGCGAAATCATATAGAGAAGGACTTAGTAAGCAGGAAAGAGCGCGAAATTTTGACAAACTAAAGTTAATATGTGGTAAATATCCGAACGAGCTAGCTTCTCTAGTCCATACTGCAGTTCTTCCTTCTATTTCTAATCCCGACATTATCTACGTTCAGATTGTCAATCCAAAAAAAGCACAAGAAATCCGTTTCAAGCTACATCCATATGTGGTTTGAAATCCTATTCAAATCACATATCAGGAAATCCACTTCAGTCTAAACGCTCTGATTGGCTCCAAAATGGCCAACTTCCGGACTGATGACGTGTAGTGAAAACCCTCTATAGGCGGGTATAGTTTTTCTTTACAAACATTGCCAACTACTGGCCTGGTAGCAGAATACAGTTTTTAATCATTTTCTGACAATGATATCTATATGTAACAGGTACAGAAAGTGTACTGTTAAATATATGTATTGTTTATTATAATTCACACAAAATTGTTAATTTACTTATCTTATATCTGGTATACCTGCCTGAAGAATGAGCGTTTTCCCCTTTAATTTCTGTGATGTCATAATGAGTCTACATCATTTCCTGTTTTGGCTCCTCCTCTTCCTCTTGGCATTGTTAATGCACTGAATAGGTGAGGAATTTTCTGGCTCCCGATAATCTGAATAGGTGAGGAATTTTCTGGCTCCCGATAATCTGAATAGGTGAGGAATTTTCTGCCTCCCGATAATCTTATTTCATCTTTATTGTTATTATTGCTTTTATGCCAAAATCTTCACTGCAATTTATGTGTTGTGATAACTTTACTTATCTGTGTGGTTATTTTTGGGCAGTGAAACTGCCGCCAGCGGCCTGTTGTCCCATGTCTGTATCTACAACGCTACACATCGCAGACAAGTCTTCTAACTGGGTCTTAAAATTATTGTCATGTCATAATCACACAGAAACTTAAAAGGTCTTCACGGCAACGCGTCAAAGTAAAAGTTTGGTTACTTGACAGAAATATATTACTGTTGTAAGGTAGAATTTAGATATGTCTCAATGTAATAATAATAATAACACAAATACAAATAATCATAAAAACTTTATTTTAAAGGAATAATTGCAATTTTTCTTCCATGTTTTATTTTTAACAGTAAAGCTCATTGTGCAGCACGTTATTAATTTTATATGATTAAAATAAATTAATGTTTTATGTCTTCATTTGATTACCAGAAAAAAACACAACACTGTATTTGTGTGAAAAAATGGAGTCCAAATAAGTTCAAATGGAAAGAAAAAAAGTGATCACACAGTGAAGTATGTTGGAAATAGTTGATGATGTGTAAATAAATGTTCTTTATATTTATTAACCTAATTTATGTGCACTCCTCATTTTAGCACACTCTAGAAATGCACCGATACAAACAACCACCTACTGCATGCCTTGCCGCGTCTATGCTCCGCGACACTAAAAAAAATCCAAGGATAAGCACTGCACAGGGACAGTCACTATACGGTGTGCAAGACACACTTCTGCACTGCAGTGTGTGAAATACTCTTTTAGGTGAACTACAATGAATGTAGAGAAATATCTTTTAGAAGCGACCACCACTGACATGCGCCGTCACACTAACACTCTCTGAAGAGCTTCTTCCTGGTTCTTGTGAACAATGATTGCAGAGCAGAATCGTCAGAAACTTTTGGCTCCAAAAAGCGAAAGCTTTAATGAGTCAGTTCAGCACGCTTCCTTACACACCCGCCTCGCATGGAATGGTTTGTGATGCAAATCTCCCTTGCCAGTGTCCATTGGCCTGTTTTGTTTAAATTCGAAGGCTCTCGGGCGAGATACCATTTCGTCAGTTGTTCTGACGTAACATCGAACGTGACTGACTGATAGGGAACACAAGATAAAACAAAAAACAAAAAACAAAAAAGATTCCTCTCTGACTGGTGGATCTAACATCAGGTCCCGGCAGACACACACATTTCTTCCATTTTAGCATGGCAATATAATATCCTGACACAAAAGCTTGTATTTTCTGTTTTATGAACATTGATAAACCGCATTTTAATAAACTCCAAAATCATTGGGGAGAGAGTAACTTGTGACAATAATATTTTAAAATTGTTATCCCCAATCTCTCTCTTTCTTTAGGTTAAAAAATTAAATGTGAAAACTAGGAAATGAGAACTAAATTTAGTTGGACCAGTCAGTTCGGGAAGAAAATCATTCTAAGCAGACTGCAGGTGAACAAAGAGTGAATTTTAATCGGAAGTGAGCCGGTGCAGAATAGAACCTATAGTGGGAACGGTCGGGGGTGGGATGAAAAAAAAAAGAGAGCCATGCAGACCTCATGTAACATCTGCATCTGCCATTCAGTCCTTCAACCGCCAGAGGGAGCCATCCCCTGAATACTGAATACTGCCACATCACTTCCTGTTCCTATCAGTTATAAGCAATGTTGTTTGTACATCATGTTGCGAAGTATTGCCAGGTTACCCTGTCTCTTTCGAGTGTTTTGCTTATCCCTAATTTGGTTTTGTGATATTGCCTGTTTGTGACCACGATTCTTGGATTATCGGATTTGGACTTGTTTCCTATTTTGGACTGCTTCTACTGTTATCGACCCTGCACCTATTTGTTGACTACGATACTCGCCTTGATTCTCTATTTGTTTGTACTGCTGTGTTAAATAAAGCACTGCATACGGATTCAAACATTCAACCGAGTCAGTCATCGTTACACCTCAACACTTGAGCCATGATACTCCCACCAACCTCTATACAGAGAATGCATGGGTTTAACACTGCTGTGGCTCTTTAAATCGGCTAAAATGTTACAGTCTCACACAGGCATGCACACAATATAAGTTTTGTTTCAACACCAAAGCATATAGCCTGACTAACTTTGCTTTGTGTGGAATCAGAATGATGTTGGAAATTTCCACATCAGCTTCACAGGCTATTTCATTTTCAAAAACACATTAGAAAATACATTTAAAAAAATAACCAATAAATACACAAATATGTGAAATATTTGTCATTTCTGTAATGTATAATAGAGAGCTGTAATTCTTTACTCACCATAGACAGTAACAGTGAATGTGTGTGTGATTGTTCTGCTGCTGCTGATGATGGTCAGTTCATATTCTCCAGAGTCTGTGGTGATGTTGGTGTTCGTGATGGTCAGAGATCCAGTTTGATGATCCAGCTTCAGTCTGTCTCTGAATCTCCCATCAGGAACATCATCATATACTTTGGTCTCATTGAGGGTTCTACTGATTGTAGCTATAATTGATCTGTCATTTCCAAACTGCCACATTATCCGTTTAATTGTCTGTATTTTAGTAACATCAGTGTTTAGAGTCACAGATTCTCCTTCAGCCGCAGGTATTGACTTCACTGTATCAACACCAAACACACCTGGAGAACAAACAATATTTAGTCACTCATCATAAAGGTAAAACTTGGGTTGGTTTAATAAAGGTTTAACTGAAGTTAAGCAGTTTTAAAATTAATTACAAACTTTGGAAAGATAGAAAGACTAAAAAGGTTAAAGACAGTTAAAAGTAACAAAAGTGTGGAAAATACATTGCAGGAAACTAAACAGTATCTGAAATCACACATCTTTATATATTGTACAAATAGGTTTTGGTTTAGTATTAAAATAAACATAAGTTAATAAAACAAAATCTACATTTATTTATTGATGGTATAACTGAAGTTCATTATTCCACACAAATAGCAGGCAAAAATGAATCATAAAATATACCTAATAGACGGCAACAGCACAAACAGCACAAAGCAAATGTGTGAAACATTTTCTTCAACAGTTCAGTGGTCTGAAATAGTTTGTCAATTTTGAGAGACTGACTGAATTAGACAACGCCCATATCTTCAACCACACTTTCTCTCTTCAAAACCCCGCCCCCAAGGCCTGTCAATCCAAAATGATTGACAGGTAAGAAAGCCTTCAGGTTTTTCATTTCAAAACCTCCCACACTTCTTTTTTTGCTGTCTTCAAGCTGTCACAGTGATAGGTTTCAGGACAAAATTTCAGAGGTAATGTAATAATCAAATCTCTTAGGGCCAGATTTACTAAACAGGGCAAGTTCGTATGAGAGCGCAACTCCATAACAGCGCAGATAGGAGTGGAAAGTTCTGAGCTTGATCTACTGAAGACGTGCAAATTAAAAAACACAGACGCAGCCAGATCATTTCCATAATGACCAACACAATCTTCCAAGAGCAATGCAAATTAGCATCTGGTTTAATGAGTGGTAAATAATTGCGCAAAAGCAATTAAATTGACTAACGCACACCATAGTAAATCACCTTGCCTGATTCAAAATACTCTCCTCACATAAATTGTGTGCCTGAAAGGGAAACTCCTACAAATGCATATGCAAGAAGGTCAGCCTCAAAAATAACCCTGTTATTAGTAAATCTGGCCCATATAGATTTAAGGAGCACTTTCCCAAAAAGGCCACCTACATATACAAATAAAATGGCGATGTGCACAGATAGTTAGCGCCAACTATTTTCTTTCAAAAGCGATTTATTTCAAAATTCAAAACCTCTAGGGCCATGAGTCGAACATGTCCAACGAGCTTCGTTCCGATCGGCCTCCGTTAACCTTGTCTAATAGGTGCTCAAACTTCATAGGCCGATGGCGGCCATGTTTTTTGAGATACGCCAATGTCCTCATAGACATACATGGCACCTTGGACCAAGACACTGCATACCAATTTTCAAGTCAATCGGACTAACGGTCAGGTGGTTATAGCCCTTTTTATGTTTTTTTTTCATGTTATAGCGCCAGCTAGTGTTCAATTGTCGCAATTTGTTTACTGTGACCTCAGATTGAACTCATACATATATGTACCGAGTTTGGTGAAGCTATCTCATTTACTTCTCGAGCTATAGCCATTTTAGTAAAATAGGCTCTTCCTCCAACGTTCGTTTTGCGCCCCTTAGCGACTGTGAATCGAAATTTCAACTTTTTTTTTTATAACTATTGATATTCAGACTCCAGAGAACATTTCTGCACTGGTTTGGTTCAGATCGGGCGAAATACCTAGGACTAGTTTTTTTTAAAGATTTACATACCGGAAATGAAATCGGATATATACGTTTTGTTCGCCATGAGGTCTGGATTCCAATGATATAAGACACTTGAGTTTACGACATACGGTCTAGGAGTTATGAGCAGTTTCACGCATTTGATCGCTGTAGCGCCACCTATTGGCCAACGGGGTTCATAGTTTGATAGGTTCTCCCCAAATTTAGGACTACCATCTGGCCAAGTTTCGGTCTGCATGATCAGTTTTAGGGGAGAATAATAATAATAAAGATACAGCCCTACGACTGTTTTTGCAGGCGCTACGTAAAATTTGTTTGAGTGTTTATCGAAAACCGTTTAACGAATCAATTTGAATTCCATAACTTTTGGTCAGCACTGCCTGAAGATGATCTGGTTCAATTTTCGTGCAAATTGGACAAACCGTCTAGGACGAGTTCGAAAAAGTAGGTTTTTAGAAAAATTCAAAATGGCGGCCATATTTTTATGATGGAAAATGAAGTCATAGAGTGCAATCGAATCGGCATGAGCTCAGGAAACAGCGAAAAAACGAATTTTGCTGATTGGCCTTACGGCTCAAAAGTTATTAGCAAAATAAAAGTAAAACTTTGGACAGGTGGTGGCGCTAGAGGGAATGACTTAGAAACACCAAAATTGGTGTATTTAATGTTGGGACTGTCCTCTATCAGAATTTCAAACCATTACAACTTTCCCGCAATCGGTTCTATGGGCTGCCATAGACTCCCAGTCGGAAGAAGGAAGAATAATAATAAATATAGCTGCAAGCAGCAATTATCGGGGCCAAGCGCAAGCAGATGACAGGATATGCCAACATGGCTGAAGGTGTCAGACCAACTGCAACAATGAGCAATTAAAGACATTTAGAGAGGATTTTAGGCGAAATGGCTGAAAAATCATTTAAAAATTCAGAATATGATTTAATGGATTATCACTTTCGACCAATAGGTGGAGCAGTTACAAAACTGATGTGATGTGGTCAGAGTGAAGTGACAATGACACATACAAAGTTTGGTGTCAATATGTCAAGGCATTGCAGAGATAAAGCCTGAATAGTCTTTTTTTTCTGAATAGTCATGGGTCTTTTTCTGCTGCGCTATACGAAAACGGTTTCGTCTATCGACACGAAATCCATAACTTTTAGTCGGCACAGTCTGGAGATGATATGATTCGATTTTGGTGAAAATCGGACAAACGGTCTAGGAGGAGTTCGAAAAAGTAGGTTTTGAATGAAAATCAAGATGGCGGACAGGAAGTTCGGCCAAATAAGGAAAACGTGGTATCTATGTTCTCGGCTTGACCCAAGGAATCTATTAAGACCAGTGACATTTCAATAGCCAGATTTATACAAAAGTTTTTAGCCTTTTTGGAAATTTTGTTATAACCTCTGACCACTAGGTGGTGCGGTCTCTAAATATTTTGAGTACCTTCAGGTGATGGTGCTGATGGCACATTCTGAGTTTTGTAACATTACAATATTTTTTTTTATGTGTCCTCAGAGTGAGCCCATACATACGTGTGTCAATTCTGGTGAAAATATCTTAATTTGCTTCAGAGTTATAGACATTTATATGAAAAAACACGTAAAAAATGACTGACACATGACTTTGATTGAATTATACTACCCCTTTCTATCAATATTTTCGCATTTGAGAATTGGTTTATAGCTATCGACCTATGTTTCCAAACTTCTGACGGTGGTTTCGTCTCAATCGGACAAGCGGTTTCGAAGATATAGCCAAATGTTTTTTTAGCGCTAAATCACAACGCTACACAAACCGTAAGGCGAAACCTAGCATGTTTGGTATCGTAGGACTCGGCAAGGTTTCAGGAGAATAATTAGATGAGTCTCGTGAAAATAAATTAACCACACCCAAATTTATAAGCATTTGAAAAAAAAATTCACCACTAGGTGGCGCTGCTTCGAAACTTTTCACGCTCCTTCAGGGCATCGTGCTGATGACCCATACCATGTTTCGTAACAATCCATTCATGCGTTCTTAAAATACAGCATTTTAGCACAAAATTCAAAATGGCCGACAGCCAAAATGGCCGATATGGTAAAATTGGATATCAGTCGACTCAGCATGTTGGCCTGGATCTAACGAGACCAATTTGATGATTTTTGGACAAACTGTTCAGAAGTTATAAGCAAAAATAGCCATTTTTCATATCTCCGGACCAGTAGGTGGCGTTGCGCCGAAACGCAGCATGTAGCCTCAGGTCATGCTTGTGATGACGTGCCAAGTTTGGTCTGAATCCAATAAAGCGAATCCAATAAAGATACAGCCTTACGTCTGTTTTCACAAGCGCTACGTAAAATTTGTTTGTGGGTTTTTTCGAAAATTGCTAAGCGAATCAACTTGAATTCCATAACTTTTTGTCGGCATGGTCTGTAGATGATCTGATTCAATTTTCATGGAAATTGGAGCAACGGCCTAGGAGGAGTTCGAAAAAGTAATCGAATCGTCATGAGGTCAGGAATCAGAGGAAAAAAGAATTTTGTTTCTAGCCCTTGTGGTTCAAAAGTTATTAGAATAAACATGAGTGAAACTTTGGACAGTTGGTGGCGCTAGAGGGAATGACTTAGACACACCAAAATTGGTGTATTTAATGTTGGGACTGTCCTCTATCAGAATGTCAAACCATTACAACTTTCCCGCGATCGGTTCTATGGGCTGCCATAGACTCCCAGAGCGGAAGAAAAAGAAGAATTATTTTTGGTACGCCAACAGATACAATAGGTGCCTACGCACATTCTGTGCTTGGCCCCTAATAATAGGAACGGGAACGGATACAATAGGTGCCTTCGCACCTTCGGTGCTTGGCCCCTAATAATAAAAATCAGGACAATAACAATAGGGTTTCAGCACTACGTGCTTGAACCTCTAAAAAAAAAAAAACGGAACTGCTGTGAAACTGAACTAGAGAATCAACACGTCACACACACATGCTCACTCAGCCAAAACACATCGAGTCCACATCGCTCTCAGATAATCTCTAAAAGTCTCTATTTCAATTTGTTGAAAGAAAATGTTTAAAGAAAGAACATTCGTCTTTTTCTGGCTCTGCTTTTGCTGTCTGATTGGTAAGTTCTACTTTTTTTGTGTTATGGTAGCAG